>NC_136233.1:8577394-8892394 GCF_963402885.1 Antedon bifida | reverse complement strand
ACACAACACAGCACAAAACTTATTCGACCAATCAGAGACAACAATTTCTGACAATATTACTACGCCGAATACGAACATATTTTAATGAAATAGTGCTATGATTTATTGTCTTTTTATCACCTTTTCAGTTGTCCGATTTTGGTAGGCTTTTTTTTGTGTTTTTTATCGTAAAATTAACTTCAAGTTGAATAAAAAAAATCTTTTGTTGCAATTTTGTCTACTTTTGAGAGTTTAAACTGTAGATTGACTGGACTAATGCATAAGTTGCTATTTTGTTGCAATATACGCTAATCAACTGCTACTTTACAGAAGAGACACATTGTATCACTGCCTCAGCTGCTAGTTTTGCAGAAGCGTAGCAAGCAATGTACACTCATGATATAGCAAGCAATGTACGCTAATAATCAATATTATTAAGCTGAATGATGCGCACAATTTAACTTCTATTTCGCTAAGAGACATTGTTAGTCGATATAAGAGCGGTAGAATATCCGGGTGGTAGTTGTCCAGGGGTAGTTGTCTGGGTGGTAGTTGTCCAGGGGGTAGTTGTCCTAGACCCGCTCAAAGGTTTCTATTTAATTGTAAATGCATGTCTAACATTTAAACTGCTTAAGCTACTAATTTCTGTGAAGTAACAAACTACCTAAAAGATAAGCTAGTTAACTATATGTGGGATATCAAGCACATTACTCATCGGAGCTGGCCAAACTTATAATAGTTTAAACAAATAGCAGTAGTATAACAATAGCAAAGCAATATATGAACAGCAAGAGTGCTAACAATAACAATACTGTCCATTGGTATAACAATAGCAAAGCAATATATGAACAGCAAGAGTGCTAACAATAACAATACTAGTTTTATGAACAGTGAGTTGTCGATCGAAATACAAGCCTTATAATCGTGATAAATGGATTTATTTAGTTGCACTCGTGGAATGATTTTGGTTTCATTGTTCACGATATATTTCTTGGTAGCCATGCTGAAAATACGTAAATGTTATTCAACCAAACAGCAATAAAATTTTTAACTATGTCGGTATTCAATTTCACGTATAAATACTTCTGTTTGATTGGTCAAAATTGACTTTGTAGCCATGGTGACAATAACGTCAACAACATTTCAACATTATAAAAGTAGCATGTTTATCTATTTTCGGTATTTATGTCGTCAGTTACATCACAAATAGTGCGGAATAATAAAGTGTGGTAAGTTTTTTTAAAATATACGAGTGGGGGTAAAGTATGGTTTATTTATTTTTTAACCTAATACTGATGAAGTAATACCTATGGTATGCGTTGACAGATGTGAACATTAGGTATGCTCAACTGTTAAAAATAACGTTATTTAAATTCTCGTATTATGACAGATCAGCCAATCCAGTGGACATGTAGGCCTACTCTTCGTTTTATGTCATGTCGGCATCGTATTTCATACGTTGCGGTAAACAGTACTCTACCGAATATTATCTGTAATCTCAGAACCTAATATAACCATCTAAATATACGAAAGCGTATCAGTTGTCACGAAAATTAAGAGATAAGCTAGATATTGAAAATTGCATGAGTGCTGTAAGCAGATATATGGACAATACAAAATGTCCACAAAAGACCTACTTTAGGGGCGGGTTTGAATTTGAAATATGAAATGGGAAATGCAATTCCTGTTTCTGTTATCGCAATATTTGATCAGAAAGGTACTGCCAATATTTCTGTTATGTGGAATATAAAATTATCTACAATTATTTTCAACTGGGAAAATATAAATCAAAAAAGTTATAGGCCTATAGAAAAAATAATTCGAGGACTGCCATTTGCAATTTTTCATTTTTTATTAATGGGGCAAACAACTTGACTGGTGACATGAATTCACACGTGTTTTTTTTGGGTTTTATTGTTTTTTTTTTTATAAAATCCAACATTCAGACGGCATGTACGTACTTTACACTAACCAGCGAGCATCCGTTTGGATGTGTACAAAATAATGACCCTTGATATTGTGTTAGCCTGGTGTGTTATCATTCAAATACAATTTTAAAAACATGGATCTTCGTATTTGGGTCTTTGGTCTTCGTTTTATATGCACCCACAGAGCGAAAGCCGTAATTTTGGGAGGTCAAAATTCTGTCCAAAATATGAATAGCTGATTATGGAGCTATAATAGTTCCATGTTGCTACACAGCAATTAAACCTGTTTTGTTTTATTTTTGGACTAGAAAGCACGGGAGATTCAACTTTCTATATTTTATATTAATTATGTATTCTATATTTAGCATCACGCTTCTAAAGCCTTTATTTTTTTTTTACAGTTGCATCTAAGACTACAATGGGATGTACAAACTCAACAGATGGTACAAGTAAGTCTCGAAATTTATTTGTCCACACGAATTCCAAACGAAAATCTGCAATTTTAATTTGAATATTTATTATATATTTTTTTTCGAGTTCATGCGTTCTGATGATTTATCGCGCACTTTTTTGCATCACAAATGTTCAAACTACTAATTTCTCTGAATTTTTGCTGGAAACGGTTCGGCAGACACAAATTATGCATGATCATAAACCAAGTCTTTCGATTATGTGTCACATAATTGTATTATGTCGACAAAATGAGTAATGTCCCGAACGGCGCACCGTAGTGCATTACAAGAGTGAAACGCTGCCGAGTCAATTCATGTCAAGGGTCAATTTTAATATTATAAATAAATATTTGTTGTAGGTATCAGCAGACATTATAGTATTATCAGCTTGAGTATCAATTAGCATTTCAAGATTAACATCATTTACATTTTAAATAGTTTGAAATTACTTCTAGCTACAGTACCTTATTATTACTTAATACCACGTTGAAACACCGGTTCTCGTCAGATCACCGAAGTTAAGCAACGTTGGGCCTGGTTAGAGCTTGGATGGGAGACCATCCGGGAATATCGGGTGCTGTATATGGAGCTGGGATCCTGTTAGGCATTTGAAATCAGCATTGCTGACTCTTATGGCAGCCCCTGCATCTAGTATCTGCCTCAGACGTATTGGCTCATGCCTTTTCTCTGGTCAAGGTGGACACTGGACGAGAGAAGCCCCTGATCAATGTTAGGACCAATCAAGGTGCTTTAAACAGTCATTACTTGTTTGTATCAAACTTGTTAGTGGCGGTAATCATCGCTGTTGGTTTCGATGGAATAAAAAAAATTAATAAAAAAATAAATAAATTGATTGGTCACTGTCGATATCATCTGAGAACCCTCGTTCTGTTTGATTGACAGGACTCGCGCACGTACGTCCAGTTTGATTCCCGCGTTTTCAATTACCGCGTGAACTTTGGTCGTTATCGCTGCTTGTTTCTACCACGTGAAGAATTTCCTCTGCGTGTACTCTTTGAATATCACTGTGTTGATAATGTCCTACTCTTGAACAACGATAGAATAAGGTGCCACGAAACCTAAGATCACGAAAGCTAAGACCGACTAAGACCTACGATCACGAAACCTAAGACCCAAGACCTAAGATTACCAATAGTTCTCTTTCGCACCTTCCTTGTATTTTAACTCTAAATTTGTTAACCAACTTTATCCTGAATATCACACCTTATAATTAGATGAAGAAGAATCAATAAAATAACAATAAATTCTTTAAATAAATTGATGATTTTACAGACATTTTTCTCATGCAAACGACGCATACTCTATGTTCAATATTTTGTTTCTATGGAACGCCAAAAGAGTAACACTAATAGAGGGCTAAAAAATATGTGGAATCCATCTATTTAATTCATTTTTTGGTGAAAATCATGTTCAATTCAGTATATTTTGTCACTGTCAATACAAATAAAATGTTACTGTTGATACTTTACACAGTTTTGCTAACTTTAAGAATAAAATCGACAAATTCATCATATCCCCTTACGTCGCCCTTATGACTAGGCCTAGAGTAAGTTGCTGATTTTAAGATTGATTAATATTCTTTGGAAATAGAAAAGTATCAGCAGTAACATATTACAGCATTTTTATTGACAAATTTACAAAACTAGATGGTACGCTCGTCTAGGTCGTGCCCACATATGGGTCTCGAATACATAGTAATTTCAGCGTCAAAAAACTGGCGATTTCAAATGTACGTACCGCATGACTATAAAGCATTGTCGTTTATTTATGTATTTATGTAGTCAACCAAAATTAGCACCCTGCGAATTACTTCCAAAAGAGAAACTTCTGACAAAATGAGTCCAAATATTTGATTTGGACTCATTTAAACAAGCCCAATTTGTGTTTTGTATCTAACATTAGGGTTGAGGGTTGGGTTTTTTTTAAATAGGCCTATAAATAATATAACACTAAATAGAGTAAAACATTTCCGATTTAATAACTGTTAAAATTGTCACTGTCATAGTCGATTGAAATAGTAAAGTACATGCAACGATACACCACCACGACGTTTATATTTTTGTAATTATTAATTAATACAAACGTTGAGAAGCAACTGTCAGTAATAAAGTATTATATTATTATGTGTTTATAATCTAAAAGTAGGGGCTACCCACACTCACAGTAATAAAGTTTATTAGTATATTTGTTTATATTATAAGAAATTTGCGATTCAAATGGCGATCAAAGGTGGTTAATACCTATTTACAGTATTGTATAGCTTTACAATACTATTTATGTTTATCCTCAAAGGGCCCATAAATTTACCTACTTGTGTTAAATCATGGAGGTATGCAAGCATGGTTTAACCAAATAATTTGGAATGTTCCATTCATCGCAAATCAGTACATTTGTATAAACGTATATTAAATCTATCAAAATAGTATTTTTAAAGAAAATCGGCCTGTCTTCAACATTATGATGCTGCACTCGAGCTGTTCAATCCGTTTTCAGCCATTAAAAACAATTATTGTAGGAGGAGATAGGAAAATGCGAATCATCCTCGTATTATTGTATGCGGGTATTTTTCAAGATGGACATGCATTAGACAGTGTATACCACGATTGGAAAACACCCCTATTTGGGGCAAATCGTTGAACCTAAATTCGTTTTAATTGTCAATAACTAATTATCTAACTCAATTTAATTAGTAAACAACCAACTTCATATACCATCGAGTAAATATTCTAGAAATAACGCGCGATTTACCGAATTTTGCCCTTACGTAAATTTATATATAGATATATTGAACAAATTAAACGTGCATTTCACCAATAAATGCATTAAATTTAGACGTGCAAGAAACACGTCTGTAAAATCACCAATTTTTATTTATAAATAATACCAAGTATTTATTTGATACTTTTTAATGTTAATCTCTTTCTTAAAAGTACTTATGAGGTCTAATTCTAAGGTGTGGTATTCAGAATAAAGTTAGTTGAATTAATTTGGATTCAAAATACAATGCAGGTGCGAAGGGAAACACCCCCTGAAACCAACACAATGGAGTAAAGATATATCAACAAACAAACCGTCCAGTGTGTTTGTTGTGAAACATTATTTACTCAATGGGCGAAAATATTGTGAGTTTATTTCTGTTTGTGATTATTATTTATTGTTTTTAAGCCGTCGTATTTCTTAGAATTTGTAATCTTAGATCTTGGGTCTTAGGTTTCGTGATCTTACAGCATGTAAGAATATATTAGCAGTTTTCAGTAGCTTACGTACACTTCAGAGCATCAGAATATTTAGCAGTTTCAGCAGCTTTAGCAACACTTTAAAGCATTTCATAAAACATTAGCAGTTTCAGAAGCTTCAGCTAAACTTTAGAGCATATTAGCAGTTTCAGCAGCTTAAGGAACAGTTAAGAGCATGTCAATAGAATAGCATTAGCAGTGCAAAAAAGAGCTATAGCAATTCTAAAAATAGCAATATCAGTTTTAATTAAAAAGCAAACTTAGCAATAGAAAAACATAGCTTAAGCATTGAATAAAACAGCATTAGCAGTAAAATAAAGAGAAAAAAGGTTATATAAGAGGTATTTATGTGCTTAAATGTGCAAAATTAGCTAAAAATGTGCTAGATCAATACTGCGCTTATTTGGTCAATACAGTGTAGTTATTATGTGCTCTCTTCCTTACGTCAGCAGTCACGTTCGCCGCCACTAGGTAGTTGTAAAACCTGGTGATCCATCTCGCCCATTCTTGTATTGTTGGATCAAAATATTCCACCGATATGTCAAATTTAGACATTACTCATTACTTTATAATGTTCACGGAGTTCACTTATCCACAATTCTCGTTCCCAATGTTATATATTGTGCTCTGTGTAAATTGGCCTTTATGTACTGTAATATTACAGAATACAATGGTGTTGAAATTGTATTTTTCAGAAACTGTGTTTAAGTCTGCCTGTCGGAAGAAACCAACATACCGGTAATTATTAAATAACTATTTCTATTTAATAAGACATTTTAATTTGTTAATCTTGTTAATGTTTTCTTCTAATCTAGCATTCCTGCTCTGGTGTTTCAAAATGGCCATTTCTTGGCGTTTTCCGAAAAGCGACTGGATGGAAAAGACGACTGGGGCCGGATGAATATGGTAGTTAAGAAAGGAGTTTTACAGGGTGACAGTGTGAACTGGTTTCTTCCCGAAACATGCATATATCCTGAGGGACCAGAAGCATCAAGTGAAACCAGGTTTAAATTTTAGTATTACTTTGTATGTCTTACTACCTGAGGTATTGCAGTTTAGGTTTAACAACAGATAAACATAATACTCAAAAGAATAAAAAGACAACATGGTACTATACGGAATCAGTACATCGATTGACCATGGTATATACGTAAAACTATATATAGTGGTGTAAATATGTATATTATATGATTATTACTTTTAATTCAGTTTCAAACTTCTGACCAATTAATACAATATTACTTTACTTTTAATAATACCTGCTTTTTTAAATTCTACATTCAAATTAGAGCCTCAGATGATAACAGTTTGAGGCCAATGAATCCTGTTCCTATTGTTGTCGACGATACTCACATCATTTTACTGTTTAATACCTTTCCGGAAAACATGAAGCAAGGTGACGTAAAAGGTAGTCCGGACCGTAAATGGAATGTATTGATCAAACACAGTTATGACGGTGGAAATACGTGGGAGCATTCCATTGAACTACCAGTTGATGACATCTTTTCTTTCAAAGATTTAAATGCTGGAATACCATCTTATTGTGCCATTGGTATATTATTTTGTTGGATATTACTGTTTATGATATATTACGTAATAATCAAAGATTACAAACATATAATATATAAAAGCCCTTTCATCAGATATTTAAATTAAGAAAAAGGGGAAACTACAACGTAACCCACGTTCCAGCTTCGGGCTACGAGGTATTGTTTTTGATCGCGATCTTACGAACGTAAATGAAACCTTGAAATACGTCACAATGTTGCCTTAAATGCAATAAAAATATTGTACGGCCACATTGTGAATTAATCAACGTATCGCTATGTTTTAAATTTGACGACATATTATCAACAAAATTGAACCTCCGGTGAACCTCAGCGAAGTGGGCCAACTTTTTTTCATCCAATTTGTATCGCCAGACTAGTATCAACATGTTTGATTTGCGTTTTTTTTTTTTCACGTGAGAATGAAATTAACTCGACCACTGATGTTCCACATACATGTATATCTCGCTCTCCGTCGGTTCACTCTGTAATGTACTGTTATTGGATTTTATTCAACGAATATAGCCTATCATTTAGCGGTGTTGGCTGATTCGTTCATAGGGCCATACTTAGAATTACTTTTGATTGTGATTTATGATATATTTAACGAGATGTGACCATTAGTAACGATATATTTTATTATACAGGACCTGGTCATGGCATCAAGTTGGAGTCAGGAAGGTTAGTTGTTTCAGGAACTGTTGCATGGAAAGGCAATAAATCCAGTAAGTTACTGATGTGCTAAAGAGTTTATATTCCTTCCCTCCAATTAGCAAGGTGAACCCCGGAATATGGAGATACAGTTTTTTAACCGATATCAATCCTAGTTAATCCTAGTTGGTAAAACCTGTCGTACAGTAATTCTTTTTTGTTATTATTATACAGAGGGTCGAAATTTTGCTATCATAAGTAACGATAACGGTGCAACATGGAGTATGGGAGGGCTAATTCCCTTTGCGAAACGTAACAAAAACGAAGAAACACCTTCGCTGTCAGGAAGTGAATGTCAGGTATCGTAAATTGAATTTCGAAGATTTTAGTGAAAAGTACTTGGTGGTGGTAGAGATGATTTTGTTTGGCTTGGAATGGTTATTTAGTTTATCAGTTTTAGTATAATATAGTCTCTGGCTAAACGGATTGGATTGCTAAATTCATTGCATCTTATACAGTATATTGTTTGCCCTATTAAATGAATTATATTATAGTAGGCTTATTTATGTATATTTAAACACATATAATTTCTTTACAAAATACTTATTATTATTAAATAATGTTAATTATTATTATATTTTTTAGTATTATTAATTTAACACAATTTGATTTTTTGTAGCCAGTTGACATGGGATCAAACAATGTTATTATAAACTGTAGAACTGGGGGTTCGTATCCACGTATTCAGTGCTATAGCTCCGATGGTTGTGAAACATTCAATGAATCAAAAGTGATAGAGGCATTACGTGAACCAAATGGTGGCTGTGAGGTTAGATTTTTGTTCTCATCCACTTCAGGACTCTACTTCCTATTCTCAGAGAATAATGCATATAGCAAGCTTAAAGACCCCTTCCCTACATTTTGTTAGATCTAATTTAAGGTCACAAACTACATTTAATATAAAATAAATACTATATGGTCCTATTGAGATAACTTTTTTCGTCTTTAAACAGTTAAAAATGTGAAAAATAAGTCGATTCTAGTAATTTAGCGGCCCGCTATAAATCCCAAAATGCATTGCGCGCGGATTGATATTTTCGTTTTTCATTCTGTAATTCACCCACATTTCGATCGATTGTGAGGCCAAAACAAATGGAAGACTCCTAACTTTTCAGCGAAAATACCGAGTTTTCCCCAATTTGTATTAACGGAGTTTGGCAAAAATAGAAAGACAATTAATGCAGGTATATAGCTAGCGTACGATGTCCGTACGTTACCGATGTTTACCAGCTAGGCCTACAAAACTAAACCTAACTAGGCTAGGCCTAAACCGTCTACAAGAGGTCATTCACCGCTAGCTACTTAGGTAGTGCATTGTTTCTCACTTTTTTTTTTTATCATAATTTACCATAAAACGTACATTTAAGACAGGGAATGACCTTGTTTAATGTTTTTAAAGTAATATATATGCATTATTTTTACCAAACGTCACAAATTGTAGGGAAGGGGTCTTTAATACCACGATTCTTCCCCTTGCTGTGGTCATATTTCTTAGATAAAACGAAATTAATCGAGCCCTTTCAATTGTTGACGTTTTAGATAGATCCATCTGGCCTAGCTGACTAAAATGGTCATGAAAGTGACACCGGACTGATTTATCCGTGTTTTTACAAGGTTCTAATCAGTGACGTACACAAGAAAGATTTTTGAGAAGGAGTGGGAAGGGTTCAGTGGTAACGCCAGTAATATCAAAGTGATTGATATAATACTGGAGGCCCGAGTCGACGGATCTATGATTTCTGAAACATTCTAAATCATGCCTGTAATATTCTTAGGAAATCGCTGAATCCTTAATCCATAACATAGTTTTGACGTTGTGTGACGTCACCAGCTTAGGAGGTTCATTGGTGGAACTTGTGCAAATTTGTACAAATTGTAAGCTTTTTTATTTACACAATTTACGTAGAAATGAGAATACATTATATAATAAGTCAATATACATTTTAAATTTAAAAACTCGGCCCCACCATGGTTTGGGACTGAGGTCGGTTTTGCAAATAATATTGACATACAATTCCAAAAGCGTCACATGACCATCACATGAACAAGTTACCGTACTTATGGTTCACTAGGACGATAACGATCGACGATAACTAGATAAAAATACATTTTTCTTATATAACAACAGAAATTAGAAACATTTTCCTTCTAGTAATATAGGATAACCATTTTTACTGTCTTTTATAAAAAATAATATTAATAATAATGCAATGAAGTTTCAAGCTATAGCATCAATCGCAACCCAGCCTGTAATCTAAGTTTACAACATCATCCGATCAGTCAGCAACAAACGTCCACAAACTCCACACGGTATAATCCAAAGCAACAATCAATATTTCAAAATAGGCCTAGATTTAGAAATAACTACTAGCCATCCTTATAAACTAAATTCATCATCTATTTCATAATAGGTCATAAGGTCAATATGTATGCGTTGTAATCGAGGCAGCTAACTCTTCGCGCTTCGGAGGAAACATTACCAATCAATATAAACTTCGGGTTGTTCACACAAAGTATTTTATTACCGATGCTCTTATGAGCTGATTAATTATACCCTGTCACGCAATCACCTTTATGTAAATTAGCCACGTTATAACACAGGTGTAACCAGTCATTCTGGTGGTAAGGTTAAAACACAAGCTGTGTTTGGGGAAAATGGTTTAATCTAAATTCCATTTAATTGTTAATAACTAATTTTATCTAAAGCGAATTTATTTTCATTAAACTTTCATGACTATTGAGTAGACAACAGGTACAGTTTCTACACGTTTTCAGCAATGTTATGAGATAAATTACCATTCAACCAATAAATAATAATATACCTTTTTATGGGTAATATTGTGCCATTTTCTTTCTCAAACCATTTGTATGCAGGGACAAGCCAGATCAGTCGCATGGAGATAATATCATATTATTATGCAGCTAACTATCTGTTTTATAATGGTAAACAAGAAATATTTCTTACAAAAAACGCCGCTCGCTTGTTGACGTAACAGTTTTAAAGATATATTGTCCCCCCTCAAAATTGTTTTTGAATGTGTCATTTTATTGTCACATAATAGTTATTCACGTTAACCAAACAATTATTTACCTGAAAAATGTAATTTAAAGCAAAAAAATACTAAAACTGTCTGTCAGACAATGGTTTTTGGGTTATTATAATTAAACGTTTCTTTTCTCTTTTTAGTCGCGTGGACGCGACTCTATAGTTCACTATGTCGGTCTGTCTGTCGGTCTGTCTGTCTGTCTGTCGGTCTGGTATCACTATGCATTGTAGCACGCGACTTAATGGCTGTTGGCCTTGTTATAGTATACGTAAATAAAATACAACAAGAATTCATGCTTTGATATGTCATAATTGTGCAATTGAAAGTTGAAAAATAAAAAATACTGAATCTATAAAAGATGATCATTTAAATAAAAATGATGTATAAATAATTTTACTTTATTATACTAAACAGACTCATTATCTGTCACTTTAGTTTATTTTATTGCTAAGGTCAAGTCTGGGGGTCACTTCATCAAGCCTAGAACACATTGTAGCTTATTACAAACAAAAACTTTACTATTATATGGACTGTTTTGATACTAATTCAATGATTATCTGACAGCGAATTACAGTATTATAATATCGGTCTAGATTGACAGTCAAATGGGACTCATTGTAAATACCAGCCTAGACAGCCAAAATAATGTTTTCATTATTTGACAGTGAATTATTATAATACTGGCCTAGGTTGACAGAAGAAAGTCATTATTTATTGAACAAGATTTTACAGATTACCGTCTACATGCATCTATTATAAGGCTATGTTCAGACCCATGGAGTTAGACCATTTTAGCGTACAACGTTACTAGCAAGGTCACATTACAAACCGCAGAGAAAAAAAATGAGGTGTTCAGACCCATAGCGTACGATTATCCTTACAACGAAAGTGCGTAATTCAGGTCTAGTTGCATATTCATGCACTCTTACCCACATGTTTTCATCATTATTTCCACTGTATATAGGCCTAGATCTCAGCCCTACAAAATTAGAACAAAATTTGCCGTAAATAAAACATAACTCACAGCATTTATTTTTTAAAATATAGTACAGCCCATTTTCTGTTTTTATTTTTTTTATTTTGTAGTAAAATACATTTCCCGGCTCTTGTGTTGTTTACGAAAATAAAGCAGGCCTCCTGATGATGGAGATGCAGGAATTGTATTGTATTGGATTGTCATTAGTCGGTTGAAAATAACCCTAACTTGCTAGTAAAAAAGACACAGCTCCCCTTGTTTACTGAATTTGTTAGGAGTTAGGGGGTTTTCAGCACTAAAACTTGTCCATTCTAGTCTGCCTTGTATATGAAAGAGTGACTTGATGTCCCACGCTAGTTTTTAGCTTGAATGAATGCGTGAATGGCTCTAGCTAGGCCTAAAAGGAGACGGGATTGTAGAAATTAATGATTTCATCGGTAGATTTTTAACTCTACGCGCGGTAGAAGTAATTTCCGGGTTCACGGTAAGGTGTGTCAATCACCTTGCAACTTCCTGCATGGTTGGTTTCAACTAAGTTGGCCGTTGGGGGCGATAGCCATTTTAGTTTTTTGTTTATTTTCGGACCGCACGTGTGAAGGTATAGTAGCACATAAAGATCAAATTAAATATATTCATAAAACATAGGAGTATATTGTGGGGAATAAGTATATAAAATTACATCGAGAGAACTGATGATAAGAGCTTTTGTTTGAAATAAAATGAAACCCTGATAGCCGAGTTTGTTTAGTAAGCTGCCGGGACTTTATGTATACTGTGTGCTACCTGTGTCCCGTTAGGACCCTGGGATACTTTTGCCCATGTTGCAAGCCGTCTAAAACGTCTTCCTTCTTAGGCCAAAACGGCTCACTCTATCGCAGAATAATGTATTAATTATACCAAATATGATGGTAATTATTAATTTGAATAAACGCCCAGAACACCTCCCCAATAAAATTATTAATTACCAGCGCAACCCCCCACCCCCCCACAACTACCATCTAATAAACGTCCGTCCACATTTATACACACAATATTGTATTATATTTGTAACACAATTATACTATTTTTAGTAGTACAACCGTTTTACACTATAACGCTACAAGCGTCGTACGACGCGTTGTATTGCTAATCCCCAACTGTTCAGACACACATTCTTTTAGCGTCGTACGCTAAAACGGTCTAACGCCATGGGTCTGAACAGGGCCTTATACTGTATTATCAGCAAATGTTTTCATATACTCTCTTCTCCCAGATGTGCTTTGGGGTTTGTAATCTGAGCATGACCCGTCCTAATTATCAAAAACGTCAGCATCTAGAACTCTAACTGCTGCTTGCTTATAGCTTCTGAATGAGTAGTTCTCATGTATGTAGCTGGCTAAAGCAGCAGGGTGAAACAATATTGTAATCCGACTTTTACTTACAGCCGGATACATCGTTCGTCATTAGGTAAAATCATTGGTTAGGATGAAGAACAACTGAAATTATTGTCCAATATAAATACACCTCTTTAAATTAGCTTTATATTCATAGTAAACAAGCCAGATTTCGTTTAGAAAATGGCGGCATACGAAGCTTTGAAAATGCGATTCTACAGGCGAAAAATTGATCAAGTTTTCGACATCTTACACTAACATAGCCTTACAAAATTTATTTTTATTATTTTAGTTAAAACATTAAAAAAAATTACAACACAGTATGATTCTACAATACATAAAGGTTAGATTTAATCGATAACATATTTGTTATTTCTATTTTCTTTAACGTGATTTTGCATATTCGAGAGGCTGTATCTCAGTTCGGGGATTACCGACAAGCGACTGGTTTGGCTTGTATAGTGTTACAGGCTCACTCGTTAGGCTGGCTGGAGTAAATAATAACAATATAGCAAAACACGTTGCTGTCGTCCATCTTTATCTTGCCTCCCTCACTTTACCTATAGAGGGCTCACTACCGTGTGACAAACCCGTCACAAGTAGTATTTTGCTTTACTTGCCACATTTTTTCCAAACAGTAATGTAAACTAAACAATAGGCCTAGTTAAAATCGTTTTCTCATTTATTTACAGGGAAGTACTATTAGTTTTAAAGTACCTGGTAAGGAGGATCGCTGGGTGCTGTTTAGCAATCCAAATTGCACAAAAGTGAGGATGAATCTTTCGGTTCGTTTAAGTAAAAACGAAGACAGAGAGAACATGTGGGATAATCCTACAACCAAGGCTCTGGTAAGATGCGGCTCTGCTTACTCGGATTTGGCAGTCTATGTTCAGGAGGGGAGGCAAAGATTTGGTTGTCTTTATGAACGTACTTATTGCTTTGGCCTATGTCGAAGAAATATTGAGTTCATAACTTTTAATTTGTATGACATCACCATGAATTAAGAGGACCAATAATCAACCTAGAAAGATGAAATAATCGGTTTCAGACTTATTGGTCACCCCAAATAAATCAAGTTGAGTGAGTTATTTGTTTAAAAAATAATTACTCATTTATTAGTCCTATTTATAATTGTTTGATTAAACAAAGTTTTATAATAAAATAAAATAATTATACAAAAAAATGAATCGAAAACCAAAAAATACCGTAAATCTTCTAATAGTAACCCACACTCTAATAGTAACCCCCCTTCTAATAGTAACCGGCCACCTTTTAAGTCAATCTATAATAATAACTCACTACTCTAATAGTAACCCATGGGGGTTACCGTACTATTAGAGTCACACAAACTTTTGATGCAGCCGTATTTTGAAAATAATATATAGATAATGCATGTTGATCTCGGGAGTGGGGGAGGATTGAGTGTTTTTGAGTTTATAAAATAAAGTTGAGTTTAACCAAATGTCTTGTTGTTCGTACTGTTTTTATTTTGCTATGAGTTGCTGACCGGAAAAGTTGGGAGTGGATTACTATTTTCAGATGCTTAACTTAAGATTAGTAATAGTAACCCACTACTCTAATAGTAACCTTTCCCCCACCTTCTAATAGTAACCCACCCTAAAAAACAATCAGAATAATAACCCAGGGTTACAATTAGAAGATTTGCGGTACTGCTCTGCATTTAATCTACTTAAATTTAAGAGGTAGGCCAAGGAAATTACAAAAAAAAGTGTTTACATATTGCGAAGAACAAAATGCAGATATAATATCTTACTCGATAAAATGATAAATTCTATAGATGTGTTGTAAGCGAAACATACCATAGTTTAGGCACAACAAACATCTGTATAGGCGTTTGATTATATTTAAAACAGGGTTTGATTTAAGAGACATAAAATGTAAATATATTGACGAGAAAGATAGAATTCTCATACTATGTATAACTTATAATAACAAAACATTTAACCTGATAAATGCTTATGTACCAATTACAGTACAAGGAAAGAGTAATGTTTTTAAGAAACTTGAAAATAAGATGTGCATTATGTATGTGATGTAACTAATTAATACGTAATAATAGGTGAATTGAATATTAAATAAAAAGGTAGATCACAAAAATTCATGGACAAGTTACAAACATTGCCATAAAGATAAATCCAAGTTCACTTGGAGGAGAAAGAATACGTATAATTATGGAAGGTTAGACTTCGGGTGCATTTCAAACGCCCTCTATGGAAATGCTGACATAATTTCTACAGATGTTTGGACCTTGGATATTCTCTGATCAAACTATATCTTCAAAATATTAAATGATGAAAAAGAGACACTCTTAAATTTTGATTTTACATGTAAAAATGAATCATAATATAATTTAAAAGTGGGTTGCTCCCAAGAAAGAGAAGAAACAAAATTATGACAAAACATGTAGGCCCTATCTGTTATCAATTGCCCAACGTTTTTTTTTCAAGAGACCTCAACAAATATATTTGTTACAACAATACTGTATCGTATCACAATTGACAATACATATCATATAATTTTTTTATCATATTCATAATAAATAATAATATTGGAATAAATAATCATAATTATTGTTGTAAATTGTTCAATATTTAAAAACATGTATGTTTTGTTTTTCCTTTGTGTTGTTGAGCTATTGGATACGAGACCAATACAGTATACTTGTTTTAGATAGTCTTATTGATTTGATTTATGTTTTGATTTAGGGTATTTGTGATCGTTAATCTTTATCAATTGTTAAATATTAAAATAGCTTGTGCGATAATACGTTTTGCTTTGTTAATATAAATCGTTATTCTTCTTTTGAAGATTCCTATCATATAGCCTATGTTTTGTAGATACCTATATCTGCAAAATGTCTATCAATTATTGTCATGTAACGATTGACTGTGATCTGGCTTCATGTATTATATTCCTTATTTTCGTTGTTAGTTTCGCTTTTACTAGCTGTTCAGAATGGCAAAGTTAATTTTGGTTGTTTGCTTTTTTTACAAAGTTATATTTGTTAAGTTAAATGGTGTGATGATTACTAAAAGTGTCTTGTATTAATCTAGGTTTAAGTACTGTACAATTTGATTAATTTCGAATATCGATTTGATTCTCCTTTATAAGCCTTTCTTGTTGTTAATATTGCACTGTTTGTAATAAATAAAATGTGTTTTTTAAAAAGAATGTATGGCCATTTGAAATTAAAGAATGCAGAATAAATTGTCGTATAAAATTAGGTTATTAAACAAAAAAATCTAAACGGCATATCTCCTGAAAGATAACAGTTGTGTTGTAATTTTAACAGTGTGATTTGAAATGTGTTTGTGTTATGAGTATTTGTACAGTACAGTATTTGTGCTAACGTTATCAAGTTCCATTAACTAACTCTAACACTCAACGATTCATGTTAGTAGCCATACAATTTCCGTTAAAAATACAATATTAATTATTTATTTTTTCAGTTTGGAATTTCCCCAAACCTACGAAAAATAACAACAGGCTTTGTCAATTTCTTTCATATTGTAATTCATTGTTACATTTATTATGGTAAAAATAGGAAGGTTGCATACTGCGGCGAACAGACTGACATACTATAATATATTATATACTATTAAGGCCTACATCGTAGACCAGAGAGAATTGGCTTTGAAGTAGAAAACAATTGAGAATGTATAATATTAGGCCTATTTAACTTTTAACAAACAAAAAAATAATAATACTATTAAAGGAATTAACAAATATACACCGTCTTACCATGTGGCACATGCAAGCGAAATCAGACATAAGCATGGGTAGATTTGTATAGACAGCTAAAAACAAAAGAAACATTTTTTTAAACAATAGTTGAAACAGTATTTATTTACATTACCTTGATGTTTTTCTATTTTGAGACAAATAAATGCATAAATGTTAACATTTTGTATCGTCTGGTCTGGTGTAAATTATGTATGGTTTTCATAAAACCTATCATATTTTAAATTGAAAGTGTTCAACAAATGGGTTGATTAAAAAAGAGAATGTATAAACTTTTAACAACAAATATATATTATTCTGGTAATTATTAATTCACAACATAACACATACAGTAACATGTGCCTATAATTTAAAATTATTGAAAATTTCTATCGTTTTTTAATTATCACAAAGCAATCAACTATTATATTTATATACTTGTTATGTTATCATCTGCATTTAAACAACTTATACGACCCGGGCTTGTAAACAAACAACAAGTTCGTCGGCGTAGTTAAATATCTGAGCCTTGGCTGATGTATTCTGTAAAGATAAGTACATTTATATGAACACTTACTTATTTCAATAATAAAAACATTCAAATTAATTAACTAGGCGGATTATTATTTATTTAATATTATTTGTTGATTCAGGCCTATATTTACATTTTTTATTTTTTTTATTTTTTCTCATCGGAGATCACGCTTCGTGAATTAATATACTGAAATACGAAGGTGTATAAATTTGATCTCTGGCCGTGTTTCCGCTGTCCAAAATTAACCGATAAAAATTAACCAATAATTAATCGATAACCTTCCTGTAAAAACCCGATTCCACTCGAGAAAATTTAACCGATAATTATCTCATTCAAATCGGATAATTATCGGATAAATGCGATAATTGTTTAACTTTGACCTGAAGGACAAATCGTTGCGTTGTGATTGGGCGCTTGGTTGTTCGATGTCTGACCATGCGCAATTTATTTTTTTAATTAATTATCTGATTGGTTAAAAAACCGATAATTTTGTTATGGCTGCGGAAACACGGCCTTTGATGCGCGTGCGGACAAGGACTAGTGTTGCTCAATTCCGCCGCAAATCGCTATCCAATCGAGTTTGAACAATACCAGAAATCCCATGTGACCTAATTGTTTAGGACATCAAGCACCATGGTTACGGATTCGAATCTCGGTTGGAGCGACTTTCTCTCATTCTCACAATGTATCAATTTTTGTTCAACTCTTTTCTTAAATACACATAGAATTAAATATAATGATGCAAAATAAATTGTATAAAATTAAGTTATTAGTGAGCTTTCGCTTCGGGACTTTGACGAAGGACTCTGACGAAAGGGTAATGGTTGTGTAAATAGTCTTCCGTCCTGTTATTAAATGCGTTCCATACAAGCGACGACGGTAAGCCTTATCCTAGGCATGAGAGACAACAGGCATGTTATATTATTATTAGTTAGCCGGTCTATGTCTTGGGGTAGCAAAGTCCGAAAGCATATAAAAACACCTAATCAAAGTGTCAAAGAGGGGTTACGAGGATGTTTCTCTTTTTTTAATTTTTAAAAAGAATCAAAATAAATTCACAGTCTATACATACTATAATATACATACAATTATGGTGTTTTAGTTAAATTTACAAAAACTAAAAATTAAAAAAACTTGGCCTCATACCATCTATGTATTTCAAAATGACGTCATAAATTTACTCCGTCTTGTTCTCAGACCGACCGAACGTTAAATCGGCCAAATACAATCGTAATAATGAATGGAACGTGGGCTTATACACATAATGATCTTTTGTATAAATTACTTTTCGTTTAAGGTCCCGATACGAAAGCTCACCATTAAACAAAGCATAAAATTAATAAAAATGTGCTACCATGTAGGTTATTGAATATCCTGTAATACTGCACCTTGTCTTCCAATAAAACCAATCTGAAAAAAAATATTATTAATACTAGTTTGTATATTTTGCTATCGGATTATTAAGATAAATTCCAGCACAATAAAAAACATAGCAAACCGGTTCCCAAACTCGTTTTACAGTGCCGCGCCAAACTCATGTTTATATTACTTTGATTCAGTACAACCCTGCATTTACACGGTAATACTACCGTTAATTGTAACGGCTTTACTTGTCGGAAACTCTATCAACGCATTAATCATTAGATATAATAGAAGTAGGGATCTTTTCTTTGGAAAAGGACCAATTGCTTCTCTAATGCCGCGCCAACAAAAGGCCACGCACATAACCGGTATCCTAGCTGTATTCGATCACTGAGATTAATTCAGCGGCATTTCTTGAACCTGCTATTTGCTGCCTCTGGTAATCAGCTTTTGCAGAACTGGCGTTCGACCTTTTCTCTTGCTCTACGTTTCGCATTAAAAGTTAATGTTTAAGCATTTTCAGTAACCCAATCTAGTTGCTTTACGTGTTGGCCTACCCGTCCAAATGCACTAAGAGCTATATCTGTAAATGCTAACCGAAACCGAGATTAAGCAGCTACTGAACTACTAGGCCTAGTTGTTGAACGTGACCAATAAAAAGGTCTTGAAACTTAAACAAAATTGGTTGTTTATTTGTAGAAGCCACATCAATTGTATGAACATGCTTTGCTGTGGCAGTGTGATATCTCTTTGGTGAAATATTAAGCTTGAATCTCACAAGAGCATGATCTGAGTTGCAGTCATTGGATTTTAAGCTACGGCAATGGATTATGTACGGCCATACTGCGTTGAAACACCGGTTCTCGTCAGATCACCGAAGTTAAGCAACGTTGGGCCCGGTTGCGTTCTGGATGGGAGACCGTCTAGAAATCGTGGCGGGTGCTGTATATACTGGAGAGTGATGGTGTAATGGTAATACCGGACTAGCATGTTGATAGGCATGAATTCGAGGTTATCTGTACCATACTAATTGCATCCTTAGGCAAGATGCTTTACTCTCATTGCCTCATCCTTTGGATGGGATGTAAAGCCGTTAGTCCCGTGTACTTAACAGTGCACGTTAAAGAACTTGGTACACTATTCGAAAAGAGTAGGGGATCGTCTCCCGGTGTGCTGATCTGGTAGGCGCTGCACTGCTGGCTGCCGTGGGTTTGTGGAGGGCCTAATCCGAATTTCCTCAGTTTCCAGTTAAGCTTGAGGACAAATATAAATACCTTTACCTTTTACCTTTTACCTCGCGTAGCTTTGACGATGTCTCACACATGGTCGATCTAGTTGGTGACAGCGGCGAGAAAGAGGATACATCCAGGTTATTGTAAGGCATAAAAGTACCTTTAAAATAAGTGGTGGCAACACAAAGACTGGGGATACAGAAGTATACTGTTTTGACATTGACGCTGAAAAAAAATACCCTGGTCGCTGAACAACCCAGGTATTATAATGTGTTTCACTGTTTGCACTCTGGCCTAAAATTCCACATAGTGTGCGCCCCGAGTGTGATTCTTCTGGATCAACTTCGCACTTTCTACAGAAAGTATGAAATGGTTTGTATTGATTTTGCATACAGTAACTAAAATAGTGCAATTTATTAATTTTAAAATTTACTCCATTTATAATAAGTCAGATTAGAGGAGATTGAGAGAAGAACATTTATGACTGTATTGACGTTATCGCGCTTCGCCATTTCACAAGTCACAACAACACAACACAAGTCACAAATCAGTTTATTTTGATCCATAAATAAAACAAAAATACAAAGCAAAAAATATACAAAAGGACCAGGGAGACTTCCATTACGGCCAAAAGCCGCATGCATAGAAGCCACCCGAAAACTATTTATTTCAAGAAATTATTATTATTTTGATTTCCGTAATTGATTGTAGTTAATAGGCCTACTTAAAGCTCTGTATAGGTACCAAGTAGTAACTTACCATCCTTTTTCACGGGTAGTGGACATGGCTTGTAATTGATTGTGGAACAGCTGACTCCGAAATTAAAGTTAAATGACCACGGTTGATTATCATTGTAAAATTGAACAGTACCGTTACCAGATCCACCATCAATGTATGCAACTTTAAATGAATAAGTGGAGCATTACATAGTTGAAGAGTTATTTCCTGATAAGTTAAATTGGAAGATACATTAAAAAATCATTTTATAAGAACTGTAGCCAGTATAAGGACGAGGTGCCAATTAAGTATTAAGCTGCAAGGGAAAAAATAAGATCATCGATCATGTTACAATCTATACTTACGTGCTTGAAACGCCATCTCTATGTCAATCGAACCAGTATATGATGTCAGTTTTTCAGGTTTATATGTATAATAAAATCCCGAGCCATCTGCAAAAATGCAGAAAGGTAATTTGGATGACAAATCAATTACAGTTTAACTACCTTCAGTAGACTGAAGATTGTTTCTATTAGTTGTGTGTAAAAAAAGCTATCAAACCAAAAACGTCAACTTAAAAAACAAAGATTGAATTTCACTTACATCCAATGTAGGATGGAATATTTATAGAGTGAACCAATAAGTGATTGATTGTTTATGAAAGAATTACACAAAGTAAAACGATAAATGTAACTACTTTATGCATTATATAATTAGACAGTGTTTTTGGCGAATATACTTACGACATGTATTCATGATTAGACTTCCGTTAACTTTCTTGTGTCCCGATTTTTCAAAGATGTTCTTTACATCTTTAGTAGACATAGGTTTCATTGCAAGGGGTTCACACAGTCCTAATTGTTTTGAATATACTACACAAAACGCGAGAAAAAACAACACTGTGTATGCTTTGAACATTATGGCCGAGATACTCAGGCTCTTCCTGGTGGGGTAGTGGTATACCGAGTGGCGTGTAAAACAGTATATAAAGCGATGTACTACTTTGAAACGCTTCACTGATAAAAACAAAATAGCAGTTGACTGTGTAAACGCAACAACAATACATTTTTCAACAATAAAAAAGAGTATATTTAATTTCCCTTTCCGTTTGTAGTTAATTCGTTTTTTTTTCGGGGGATATTTCCCCGGTACTGACAAATGAATAGGAGAGATTACAAATTACCGGATGGAATATCACACAGCTGACTATAACTGAATTTACCGAAGTATAAGCATTAAGAAACGTGAATGATCGTGTTGCATATGTATGTACTATAAATGGTAAATCTCACAATACACATTAGATTCTTCATGTATCACCCAGTGACTAATATATGTCTTGAATTGTTGGCTCGCCCCTTATTTTGTGATACAGAAAAATGCAAGACAATTAATGTACTTTGTACAGTGTCGAAGAGGCCAGATTTCTTACAGAAGTTGTTGAATCTTAAAACATGCATCCACAAGTTATAGGATGTGTTCGAGGAGGATGTTTTAGTTATGCAATCACATCATGAAGATGCTAAGAAAGTTCTAGAACATGGTACTACAATATCAATAAAACTGGACAAAATATATTCGATGGTAATAATATTTTCTAATATGGCGGCCATATTGTATTTCTAAATGACTGCCATTAAAATAGTGCTGTTTGCGTTGCGTCATATCCACTGAAAGACAGTATGAGTTATGAGATTTTGTAAATAAAGTGTTTAAATTGTTTGATTGTCTTAACGAAAACGGTACTTCGTTTTAGTAGGCACGCCTACATACGTCGTTAAAAATACAATATATATGCAGGTTTTAGTGGGAATTTCCCCAAACGAACACACCACTGGCTTTGACAACTTCTATTGTAATTCAGTTGTTGTATTTGTTGCGGTAACAATAGAAAGGGTGCATGATATGGTGCTTTTATTGCTGAAATACGATACCGTAGAAATCATTGGCATAAGGTTGTAGGCCATCAGAGAATCAGGTTTTTGTTAAGATAATAACGCAAGGCATTACTATGAATCGCTGTTGAACGTGCATGGAGTGCACATCAGCCAGAGCCGTTCCGAAATGCGATGGATTAGGCCTAAAGCTACTTTTGTTGTTTAAAATCATGTTCGCAGTAACTTTATAATTTTTTTTTTTATTTTAACAAAAACCTCTAAACAAATTGATTGTTTTGATATTAAATTCGATAGTTAAAGCCATTTGAATGTTATACATCAATAAAACAAAAGACTCACCTCCATACTCTACATAGGAATAGTTGGACACAAACATGGCTTCTAATCCATTCAAAGTCGCAACTCTTTATATATAATTATATATGGCTCTGGGTCTGACCCATGCATACCGCCCTCCCCCTAGCCTCCTCCACTGGTAGAAATTAACTTACTCGTGGTTGCATACGAAACACTGTGTCACTGTGACATTGTTTTACACTAATCTTAAAAATAATATTGATATTATTAATTGTGTATACCCTTTGAACAAGTTATGTAAATAATAGTAGGCCTTTGCCCAAAAGGCCCATTTACATATATAACGATCGACGATAAATAGATAAACTTACATTATTTTTACCTCCTAAAACAAAAGAAATTTGAAAAGTGTTATCCTAGAACTATAAGCCAACAATTTATGTTGCCTTTGATGAAAATATTATATATGTCAAACGTCAAATAAAATGACGTCATGATTAGCAAGAGACAATAATTAACGATTTTATTGTTCGGTTATATTTTATAAATAATATTTTTTTTTATCAAAGACAGCATATGCTTATCCTATAATTCTCTAGAATGAAACTTTTTCTATATTTTGTTGCTGTTTTATGTAAGAAAACTGTATGTTTAAATTTTATATTTATCGTCGATTTTATCGTCCTAACTATTCATGACTTAAGATGGATATGATCAGAGCCATAATTATGACTCTACTGGATATGATTTTTTATATAGCGCCCTCTTTCATCTTCTACAGTGCGCGAAACTATGGCAACATGCGCCGTGCGCGTCGTCACAACAAGCGCGTGAGTACGGTTATAGTCTCCTAGGAATTTAGTGTTGATCGGCGGTAAACAGTACACATTGACATCGTTAGATAAAACAAAGTAGTCCAGAAGTTCTACTGCTGGTATGTATTTCATTTGTAATAGTTAATGAACAGTTTTCTTTGATTGTACCGCATTTGTTTAATCTGACTATAATTCCCCTAATCTCTGCGTTTCTGTCTGTCCGTCTGTTCCGCTTTATTCAGAGACTATTACAATTAGACTAAGGTAATTAATTAGGGTCACACTCTCTTTCAACTTGGTGGGCGGGTGGGTGGGTGCAGCTCGGTATAAGAAAGAACGAATTTGCGTCAAGGTCAAATAAAAATTGTTGGTACACACAATATTAACGTCATTCCACGTAGTGGATGCTTACAGTAGTACTAACAAATGTAAAAACACTTTACTTGATCTCAATTACATTATTTTCATTGTATCTACAGGTTAGTGGTCTGACAACAATGGCATCGTTGCTACACATGTTCTCATTAGTAACACCACTCAATGTGAACCTGATGGGTTTCAAAGCTGAGCGAACATTATTTTATGCTGTAGCATTGCTTTCTTTTATCATCGGAAGCAACTACTCGATCCCGATAACAGGTAGCTACAGTCTCAGTGTGAACGTCATTAGGCCAAATCATTACATTTGAATTCAGCAAAAATCGCATGCAACATAAAATCAAGGCGCAGCCAGTGAAAAAAAACAATAACATCCAATTCTGAAAATGCTGCAGTGATGATAATGATAAATATAGAAGCAGAACGGGGCCAGATATCTATAGATATACAAGTTTTAGCGACCATATATTATGCTATAGGGACCAAATTAGGAGATATTAACATAACGAAACTAAAATTACACCTGACATGACCAAAAAAAGCGGATGCAATACTGTAGCTTGTAGATTGCCAATATCATCTTATTCATTTCTTTAAAAACTATAAGTAACATTTTGAGTTTCTTTTTTTTTGTTATTATTCAGTTGTTCAGTTGCACATGTTTGTTTTTGTTATTTTTAAATTTTGTTTGGCTTTACTTTATTGCATTTTACGTTCTTTGTTAAACTGCAGTTTATTTGTAATGATGATGATATAAATGTTGATTGTGATAATGGTGATGTGAATAATAATTATGATTTAATTCTGATGAATGTATTCAAAGTGACGACATTGGGGCTTGTCTAATGTATCGACATATTGTTTTTATGGTAGGTGACATAAGAGTCATTGGCTCCCTCCATTCCAACCAAGGAGTTCTTCAGATCAAGACGGACAGTGAATGGCAATGGTTTTGTTCGGACCACTGGACTTTAGGTAATGCCGCTGTGGCTTGTCACCAGCTTGGATTTTCTGCACCTCTGGCGCTTCACCCATATGTACACTTAGGACCCAGTGTCCAAAGTCGTTTCTATAACGTTCGAAGCTCGCCTGGACGTATGTGTACAGGTCATGAAGATAGACTAGAGGACTGCCCATCTGACAATGGAGGTTCTTGCTATGACATGGATGATGCTGTGAAATTGTATTGCAGCGCAGACTTGTCAGAGATAAGTGAGTACATCTGAATAAAATAGATAAAATGTATGCACTTTCAGTACTATAATACTTGATTCCCGAGTTGGTTTGGCGACGATGAATAGTGCAATGGCTTAGACTCCTTTAAAGTCATTAAAGTATTAAACTCCTACACTATTTGCAAAGACATATTTTAATAGTTGTTGTGCTGTTTAGTTCTAGATGTGCGTGTACGAAACAACATGGGTGACGATCCAACCGATGGTGGCATCGTCGAATTGCAGTACCAAGGGACGTGGTATCCAGTTTGTGACGACTCTTTCGAGTCAGTTGACGCTCAATTAGTCTGCAATCAGTTAGGGTATGCTGACGTAAGTAACTATGAAACCAATCGTCATACAGGATACAATAATAACGATTTTTTATTGGATGACATTGGATGTCATGGCTTCGAGCGCGGTATCAGCGTCTGCAGTCATTCAGGATTTTTCGTTCATAACTGCGTGTCTTCAGAGGGAGCATGGGTGTCTTGTACAGGCGTATATACTGCCGATGGTAAGAATTTATATTCTTGTAATATGGTGGTATTTTTGTTAATTGATTGAAAGAAGCATCTATGTTTAATAGTTCTATGGTAGGGCCTATAACAAACACCACCTCAGCGAAAAGTGGTAATCAAATACTGCTTGATGTATACATTCGTTTCAACGAAGTGCATTTCAAAATACAGCGATTACACGTTTGCATCAAGTGTAACTTAGACTACTATACATGCTTTCAAAATCTTTAACGCGCCAAACTCAAAGTGTTCACAGATATTACATACACTCATGGCTGTGCTCGATTGATTTGACTTTAAAAAGTTGCTCCTCAATAATTAAATAATACGCTTTTATTATTTACATATCGTTTAGCATTGCACTACATTCCTGCTTTATTTGGTGGACCAGGAGCTGATGAAGGAAATCTTCAAATACATATATCAAATGAAGAACGTCCTGTGTGCAGTGATAACATTGGTTGGACGGAGGCTAATATTGCATGCCGTGAAATGGGGTACATAGGTGTCGAGAGTGTTTTAGAACCTACAGAATGGATCTCTTCTGGTACAGA
The DNA here is from genome assembly GCF_963402885.1 of Antedon bifida. Lineage (NCBI taxonomy): Eukaryota > Metazoa > Echinodermata > Crinoidea > Comatulida > Antedonidae > Antedon > Antedon bifida. Next base: position 8,865,860 of record NC_136233.1, on the reverse strand, counting down.
GATGTTTAGCATCAATTATTGTCATGGTGATGAGTACACGATAATGGAATGTGATAATAACTGGTTCACGACAGAGTGCACGTCGATGAGGGCAGCAAATATAAAGTGTGTAATTGCAACCCTTCCGAGTTGGGCACAAGGTAACTTCTTCTACTATATAAGGACTAACATAACATTTTTCCTCTATCTCCTAAACTTCCCGACCGTTACTTTAAATTGCACTTTAGCCTTTTGACTATGTGACCAGTAATTGAAAAATAAAGCAACTAATATTCTAATTTTCATAAAAATAGCATTTTTTGTGTAAATAAATGATATTTAACATTTTTTCTTCTATCTACAGATGAAGCCGATTGTAATAATTCAGATTGCCAAAATGGTGGAGTTTGCGTTGACCATGATCCCTGGGACGGTTTATATGTCTGCATATGTCCATCAGGTTTAGAAGGTCATGCATGCGATCAGCCAACCTCCTATCATTCAAGTGAGTAGGCTGGTCAAAAAGAGTTTTAAATTATAGGCCTATGTTTTTGTTGAAAGAAGCAATAGGCCTACGGTAACAATCAGTTGGATTAATATAGAGAGCTTCGATTTGTGACGACCTAGATTATGTAAATTATGCATTACGTCATTTTTCAAAATCGTCGGTTCTGTAACATCGATTTTGATTTCTTGAAATGACCATAGTATATGATGCGCACATATGCGTTAAACAGACGAGTTCATTCCAAAACCAACCCAACGCATGGAAATTAAGTAGCGCAATGAAATCATAAAGTGATGTCGTCGCAAAATCGGAAGCTTGCATCAACGAAAAAAATGCACAATTAACGTGACGTAGTTTGGTCGTTGATCGTTTCAAATCGAAATCGGTCATGTGACGGTAAACACGAAATTATGTCAGTTCACTTTTTTCTCTGTTTTTCATTTGAATCCTTCCTTTCTTACATCCCACTATAGTTATCCATCCATCCATGCATTGTCAAGATCTTTTTAACCTTCTGTCCAATTTCTGATCGTGGCAATACAATCACAAATTTAATCATGATTGTTGCTTTGATAATTTAACTTAAGTTAACTTTGTAATTCATAAGTGGACTCATATTATTGGAACTAGATTAAGCGAGAAACTAAACCTTATGTATTTTGTTGTCATCAGCGTATCTTGATATCAGACTTGCAGATGGATATTCTGCTGAGAGCGGTAGAGTAGAAGTTTATTACAACGGTGAATGGGCTACTGTGTGCGATGATGGTTGGAGTATGACTAACTCGGAGATCGTCTGCCGGCAACTGGGCTACTCTGGTGCTCATTATTACTACACAAGCCATGGCAACGAGCACTCTACTATTTTACTGGATGGGGTGGAATGCAATGGTTATGAGAGTAACCTTGCCGAGTGTTACCATTCTGGATTTGGCAACCATGATTGTAGTCACAGCGAGGACATCGCCGTCGAGTGCTACTACAATCATTACTACAGTAATGTATTTTAAGTTATTTTGTGACTATCCTTTTCCCACCACTCCGAGAACCATTTTGGTGTAAATATATCATGCTGGTTGGTTTCCTATCCGCAACAAGATGACATCAGTCAGACCACATCCTGACAACCAAGTTGATGAATGCATAGGTGATAAAATGCGTGCTTGGGCGCTGCACGTGTTGGAAGATAGGTGTTACTACTGTACTACCATGCTACAATAAACTAGCCAAGATACAACTTAACTATTAACCTTTATCTGATCGGTAATGAACAGTATTTTACTGCGTGACTGTAGATGTTTATAATAATAATGGCCGAAGACGTGATGATATGGTCAAAAGTTACAGGCCATGATGGCCATGCATAACGTCACCACCCTGTATATTTCATGTTATGCCCCCGTATTAAACTCTTCGTTTGTGTAAGACAACAATCCCTTTAAAATATTTTGTCTCAGTCGTAAAATAGGTCCTAAAACTACCCTGCCCAGAATGCAAGTTGTTGCTTTTGATTTGAACCACTGAATTATAACGTTTCATAATCGTATCATATAATTTCATAATTTCTTTCAAATAGGTCCTTTCAATGGTGGTATACTTATTGTTATTGTGTGTGTAGTCGTATCCCTTCTTACAAGTATCATCTCTTACTGTAAATACAAGCACATCCGGGCACGTAGAGCCGCCGTCGTCGCACCTCAGCTACAAGTAACCGCACACTTACCACCTCAGGCACACGTAGGCCCGCACATGCCACCTCAAGCAGGCTCACATGTGGCACAACCGCAGCCACCTGCTTATTTTGATACCGGTATTCCAGGACCAGCCGTTTATCAAGTTCCAATGTCAACGGATGGTGCTTCAACGACCAACGCACCAAAAATCTCTTTACCAGTTTCTTAAATTATTATTAAACACACCGTGTGCTGACACTATTTCCAATTAATTACATTGTTTATAATCTATACAGAATATTAAAAGAGTAAATCTATGTTGTCAAAATAGTTTATTATTAGTATTGTAGATTTATTTATGGCACAGTGAGTTTTGACAAAACGACTACATTTTGTTGGTGATTTCAATTATTTGTCCATTAAAAATATTACTGAGTTAGACATAGTAGGCCTAAGTTTAGCTTAAAATTGGACTTGGAGTCTTATGTTGAACAGTATACAGTAAAAGATGTTTGCCAATTAAGCTTATGCTGTGTATTCCGGTCACTTTCATTTATTTTTGACCTAACATAACATAAAACAGCCAAACAGTTGGAAACAAATTCAGGATAACCCATTAAAGTAGGCCTATAAAGTTTGCACACACAATCAACATTACTAAATTGAAATGTGAAAGAGTTCTGCCTTAATTGTTCGAACCTCTTTTACTCGTTATCGGTATTGATGTTTTGTTTGTTAAGTCGCATTCAATATCAACTACATACTATTCACATCATTGCACTATTATTACAAACATATAGAGTTTAGGTTCCCAGATTATATCTTGTTATTTACCGTCGATGGCAATGTGAAGATACACTCTGTTGCGTCTAGGCGTAGGCCTACATTGTAGCGCTATCGAATGATACTGTAGTTATTATACAAACATAAAAGCGTTTATATGAGGGATAGTAAGTTAGAAAATTCAAACAAGAAAATTCAACATGGTACCTTGAACTGTGTAAAAGATGTCCTCATCAGAACAATTATATACTGTTTTCTGATGAGGACATGCGTTAAATCAGGGGAAGAGCTTCCCATGGTTATATGTCGAAAATGTAAGAAGTACTGTGTTGAGTGTTCTATTGTGCTGAAAATTAATTTGTTTGAATTTTCTAACTTGTATACCAGTACGTATGAACTTGTATTCGAACTGAAGAATAGCAATGGTATTCAATCTAACATTGACATTTAGTTGGTTGAAAAAACATCATGGGCAATACAAAGAGAAACCCAGATAAAATGGCGTAATAATACACTTTGATACGTCACAACACAAACGCAGTCAACTGTTAATCCATGGGTTTGGAATACAATCACTCTGACATTACACAATTGATGAGTAATGGGACAACAAAGTGGCAGACCATCAGATAGTTTTTTGAAGATTTGTTGATCACGTTTGATTTTTAACCTGAATTACCAACAATAATGAATGTTATATAACTTCAGATAGAGTCTATGTTAGAAGTGTCTTCATTATGTTCAAATAATGTATGTGTGTATCGCCATTATTTTTTTCAAGTAAATGTATGTGTATCTCAAGAAGATGAACTATAATCGATATTTTGTCTTAGTAATAACATTAAGTTTCTGCAAAGGCCAGCAATTCAATGCAACCTTAGGTAAGTCGTTTTAAACTAAGTAAAAAGTATAACGAATGGATTCTTCTACATCTACACAGTAGGCTAGGCTGTATTAAAACGCTTGTGTTGTTATTTAGCCTACCGTTATGGTTTCAATTCAATCTTTGTTTGTTGTTCATTCAACCATTTAAATGGGGTTTAGCCTGTAAAGTTGCATTGAAAGATTATTCTACAGTAGAACACCTTATAACTTTTAAGTTGTGTGTAGGACCTATACATGTTGGTCACATAATAAAGCAATAAATAATAAGAACCATAAAGGAAATTGTACCGTTTATGCAGGGAGGTATACCTCCATGGTTTATGTTTCGTCGATGAAAATGGTGTATAATTAAAAACATTAACTTCTTTATGTTGCAAACTACCTTTCTTTACTTACTTACTTAGTCCGGGACATTTTTATTTTTTGTTATTACACCTTATTTTTAGAGGGTGACCCTAAAGTCTAAACAGCGTATGCTGACAATCAAGGAGCCCTCTTGATGAGTGACAGTGGCTGTGTGTATACTAGTACACCGGGGTAACCCCCTACAAGGTTCTTTAAAGTGCACATGAGCCAGATGTGTACACTGGCCTACGGTTTATAGTCCTTATCCGAGAAGACTCGTTCTACCACCAGAACCACGGAGCGAGTGAGGCTCGAACCCTTACCGATGTTAACATGGCAAGGTATTACGGTTCCACTGTCTTAACAGCTTGGCCACACCGCTCATACACTTATATGACTACTCTTAAAGTTACATCAAAAAAGTTGTGAAGGAATTCAATTTATATTTTCCGAGGAATTTAAACTTTAAAAAAATGAGATACTGCGAGTAAGGGGTATAACTTGATATATCTCCGAGAGGCAAAGGGAGGTGATGGTGCTGGTAAACCATATGAATAAATGGGTAGGCCTACAAGATCATTTTTGGTGAGTTCTTATTTAGATCTAAATGTGAGCTCTCCCAAAATCCTAGTTACGGCACTGTGTACAGTGTAAATCAATACAGTAGGATTGTGAATTCCTTTTGTTATAAGTGCATACAGTATATCAATACTTGTAAAGTTTACTTAAGGTATACCGTATAATCTACAGTTACTGTCTATTATATCTGACAATGGTAAATCTTGAATACGGTTCATACTACAAATTTCATTTGAACCTATAGCCACATATATGTATATCCCTTAGGGTTTACTTTTATAATGATTATTTTAAAAATTTTCGGATAATATGTAACAAACGAAAGAAAACATACTATAACTATAGTCTTGTGGTATCACAGTACAGATAAGAGTGTATATAGGTATTTTAGTAACTTAAATACTTTAAACACTTCTATTTTTAGATTTTAAAATTGCTGTTTATAAATTAAGATAAGTTCATTCCTGTTTAACTTACTTATCCTTCTTTTTCATCAATTCCATGATCAAGCATTTTTTTACGTTGTAATGTATGTACAGTACTATTTTGTAAAGAATTTGCCAAAGGTGAAAATAGTCAATTCGTAATACTTTCATGCGATCTTTCAGTTTGGGTTCATTATAATGTATTGCCTAATATGGTTAGTTGAGTAGCAAAACAAGTCTGTTGCACAAACATAATCGTTTGATGTAAAGCTTCCATCTACTTGAAAGGTTGCCTATTGTTAGTGTGATGCTTCAATTGATATGAAAATAATAACGGCCTGACAATTAAGAAAATCTGTGATTTAAAAAAAAAGACAATGGCCATTCGAACGTACACATTGTGTATTAGGATTTTCAAAAATTGAAATTAATAATATATTCAGTGGTGGCATAATGGTGGCCCGATTGGATCGAGTGTCCACATGAGTGATGAGTCAATGAAAAAAAATATTGAAAACAACATTTGTTAAGTCTGTTTCATTCGTAAAATCAGCATTAGCGCTAAGCCTCCTCGAGTGTACGATAAAAGCATACCCACATGTAATATATTTACTTAATATTTACTTCTAATATTGATTTTCCCACCGGAAAAACATTGTAAATATAGTTGATGCTTCCCCACCCACGACCCCCACTATATTGATTATTTCTTTTGAAAGTAGTTCAAAGAACCGAAAAACATTCAACTAAACAATCACACGACAGAAACAATTAGGTATGAAATTATATCGTATTGTCATTTTGTAGGCCTGTTAACCAGGTGTAGCGTTTTGGGGTGTCTGGTGGCTAGAGTGTGTAGGCCTATCACGTGGGCATGTGTATAATGCATATTCAATTTTAACGTCACCTTAGCTCGGGAATGTCGAATAAACTGAATACTGTATATTATTTTTAAAAGGACTACTGATCAATCTAGTTCTACAAAATGTGATCACACAACTCTTTCGAAAGGGCTAACCTAACAAGAACTAATTGATTACATTTTATTCGAAGAAATTCAAATCAAGCAGCTAATGTAGGCAGAGTAAATAGACCAAATCAAAATAAACATGCCTCAATAGAAATTCTACACAAAAAATAAAGCTTTTAGGCATATAGTCGATGCTAAGGTTCTATTGTATGATTTTCTTGCCAAGAACATTACCTTATTATTGGATAGAGAGAAATTAAACAATGCATCAACAAATGAGAATTGCTGCCAACTTATTCAAAAGGTTTTACCGATGTAAAGCGTAACCTCTGACATCGCGAGAAAATATTTTGAACAATTTTGGTGATTACTAGAGATGAACGGATCAATGGGTTATCATAAAAGACAATTGACAATGGAAATGCAGATTTCGTTAAAAGTACCGTATTTCATATAATAAATGGAAAAGTGTCAAAGTTACCGTGGATGTGACTAAACCACACAGCTATCGACTAAAACATATCTGCATGAACAGAATGAGTGTACAATATATAGTAGAGGGTAGTTCTTAGGGATCATTAATCTTATAGAATGAAAATAGGCATATTATTCACTTAAGCTGCAGTCACCGTCACATCTGGTGTTACGGTAGTTCACGTCACAAATTATTGTCTAGACATAATAACATTTCATATGATATATTTAGGGCGCCACTATTGCAAAAGCCTTTCTGGTTACTCTGAAGTTGTCATCTTCCTTTACAATCTTACTTTATTATTTATTTGCATGAATTGAAATAAAAAGATAAATCAATATCAATATTAACATGATGACATGATGAGAGATGTAATGTCATTACTGAGTCTGTTTTGTTTCTCTTCTTTTTATAGAAGTAAAACCAGTGCAATTCAAATGCATTGGTGACACATATTTACACATTTAAAATTGGTAATGTATTCAAATTTTATAAATAAAAGTTTATTCTATATTTCAGATACACCAACTACTACACAAGATGATAGAAACAAAATTGTAGCCTGGTTTGAGGACCTTTCAACAGACAGACTAGTACTCTTGGTTGCTGCAGCTGTTATATTCGTACTTCTGATCCTAGTATGCGTACTATTTTTTATATGTTATTCCTGTTGTAAAAAGCGATACGCGTACAGTCCACAGCGTCAGGAGTCGACAATCAAACCAGTAATGGTCGATGCAGAGTCTAAAAAGATTAGATATGGATTCGCAGTCTCCGCTGCTAGAGAATCTATATCTGAACTATCACCTACGTCACAGAAGTGCGCTCCATGGTCTGACATCACCAGCCACCAGTTGAATAAAGTAAACAGCAAGGTTACCAGGAAATTAGAAAAGACCGTTTTTGTCGTTGAAAATTCTGAAGATGATTATAGGCCTACATCTAATGCAAACCAAAATGGTTTCCGGCCTAGAACAGGTAGTGTGACAGCATCAGTACACAGCAGGGAATCTAACATACTAAGAAAAACTAGAAAGAAGTCTTTGCTAAGTGAAAGTAGCCGTTACCCAGGAGGACCATCAACGAATGACAATCCATTATGTAAAGACGGCCATGACATTGATTTGTTTTACTGAAATTGTGTTAGTCTTTTGATATTAAATAATAATTACGACAATCTAAGCAACAACCTGAATAGAATATTGACAGTTTTGAGGATGCTGTATTTGTTTATTGTTTTTTTTGTCACGTAGTATATAATAGGTATAGTTTTAAGATTGTACAATTGACAAATATTAATAAATGTCGATTGATCTAATCATAGGAGATTTCCCATTTAATAATCGTGTTAACTTTATGATATAATACAATAATAATAATCATTTCTATTAAGAAAAAACGATGACGACAAAAATAAATAAATTGATATACCAAATTCCCCGTGTTACCAAATCATTCAAAGAATTCTTACCGAATCCAAATCCAAATTCAATATTTCTTAACCCAGTTGATGAGTCTGAAATAGTCAAAATAATAACTTCTTTTGAAAATAATAAATCTCCAGGTATTGATGACTTTCATACCAAGGCCATTAAATACATTGCTGACCTGATTTCCCTTCCCCTGTGTCATATTTTTAATCTTGCTTTATCCAGCGGTGTGTTCCCAGAGAGGATGAAGCTAGCGCGCGTTACCCCTATTTACAAATCTGGTCCAAAATCTGATCTTTCTAATTATCGACCCATCTCCATTCTATCCATTTTTTCAAAAGCCCTGGAAAGAGTAATTTATGACCGAATATTTTCATTTATTACCAAATTCAACATACTTTTCAACAGACAATACGGTTTCAGAAAGGGACACAACACGTCAATGGCTCTCATCGACCTGACAAATAAAATTATAGACGCTTTCGAAAACCGCCATCTTGCAATCGGCATTTTCATAGACCTTTCCAAGGCTTTTGATACTATTGACCACAGTATTCTTCTACACAAATTATCTCACTATGGAATCCGTGGATCTGCAATTAATCTCTTAAATAGTTACCTCTCCAATCGTGCCCAATGTACCAAATACTCTCACTCCATATCCACTTTTAGTCCTATCACATGCGGCGTCCCTCAAGGATCTCTACTTGGCCCCCTCTTATTTATTCTATACATCAATGATATTCACTTCTCTTCAAAGCTCCTTAATTTTTTCCTTTATGCTGACGACACTACTGTTCTTTATTCTAACAAAAATGTCCAATCCTTATTCAATACAGTCAACTCCAATTTGATAAATTTGTCCCAATATTTTGCAGCTAATAAACTTTCTCTTAATCATAAAAAATGTAGCTTCATCCTCTTTGGGACCCCACAACTATTAAAATCTATTGACTTATCAGCCAACAGAATTACCATTGACAACCATGATATACCTTGTGTTCAATCAGCTAAGTTTTTAGGTGTAGTTATGGACAGCAATCTAACATGGAAAAATCATATTAAAGAAGTAGAGAATAAAACTTCCAAAAGCGTTGGTATCATTTCTAGGTTATCCTCATTTGTACCCCTTAATATTCTTCGAACCCTTTACTGCTCCCTCATTCTTCCCTATTTGAGCTACTGTAACATTGTCTGGGCCAATACTTACGTATCCAACCTCAGTAAACTGCAAATTATACAAAAGAAGGCTATCAGGATTATATCTGGCGCTCCACCGCGGTCCCATTCTTCCCATTTATTTTCCAAACTTAATCTCCTCAAACTCATTGATATAAACATAATGCAACAAGGCAAATTTGTATTCTCCGCCCTGCATTCCACTTCTCCAAATCATTTAAACAATATGTTTATTCCGAATTTTTCTATTCACAATTACCCTACACGTTCTAGAACTAATATACACATACCTATCCACAACACCAATTATTTTCAAAACAGTATTAGATACTCCGGTCCATCAATGATGAACAGTTTACCACCCCCAATTACAAATGCTGTTTCAATTTCTTTATTTTCCAAAAAATTAAAACAACACCTAATGTTAAAGTATTAAAAAGACAACAATCGAATGTCGCAATTTGATTTATGCTGCTGAACATTGATCTACTGTGGTTTTTGAGTTTTATTTTCTGATTCTACAATTTGATTGATCTATTTTTTATCAATTTATTTATTTATTTATTTATTTATTTATTTTATTTATTTTTTTTTAATTAATTAATTTATTTTTTTATTTTTCCTTTTCTGTGCGTTTTTTTGTCTTGTTTGTTTCTCTTTATTTCCACTCTTATTCAATTATCCATTTTATTTGCATAGGCATACCCAGCACAAGATTTCCTCATCTTCTCGGGATTATGCCTTCCTCCATAGCCAATTTTCTTAAATTCACTTTTCTGTTGTTTTATCCAACAAACATCTATTTCATTTTTTATATTCCTTACCATTTTTGTTTATTATTTTGTACTGTATTGCTATGGAGGAAAATAAATGTCTTTTGAAATGAAAATGAAAAATAGTAAAAACATAAAAACTAAAGATCGTTTAAACGATGATATACAATCGTTAGAATGCTTAGGAAGATGAGTGTGAATTATACTTTGTAATAAAACATGATTTTCTGTTTTGTTTTTTGTTCTATTGATCATTTAATTGTTTAAGCCGATCCAAAGTGAGTTAATAAAAGGGTTAAAAAGAATGAATAGCGATAAAAAACAAATCGATTATGGTTACTTAACACCAAATAATCCTATACCTTAACTGTAACGAGACTTGTGGCTAAATTCTTAGACATTTTCTTTATTTGTTTTATATACAAACTACGTATCCACGCATTGGGTAACTCTGACCTGGTCCGGTGGCAGGAGGCGCGGAATCACCACCCGAAATGGGACACATTGCTATCCAACTTTTCTAAACCAGAATTTTCCGTAGATTACGAATATCAATCAGGATCAGGATAGGAAGCGTTTTCGAGATATAAGGGGTCAAAGTTCAAAATTTACCAATTATAACACCTGGTCATGATAAAATCGGAGCACATCTCATCAAACCCTTTTCTACTTATCTTGCAACACCTAATGCCTTCTATACGACTGGTACTTTCCCAGATGAGCTCAATCTAGCAACAACTAACAAATAACAACATACTTAATAACTCGCAATATATATTTCGTCAAAAACACGCTACCACCCATGCATTGTTACACACTAAAATAACATCGGCAATTGAAAATAAAAAAATCATTCTGGGTATTTTTCAAGATCTCTCTACTATTAAAAATGAGTCATTATGGTATCAGAGGAATCGTACACTCGATTGGTTTAAAAGTTGTCTTTCTAACAGAAAACAATGTGATTGTAGAGGGTACGAATTCAGACCAGAAATATTAAGTATGGAGTTTCTCAAGGGTTCATTCTTTGTTTTTTTTAATCTTCATTAACGACATGGCTAATGCCGGTAAACATTTGTATGACTGTAATTATGTATGCAGATAATAAGGTGTCAAAGGGCATTTTATCAAATTCTTTTCTCATGTCTGTGACCAGTGATAAGTAACATTATTAAGATGATTGACAAAACCATGTTGATTAGGGTTTAGTAAACCACAGTCGTATACGTAAAGTTATTATTTACGATGATTTTTTTCTAATATTTTGCGCATCAAACTGGTCTATAATTGGATATCACTGCCTTATCTCCTAATTTGTGAACTGAAATTGTACTTACACATTTCCAGTCAATGGGCGCAGTACCTGTATCAAGGGACGTTCGATAAAACAGCCAAAGAGGATAGGCAATGTGATATAGGTTTGAGTAATTTTGCAGATATTAAATACGGGACAGGACCCGAATTAGACAAAAACGAAGATATTGTTTTAATTATGTCATTTGGACTTATTTGAATGTCAGCCAATACAGGGATATCTATAGAACATGGTAGGGGGTCATTGTAAAATTAAAATTATTAAAACAGAAGTGAAATAACAGTTAAACCCGTTGACAGCATTCTCGATACTAGAATAAACTTACAGTGAATACTACTAAATCAAATTATGTAGTTTTCAGAGGTAAGAACAATGTCAATGATAATCAACAAATTTAACACGACTGAACAGACCTCTTATTTTGTAAAAAGGGCCTTAAAATTATTTGTAAAGTTCACTCTCGGCATCCATCTCTACCTCTATTTGCTTACACCAAAAATTTGCAGATTTCAGATCTCTACACAAAAAGAATGTTGCTATTGTAATGTACCAATCCAAAACAATCAGTTGCCTAATACTTTTGAAACATTTTTCAATATTAATAACTTAATTATAAAACAAGAATTAAAAATGATATATGTATATCATTTAAAAGAACATTAATCGGTCAACAAAGCAGTAGCTATAGAGGTGCAAATAATTATATGGAATCTACCTGATAATGTAAACAACTTTTAGTTTTAAAACAGTTAGTATTAGCTAATTTGAACATAATATATATTTTTGTCAGCATTTACAACTCTAATCAGCGAGAATAATTAACTCTTTTATTTATCATCTATTTGTTTCATTGTTTTGGTAAATTATTATGTGGTTTTTTTTTGCAGTACCTTTCGTATGCTATGATTGGGAAATTATTATTCTTTTTTAAATAACTTTGTATCGTTTATATATATATTGAGAATCAGTATTATTGTTTATACTATTACCATGGGCTGTACACTTAAAGCTATTCGCTTACAGTACTGTCCTTCACATGTTTCTTTTCATACTTCTTATATTTTAGTTTCAATTAGAAATGTTACTTTTCATGTCAAATCCTGGTGGTCACGTATAGAGATATGCAACACTTTTTTGCAGAATAGTGTCTGGAAGTTGTGAAACATGTGCGCTCTACAACAAAAGTCAGAGTTAATCATCTGTTTAAAAAACTACTAAATCTAGAAATACCACATGTTTGTATTTTGTTTACCAGTTAAGTCACACAGACTGGATAGTACATATAGGTATTCTCAGTTATGAGTACCTAGACAAAGAAAAAAAAAAATATATATTGCCAACATAAAGAAGCAGCTCAAATCATCAGCAGGTCTGCAACGATGTGCTGATCAATCTTTGCAATATGAATTTTTCAGGTTTTGCTTTACCTATTTATTTTATTTAAAGTCAGCGTAACATTTTAACAAAAAAATTAGATTTCATTAATTACAGTATTATATTAATATTAATCAAAATTATATATATTGACTGATCAAATAATTTGATCACTTGTAAAACCATCGGTCTCATAGTTTGGACAACTTTTCATTCATTTGGTAACTACCTAATATGCATATTAAAATGTTGACCTTTGACCTTATTTCAACTGATGAAATGATTAATGTGCTCTTTTACATTGCGTTTATGATTGATTAACAGGATGATAAAACATCACATGTTATGTTGCATATTATTTTTTATTTGGTTTTATAGGTAAAGTCTATGATTGGTCAATACTGACATTTGACCATCCATTAATCGTAAAGGATTATTTTCATAAAGTGACTGAATAGATACCTATAATCATAAAAATGTAATAAAAGGCCAAATTGTGCTTAATACTATATTATGACGTGTTGTCAATTTTGAACTTTGACCCCTTATATCTCCAAAACGCTTCCTTCCAGATTCGTAATCTACGGAAAATTCTGGTCTAGAAAAGTTGGATGGCAATTTGTCCCACGTCGGGTGGTGATGTTTTTTATGTGTGTAATTCATTCAAGTATTTTGTATGTGGAGAGCCTCTCGACGGTTATTTCTATCGATAACTTGTGGTGATCCTGCCTCATTGATTTACTTTTGTTTGTTTGTTATGTCTTATTTTGTACTGTATTTGAAATTTAGTGAAATAAATGATATGATATAATATGATATATGAAACTACCGACTTATTTTGGTGACTTTGCATACTATGAATATATGTTAAAAATAAAAACGAATTAAAACACAAATAAATGATTTTCCACGACTTTATTCAAAGCAATGCATTCAACACTACAAAACTAGCGTAAAAGTTAACATAACTTAAATTATGATTTTAAAGGGTTCCAACGAGTCTAATTGCACTTTTACCAGAAATCGTCTAATTAGTAATACTACCGTATATTAGAAGCCTAATCAATCTGTTTGGCAATCTCCAATAACCCCCTCCTATACATTACGTTTATTACGGGCCGTACCACTTAACACATTTTATATAGTACTACATCACGCCATAGGCCTACCGTACTCTTTTAGTTAGTAGCCTCAACTCACTTTACGTAGTATGTATAAGTTGTGTTTATTCATTGAATGCTCACACTAGGCGTACATTTAAATGTTTATAACAACAAAATAATAAAGAAAATTAAAAATGTAAATAATACGAATAATAGTCACTAGTACACTCTTTACCATATTACTATTTCTGAACGCTGTATGGGAATTGTATGTAAGGGAGCCTAATGTCAGTTTCACGTACATTGTGTTAACTCAATAATCTACAATTATTAGGCGCTAAATAAGACAACCACCATTATTATCATCATCATCATCTAGCGACAATTTTTAATAAATAATAATAACACAACATTTCACTCCATTTATTTTTATGAATGAATTAACAAAGATTCAATTATAGACCTAAGAGTGCGATGCAAACAAACTGTTAGTCCAAACATTATTCCACGCATGCGCGTCATATTATTGTGGTGGCACAGAGACGAATAACATGTTAAAACACACATTGATGTTGTTAATAACGAAAAATAAATTAAATGATTATGTATCTCACATATTTCGTATTACACATTTATGAGACATTGACATGACTTAAACTATTATGGCTCAATTTACACAAAAACAAAAACTACACATGTTATAAGAGACAATACGATACACACACAACATTTATATATACATATAAAGACGAAACTAATCACATCTGATGTGATAATATAATTAAAATTTATCTAAAATATAATATAACATTTATATCACATTATTTATATATTAACATTTTATTTTGCCAGGTAGAACTTTAAGGTTTTTGAACGATTTATATGTCTGTGCTAGTATTCGAAATCTACACACTATCTTGATTGTGAGCGAAACCCACTTCGGACAGATCACATGCATACATTCTGCTTTCAAAGGAAAACAAAGCGGGTTGCTTTCACTTTAAACACATGTTGTTACCACTTAAACCTACATTCAGACGACGTAGATCAATTATGTATATGATTTTCCTTATTAACAAAAAGTGTAAATGTAGCTTAAAACAGGCTCACATCAGGAAGATACATTATAACATTAGTAGGCCTATATTATAACAACAAAACTAAATATCGAGAGATGTAAAATTAACTACAAAACTACATTATTAGTTCCCCGACAGGTACAACATATTTACTGGATGAAATAGAAACCGAACCTTAATAAACTTAAACACTAGACTAAACAATTACCTTGACCCTCAAATACGTAACTTTCATATGCGCTTTAAATAGCAACAACTAATTCATTTAAATACATTTTAAAACAAAATTGTAAAACTGTGATGAACTATTGGATCTATACCCTGCTTTGTAATATTGCAAAAGTTTGGAAATTGTTAATATTATATATGTTTGTATTGCAAATCTAGGTATGATAGTCGAAGAATGGAATATTTTTGTCAAAATTTTACAGTAACTTATCTTCGGGGTAAGAATACCCAATAGTTAGAACCTGCAGGTGCTATTTACAAAACTGGAGGTTTCCTTTAAAATCGGATGTACCCTTTAAACGTGGATGTTAATGTAACCACGTAGGTACCCTTTAAAATGCTGGTACTTTTAAATATTCTTTAGAATTAAGATTAAGAGTATTAAGAGTTCAACAATTGTTCTGTTTATTAATAATAAGCATTAGCAAGTACATAATGATGATAATAACCACACTTGTTTTCTGGCAAGACAAACTAGTTTTAATGGATTAACAATCAATGTCTATTCAAAGTTAACGAGAAAAATCAAATTCAATTCAATTGTCAAAATAAAGACATCCTAAACCTAAAACAATGAAGAATAAATAAGTATTATGCTTATAATGTACTCTTTTTAAAATTTTGATTACTGCATTTTACGTTCAAAATACACTCCAAACCACCAAGTACACATTTAATTTATTAAATTACAATAACACATGCACACATATAGTCTCAATATTGCGCTACAACAATAATAGTTTAAAGTGCACTTTTAACTGAGGCTTGTTTCGACTAGAATGGCAAGCTGGTAAAGGTCATATTATATTATATACATACAGAAATATTTATGTGTTACAGTATAGTACACTGTAGTAGGCTATATTAATTTCCAATATACTTTATTCACACAAATTTGGAGCGATTTTCATGTACAAATTTAACAATACATTTACAAGTTAAATATGGAATCAATTAATATTATACCAAATTGATGCAATAACCACATTAAAATTAAATAAATATTAATTTAAACAAAATAAATAATTATTTAAAACATAATCACTTAAGCATGCACTACTAAAATAATAAAGACACTGCTTTTAAAATGGCAAAACCAATATTAAAATCATTATAAATAAAATTGTTTAAATCAAGAACTATTTCAGTGGATTTAAAAGATTCCTTGATCTGTCATTTGCACTTGATAATGACAAATATTAATATAAAAATAATTTAAATTAACTTTTAAAATACTTTCATGAATGAATTGGCATAACTATATAGTTGGTGTATTTCAGTATTTTGTCCTTTAATAAACACCATAAAATGAGTCCAGCATGAGGTCAGATGTTGGTACTGTAATACTTTTTTTAAGTAGAGCATTATGTATGTTTCTTGAAAGTCAATAATTGAAGCAGTGATTATATTTGTCCTCAATGCTTGGAGGGCAACAGGAAATGAAATGTCCAAACTTAGCACAACATACAATACCTTTCTAAGGAGAATGCTAGTGAATGGCTTTCAAAGAGTCTGAACACCAGACCACGAAGACATGCCCTCAGACGAAGATATAGATGCCAATTATACTGACTGGTGCTATGTGATTAGTAATGACAATCACTGGCTGTCAACCACTTGTAGGATTGGACAAGTCATTAAAAATACTTACTTTCTACACAACACTGAATAAACAACGAGGTCGGAAAATACCATCAGTACTTGATAGAGTGCAAACAAGTCAACTTGCTAGATGTAACTACATCAGGGCCAGCTTCACTAGAAGTCTAGGAGTTCCGACCTAGCTATTACTGACTACTAATTTATTGCAATGTCTGTTTAAAAATGTCTTAAAGGTACTGTAGCATTAATCTAAATGCCAACTTGATGTCATTGGCTACAGATGTCTCTATGAAGATGGTTACCTGAACCAGTACCACCAGTACCACCAGTATTGGCAAACATTGGCAATAATCCTAAATATTACCACAATTAATAAGAAAGAAATGTAGTAAAATTAATTTATAGGAGAGACTCAGCTAGTCTCAAAGGCCCAGTCAAAGAGTTAATATATACACAAATATACAATTTGGCAATTTTGCACTAAACACCAGGTTCTCTGGCAAGAATAATAAAATATATCTAAGGTCCTGCCATGTCTAAACTTAACTAAAAAGTTTGCATTTAACATTTTAATTACATAATTAATGCATTAATAGGTTATTATGTTAAAATACCTCAATTGTAAATGGATCACATTTTAATTATTATAACATATTACAGACTTCCCAACTTGCAAAATGAAATATCATGAGAGAACTATAGTTAGAGGGATGTGCTATAATAATTTGAAAATTATAGACAACACCACAAAATCTAAAGGTATTGACATTAATTTATAATAGTAAAAAAAAAATACACAGTATTTCACTTTATTAATTTAAACTAATGCATAGATTGACTATAACAATGGAGGAAGTAACCACGCTATTACCATGTGCGACCAATGATTTAGTATGTTTTCAATCCACATCTAGAGTAGTAGAAATTATAAATATCGAAATACTTATTTTGTTTACCCAAAATATCGGAAGACTCTCACAATTATCGAAAGAGTTGGGAAGTCTAAATATTAGGTCTGCAAAACACATGTTGTATGCAATAAGATGATGTATTATGTAATTCCATAAACCACCACCTCAGCACACACTATCTTCTATTCATGTTCATCTTACCCTGAAATTCACCAACAAGGTGTATCCATCCATCCCCACCCACAAATAAAAATTCAACATTTCATAATATTATTGAAATTACCACTTGTTCATGTCTCTTGAAATTCACAAAATGAATTCTTAATATTATTCCACTTCCCTTCAAACCCCACCCCATTTTGTTCTAAAAATATATTCTTTTAAAATCTTCACCTGTAGCTCATAATCTATGAGGTTCCATTGTTTAATGTGTAATGCCGCTTGCAAAATTCTTCAATACGTTCGATTGCTTCTTCTGTTTTCTCTTTAGGAATTGAGAGAACAACCCGGATGTAATTTGGATACTCAAAACACTGTAACATAAAGAAAATATTTGATTCTTCTGTAATTCACCCACTTTTCGTTTGATCGTGAGGCCAAAACAAATGGGAGACTCCTAACTTTTCAGCGAAAATAATGGGTTTCCCCAATTTGTATCAACAGAGTCTGACAAAAACAGAAAGATAATTAATGCAGCAACTATACAACATCATGCTAGGCCTATATCTAGCATACGATGTTCGTACGTTACCGATGTTTACCTGCTAGGCCTAAAAAAATAAGCCTAGAGGCTGGGCCTAAAGACGGCCAATGAGAAGACATTCACCGCGGACTACTTAGGTAGTGCATTGTTTCTCTCTTTTTATCATAATTTACCATAAAACGTACATTTAAGGAATGACCTAGTTTAATATTTTAAAGTAATATATATGCATTATTTTAACAGAACGTCACAAATTGTAGGGAATGGGTTTTTAAAGTAATTTACGAAATGTAATTTTAATTTCTGAGGTTAATTTTGATAATTAGCAGTTTTCAAAGTCCTTAACTCGCTTTGATGTTACGCTAGGCCTAGGCAGCCAAGCAACACACACCTGCGCTTCGTTTTAAATTTACCGCAGTCATACGCCCTCAATATTCGTTGCCATCTGTTTTCGTTATCGTATTTGTAGCGTTGTGAAACCTATCCAATGTCTGTTAGATCTTATGACCCAATACACAAGTTGGAACCACACACAGGCTATTATAAATTTCATTTTAGGGCCTCTGTTTCAACTAACAAGGCTTCTGGTTCTAGATCCCATCTAGGTTGGCCTAGCCTACTAACTAGGATGCTCCAGTAGTTTCCTTTAGTTTTCGCATCTTGAGCACTTTGTGGATATGTGTGCTTAGTAAATTTTATTATTATTAATAGATTGATTGGGTATATTTATTTTAATTCAGTTATCAGTGGAGTAACATTTTTGCCGATACTTATGGTTATCATTCTTTCACGTTTTTCCATCTTTTATGAAAGTCAACTTCTACGCACACAGTTTGGATTCAGGTCCAACAGAGGGTGCAATGATGCTATATATGTAATCAAGCAGATCCAGGAAATTGCGTATCGCTCAAATCGCAAACTCTATACATGCTTCATTGATTTAACAGCAGCATTCGACCATGTGAATCGTAATCTTCTTTTCCTAAGCGTTCGTAATAGGTTTCACTTAAACCAGTCTACTACTATGATTGACATTATACAATCACTGTACAGCTCAACGAAAGCATACCTTGCTGACGACGATCCGAGTGATGATAAGTTCGAAACATCTTCTGGGGTGCGACAGGGTGGTATTGAGAGTACCAGCATGTTTAACCAATATTTTGATTACGTTATTAGAGTGTTCAAACAACGCTGTAAAGATGCTAGTTTGGATGGCCTAATGATACAATACCTAATTCCTATTGAAGCTACAAATCGTGCTCAAAGACGTAAAGCACCATCAAGGGGCATCTATGACGACTTTGAAAGTGGCTATGCTGATGACTTTGCTGTAAGCTCCTGGTCACAAGAAGAACTGCAAACCATTGTGAACATCTTGAATAAAGTTTGTCTGGAATTTGGTCTAAGAATTAGTGCCCCCAAAACAGAAACCATTATATGGAACTGGAAAGAGGAAGTTGAAGAATACCCAAGATGCATCATACAAATTGGCGGCGTACACATTAACCACGTAACACACTTTAGATACCTTGGTGTATGGGCTACCTACAATGATGTTCATATTGGAGATCAAGAAGTAAAATACAGAATCAATTCAGCCAAAGGAGCATTTGCAGAGAATAGAGCATTGCTTACCAACAGAACGATCCACTTACAAACAAGAATGATGTTTCTTAATGGTCTAGTTAGGAGTAGACTCACTTATGGTTGCCATGCTTGGAGGGCAACAGGAAGTGAAATGTCCAAACTTAGCACAACATACAAAACCTTCCTAAGAAGAATGCTAGTGAATGGCTTTCAAAGAGTCTGCCCACCAAACCATGTAGACATATCCTCAGATGAAGAAACAGATGAAAACTATATAGACTGGCGTTACGTTATTGATAATGACGATCTCTACAAAATTACTGGCTGTCAACCGCTAGAAGAATATGTCTACAAGCAACAATTCAACTGGATCGGACATGTAATTAGAAAAGAAAATGAAGATCCTACAAAAATTCTTACTTTTCACACAACCCAAAGTAAACGAAGAGGTCGGAAGATACCATCAATACTTGATAGAGTTGTACAACAAAGTCAACTTACTAGATGCAACTTCATTAGAGCCTGCTTCAACAGAAATTTATAATTCCCAGCAATGTTTTAACTGTATATATGAACTGTTTATAAGTTGTTTTGAGACTGTGTAATTTGGTAGTAGTCACTCTCATACTGTAGGCCTACATTTAAAAGTAACACATCCAAATGCCAACTTTAAGTCAATGGCTACCAGATGTCTCTGTGAGACGGTTATTTGAACCAGTACCAGTACCAGTAACCATCAAAAGTTTGTAAATAGTGTATTCAATGGCTTTTTGGACATTTATTTTTCTTAAAATGTTCTTAAAGTGGGGGATTGTATTTATAGCTTTAATATTGTTTATACTTTTGCTCTGGATGAGCAGATTGAACCATGGCTTTATTTATGTAAATTCATGTCACATGTGAAGAACACACAAATCAAAATGAAGAAGGTTTTACTAGATTTGGTACTGTACCTTTCCTGGTAAACAAAACACAGATTCTTCCTCCATCAATTTCTGTACAAAATCCATATCATCTTTGATATTTGGCATGTGTTCAACATCAACAGCACACTATCAGTTTCCAAAAAAAAAAAATATATATATTTAATACTAAGTTACTCGCTACACAAAATATTTTGACATGGAGAAACTCAGCATTCACCGGATCCTATGAACTACATCTCTACATATATGACATTGTATGTCCAGTATTATAGTCAAATTCTGTAATACAGTGTCACCTGTATTACGTGAGGGCGTGTGACGCAGTTGCATGTTGAACTACTCTTTGAGATCGTGGTTTCGAATCCAACGCTCGTCGCATTGCTTGTATCTTTTAGGTATGACACGTACATTACTTACATCTGCATCTCTCCACCCAGGTGTACAAAACACTCACTTTTCCAGGCTGGAGCTGTTGGCAAGCACCAACAACTATATGTTTATCCAACTTTTAACCTTTATTAGTCATCCAATGTCCTCTAATGCAAAACATTAATATTAGACTCACCATCATATACATTGCACCTCTGGGCATTATTGGTGTAATGCCTGGAATATTTTCAAAGCCTGAATATAAGATATCTGCATTTTCCTGCAACGGAAAAAAAAACAAAACATATAACAAAAGTTTATATATATAAAGTAGTTTAACCATAAAATGTTATCTGGCTTGTATTCACTTTAAAGAACCCCTTGCTCCCGGGTTACCGGTGTGCTGGTCCATCTCAGTCCCCGTTGCTGTGGACAAACGAATGAGCATCATTTTGTGGCAGCATTTGACATGAAATTAAATTAGCTGTATATGTGTAACATCTTAAGAGTTTATATAGATTGGCTAGAGGTTGGACTCCAAGGTTATTACAGTTCAAAAAGTGATTCTTCATGGAGTGGGAACCAACAAGATGGCGGCTGCAATCGACCATTCAATATGTCAGCCACGCTTCCTATACAGTCACGCACTACACAAACGTTGAGCATTAAACATTCTCATGTACAATATGCAACGCAGTGTGTTGAGCGCAGTAACGCGAGAACGTACCCTATAGATCCTTGTGTTCAAACATTTACCAAGAATATATTTTCTTTTATAAAAACTTCACTGTGCTCTAACAAGAATATTATGTGTATTGATTGATGTGGTCTTAATTTATTATGTTAGATTATTATATTTATATATTAAATAATGTTTATGGCGGCCACATTTATGGTTCTTGTCCTGTTGGAATCACTTTCCAGTCAGGAGTTCGCCCTCTAGCCAATCTTATAAAATCTTTGGTAACATCTTATTCACTGCAATTGGGTTATCTTATGAAGCGCAAAATAAATAAAAAATTCAAATTTCACCTTCAACGTCTTTTTTGTATTTTCAAAGAAACTTTTTGGTGTGTTCTTGAGAATTGCAGGTAAAGCTGCCTCCATGATGGAACATGGGCCAAGAATTTTTGTTGTAAGCTGGAAAAGACCTCTGTATACCTAATGACAAAACATGTTAATTCAATGCTAAATTATGTCAACGGATAAATGTTACTATGTACAAATCATTAATGTTCTTAAAATGTATTAGTATTTTTAGACATTCCACAAAATCATTCACTTATGTTATAGCACTGCGGCTGGTCCATCAGGCAGTGGCCTTTACTTGCTTATGTGCAGTTTAAAAACAACACAATGTCATTTTTTTAACCCCACTGGGTGCACCCTAAAATCCATGCACTGTATACAACATAATTGTTGTAAAACAGATTTTAACATGGCTGTAACAGTACATTATGAAATGCACAACTTTACTAGATGAGAATATGAAGAGGAGCTGTAGCTTGGTGCTCAACATTCTCCTTCCAATCCCAAATTCCAGGGTTCAATCTTGACCTAGTGTCAAGGTTGTAACTCACGACTCTTTCAACTTTACACCCTAAGCTTCAAATGAGACTTAGTTTATAAGCACAATAAATTATAAAATATTATATCCATCCTGTAATTGGCAAGTTTCTTGAGGTTGGATGCATATGAAATGTAAAAAAAAAACAGCTGATAAAAATGCAACCATACTGGACAACAAGTTGGTCATTCAATTGCAGACATTTGACTGTCATCATATTAGTTTATTATTAAAATAAATTCAATTTCACTAAATTGTACAAACCTCTGCTTGGAATGCATTGTGTCGATCATGTACAAGAATCCAACCAATTCTCCATCCTGGAGCAAGAAACCTGCAAAAAATACACAACACAGGTACAGTCTTTAAAAAAAAGTATTTGTAACTTTTATAGTTTTAATGTACTAAAATGTATCTATCGTTATTTAATAGCAATTATATGAATTTTAAAATGTTACTGTTTTCTGTAATTGGCAAATGGATGTATAATTGAAATAAAAAAAAGTAAATTACACACAATACTAGCACAAATTACATCCCCATCTCCACACACTACTACTACCATCATCACCACCATTTTATTACTGTACCTTTTGGCTGTACCACCACAGCTCAATACAGGTACCTCTGTTGTGATGTCTGCAATGTATGGAGGTTCTTCTCCATTGAACACCATACCAGCATAGATTTCATCTGCAATAATTGGCAGTTGATGTCTTGCCGCCACTAAAAAATATAAAACAAGGTGTATGTGAATACACAAAAATACTGTTCATTAAGGCTTAAGGCCGATTACCACAGACAAACGATAATGGTAATTTGAAAACCGTGTAGCTTGTCCCATGTAGGATCTGTGTCTATCCTGAGCTGAATCAATCTGTCCGGTCCACGTTGTGTCTATATGGTCATAAGGAATAACATAGATTTCATATTTGTATTACCATTAACGCTTGTCTGAATAAATTGGCCTTTACAGGTTAGCTAACTTGTCAATACACTTTTTAGTGGAAGACCTGTCTGTTGTGGCACTTTATTGACAAGACACATTTGTTTGCTTATTTACAAAAGAGTTTATAGTTATCATGTTGATGGAGCAGGACCAGCCAAACATCAAATAGAGAATAATTTATACACAGTACCTTTTGTGATCTGCATTAGATGTTTTTTATCATAAACTGACCCGCATGGATTAGAGGGATTAATGACAACAATACACTTTGTCCGATCATCTATCAGCTCCTCCATTTGATTGAGATCTGCTTCCCAATTCCGTTCAGGCTTAGTTAAAAAATAAGAATTTAATTAGTATCATTGTACAATATAACTGAAATATATTTTTCAACTTGAATTTGAACTTATTTATTACCTCCACCAAGAAGGTTACATTTTCACCCCTGTATGTTTGTGTGCGTGTGTATGTGTGTCTGTGAACAGCCTGGAGGCCACAGTTTTTATCTGATTCTCACCAAATTTGGCCACAATGATCTATATGCCTCAAAAGCTCAGACGAGTTCGAATTTGAGGGGAAAAGGTCATAGGTCAAGGTCACAACTAACAAAAAACTATTTCACTGCCTAGAGACCACAGTTTTTAATTCGATTCTCACCAAACTTAGCCACAATGATCAATGACTCATCGTATAATTGTGGTTAAATTTTGAAGGGTCAGGGTCAAAGATCAAGGTCCACAAAAAAAATAAATAAAAAAATAATAATTAAAAAAAAAAAACCTCAGCGGGACTTGAACCAGCGATCTCAACTGTGAGAGGCTGGATACATAACCATTACACCAAACTCTCATCCACAACTTTGTAGTGTGCAGTTAGCCTATTTACACTTAGAACTAATACAAACATTTTTTTTTAAATATATATATATTTTCCGGGGACATTTTATGTAGGGGAATTTTACAGTAGGCGGAGGTTTGTACTCTCGGAGTACCCTCTAGTCTGTATATATTTTCTAATATTTTTTTTTTTTCATATATTTAAGTCCAACAAAAGATGTTTCTTTTCATTCAATTACTGGTTATCATTTTCTTGATATTTTCCCTTTTTTTTGCTATTTGTATTTTGTAGACTATTTTTCTTTTTACCTTTTTTGAATAATAAATGTATTGTATTAGAGAACATCTTGTGACAAGCAGTCTACTGGTCTAAATTGTGCAAAGGTGTGGACGGCAACATTTTCTATACTAGTGTCATACAGCTACCACCAATCGGAGTAATCGCCAACTCTTTTGAAAGATGAAGCTAATAAAAACTTAATAGTGCCAACAAGCTCAAAGTGTAGTGGCCATAAGTCATTATATATAAGATATTATACAGTATATTCTACCATCAGAACTAAGGCAAGCATTATAAACTTTGCAGATTTCATAGGTTACATTGCCCCTGCCATAACCTTAAACTTAACTCTACAAATCCAAAATTCTTTTCTACACTTAATTAAAATCCATTGTGGACCTGGATTGAAAGGTTTACTGCCACCAGATGAACAGAAGTCAAATAGTGTCAAGTGAGTGTATGGTTTAGGGAAATTTAAACTGTATGAATTTCCTATTGAAACTTCTGCAATCAAAAACTTACAATTAGGTTATAACTGCGTGTTTCAATGTCAATGTTGCCAGCTACTGTTCGGTATAGTGAAAAGCCAGGACGTGGAATAAGTATATTATCACCTGGATTGCACAACACAGTAATAGCAATGTTTATGGCTCCTGAGCACCCGCTTGTTAGAATAACGTCCTGCAAAAAAGATAATTATAAAAACTATACTGAAAAACTTGTTAATAATTGTGATTTTCCTTAAATTATTATGATTTGATTCAGGCATGGTAGCCTAGTGTTTAGGACACTTTTCATACAGAAAGACCCTGGTTCAATTTCTGGCAACTCCCAGCTGTAAATGAGTACCTGGTTGAAAATACATCAGACAATAATTATTGTCTTAGGACTAGATTACCCCTTTCTCCATACCTAAAATTAGTCTTTAAAGACCACTAATACAAAGATTTCGATCCAAGTCGGCCCTAAACCGTCTCGGCCAAAGTCAAGTCAGCCCCAAGTCAAGTCGGCCCCAAGTCAAGTCGGCCTCAAGTCAACTCGGCCTCAAGTCAACTCGGCCTCACGTCAACTCGGCCAAAAAATAATCGGTCAACTCGGCCCCGTTAAAGTATGGAACGCAAAAAGTGTAAAAGAAGGGGATTAATAAAATAATATTTCTTCACATTTTATTACCTATGAATAATTCTGACTTTTAATGAATATTAATATTTAGACAATACGTTTAGCAAAAAAAAAATAAGAATGATTTCACCAACTTTCCTTTATTTACGTTTAATAAAATTTCAAATTGCGAAAATTGTTCAAATTGCGCATAACAAACAATTGATTAATAAGCATTCATACTATTATTAATGATTACAATGAACATTTGGATAATAAATAGGAACAAATTGTAGGCCCAATAATGATGATGCACGTACGTGGGCGCGTATGTTCGTTCGTGCGTCAAAATTCAATAAACCTGTCCGATATGCGAGGACATTCATTAGGTGTAATAAGATTGTTTGGTTGAATCATTTGAGGTATAAAATAATGTTGACTCCACGGTTGAATCACGCGTAGATTTCTTCAGTGTATGCATTTGTTTAGGCGACAATATCTGAAACCATTTCGTAGCTGCGGCTCCCTGCGCCTTTGGCAGCTATTTCGATATCTACAACTGCTACGTGTTTCCGCTGACCGGGGAATTCCCCTTTTTTTTAAACGCAAATCATGGACAAAAACGATATGTACGATCATTTTTTCTATGGCCAAATGGTGGAACGTAGACCTACGTCTTCGATTTACTAAAATGTGGTACTTGCACGTGTTTTTGTAACACGCAGGTACTTCTATTCATATCGGCAATGAGATCATTTTTTATATGAGTATTTTTCTTATTTCTTCATTTTTTTTAAAGCGTGGATAGTAATTTAATCATAAGAATATTAGGCACTTTTTGCGTTCCATACTTTATTGTGGCCGAGTTGACCGATTAGTTTTTGGCCGAGTTGACGTGAGGCCGAGTTGACTTGAGGCCGAGTTGACTTGAGGCCGAGTTGACTTGAGGCCGAGTTGACTTGGGGCCGACTTGACGTGGGGCCGACTTGACTTTGGCCGAGACGGTTTGGGGCCGACTTGACCTGCACCCAATACAAACCTGGATCAGTAATGGCAATCATTAATGACAATTGTAGTTATTGTCACTCAAACAATTGTTATCTGATGTTATTCCATTGTTTAGGATTCTCTTCTCCAGTATGATGCTGCAGTACTTACTACTAAATTGAAAACAAATACTAACCTTAGAGGTCAAGGGTGAAACATTTGTACTGTAGTAACTTGCCACTGCAGCCCTGGCTTCTTCATTCCCTGTAAAAAAAAAGTCACCAAAATGTCAAAGATTTGAATGCAAAACACTGAATGGACAGAGGTGCTATAAAAACACCAGCCTTGCAAATTGTAGTTAAAAACTATTAGTATTACTGTAACGTTTTTTTAGGAACACAAAAAAAATCATATATTTTAAATCAATTTTGAAAAAAGCAGTTCAGTTGGCACTATGCAGAAGAAACCATTAGACGCAATGAACGAACGAAAATTGCAATACAAGTCATTTGACCAATCACAAGTGAAGGATCATCCAACTGATGGTCAACTGCCTTGGGTTGCAGTGCGCTTATACTACCATTGCATCCTAGTAGCTTTACATGAAGTTAGATTTAGTGATATTTTATCATTAAATATTTGTTAAAAGCTAGACAATCCCTCCAAAAACGGGGCAGTTGGAATCTATGCAGTATCATATGTAACACAGTTTCCTAATAAATGATTTTGATTTGTTAAATGACTTTGATCTGATACTAATAAATTCAGTTGTGCAAATTACAATATGTATAACTAATACAGTATATACCAGGATTGTCTGGGTTTTAGTTATAGGCCTATTTAGAAACCTATTGAATATTTTATAGGTATAAGTACAGTAATATGGAAAAAGAAGAATCCCACATATTTGATCTACTCTACTATATATTCAAATATAAACATGGTACTTGGAATTTGCTGGTAGCATCCCATTAGTTTCTACTTCCAATGAATATTTTTATCTATTAAAAAATGTTTGATATACAGATGTTTAACTATCATATTAATACTTTGTCATATTTTATAAATTATGCTTCCTATTAAAGATGTATTGTCCCCTGAAAAAATAATTATTAAAACATTTTTTGTTGAATGCTATTTTAATGTCACCTAACAGTTATCCACTTTGACCAAAAATTGGATCGAAAAAGAAAATGTATTTACCTAAAAAACTGTAATTTAAAGCAAAAAATAGTCAAATTGGTTGCCATGGGTTTTTGGTTGTATTTAACCATATATTTTGCCTTTTTATATAAAGTGAAACCATTAATTTTTTTCTGTTTTTTTTTTCTACGGAAGTGATTAACTTTATTAAAACTACAAAATAATCTATTCAAAGTCCGATTTTATTAATCTTTATTTTTCATGTTTTTGGGGGACAATACATCTTTAATGGAAACAATAAAAAAAAAATCATGTTTTTTTTGCTTTAAAAGTGCAAAGTATTTTACAGATGGTATATCATCTGATTTCATTGCTATCACTTTTAGTTCATGTGTGCATGCAAAACCTAGTATGTAGTACTGTATCATGTGTATACTGATACACTTTGTTACATAAGTACTGGACATATTAGCTCTGCCACAAAAGCACCCTGTGTCGGTGCAACATGGGGAATGGACCTCCTCAGAAATTTCTTTAACTTTAAAGATGAATATGCAATTAATTCACCTAAATAATGGGAAAGGCTATAGTTTATGTTCATTCATCAGTCATAGCCAGTTAAATACAAGAGACCTGGGCTTTTGCATATGCCAGACATCTGAAGTTTTTCTGGAAAAAAAATCAATAATTTATGGGCACCGTAGATGGGGATGGCTTAAAATAATATTGTATTTACAGTACTTGTGTTTGAGCTTTTTATATTATTATATTGCAGGTTTAGTGATCTTTGTAATCCGGAAGAAAATGTTGATGTTGTACTGTAGGTTGCGACCAAAATATGGGAGTCTCCCGGCCAAAACAAGAGAGTTGGCATGTACAGTACATGCCGTTGTAACTTGATAATTGAACAACAAAGTGGAGAAAATGGTAAAAACATTTTCCTAGTAATTTGTTAGGAGAGGAGACGTTTCAGAACTTAGATTTTTTGTGGATGCCGTAAAGCTGGATCTTACAAATACACACAATAATTATATGAGTTAGAGAGTTAAAAAAGTGAGTGGAGATGTACTGTATCCTGCAGAAGTCACAACAGAGCCGCAATAAAATCAGATTAAATCATAAAATAAAATATTTTAATAATTTAACAAATTCAAAGTCAACCAAAATACAGTATCATATTCAATGTGAATGATCTAAATGGTTTTATATTGAAATAGGCTGTTGTGAGTGTACATATATTAGGCCTATATATCCTGGTACCATACAGTATGTAGGAGCATACCAGTAGAAATACAAATCAAATTAGTTAAATTATGTTCGGGCAAATTCCAACAAATTGAATAATATCAATACAATTGTACACTGCTAGGTGGGCTTTGCAGGAAAAAAAGTTGTTTGTTCTCTGCCAGAGTTTGTTCCTTTTTACCGTGAAAACATCATGTTTTGTATTTAACTATAAAACGCTTGTTTCATTACAAACATCCTGATAAGATTCACTGGCACACCACTCCCCCACCCTCCAATAGTAAGATAGAAAAAAAGGAAACGTTTGCGGGAAATGGGTAAGGATGCGACATACACTACTTTGAATTTGTTGAGTAATGGCAAAATTGTTGAACACCATTTTTATTTTAAATATAAGAAGTTGAACCTTGATGTAAATTATACTTGTGTCAAGATTCAATAAAAAATGATTACGAAGTTAAATAAACAATCACAGGTTTTCAAAAAATGGCATGTAAGGCACTCCACGCAAATGTAATGTTAAGCAAAAAGTCACTCTCAAGTCTGTACATCACTAACGTTACAAGAAGAACAACGTCGTTTAAGAGAATTAGGCCATCA
Organism: Antedon bifida; assembly: GCF_963402885.1. Taxonomy (NCBI): domain Eukaryota; kingdom Metazoa; phylum Echinodermata; class Crinoidea; order Comatulida; family Antedonidae; genus Antedon; species Antedon bifida. The sequence continues at coordinate 8,835,948 of NC_136233.1, read as the reverse complement.
CAAAAAACCTAGACTAAAAAAGAGATACCAGAAAAACAATAGGTGATATACAGTACATTGTATATCACCCAACTGTAGCATTGAGATCACTAACAAGTAACAGGGTCAGATGCCAACAGATAAAATAAATCATTATAGTATGTGAGGTTGTATTGTTTTTATGATTCGGAAATTAGAAATCATAAAGCAATATGTTTCAATTGATAAAAAATAAATGTGGGTTTATAACTTTAAACAATCACTTGGGTGTTTTACGTGTAAAATTAACCGGGTTTTTAAAAAAAAAGCTAAATCCCATGTTTGTACAGTTAGAGGGGTGGGGGTGGTGGTGGGAGAATAACCAACTGATTATCTATCATGACAATTATATACTGTACATCTGGCCTGTATCTTCTGCATATGCTCAAAATACTATTAAACACTGTAGACACCAATATTGTACTTCACTGTGCTGTCCATAGACTTTGCTTGATCAATCGACTTACCTACAGAAGGCCCGTAGCCATTATTCTTGTAGATATCAATAACATCGTGGATGGCATCAGCAATACTAGGATCAAGGGGTAGGTTTCCAAATTTGGTTGGGTCACCTGAAAATAAACAATCAAAAATATGTATGACACTGGCCTACTAACTCACTGTACATACTCCTGTATTGGTACCCCCAAGTATACAAAGAAAACAAAATCGCATCACCCTCTCTGGGTCATACTAATCAAAACCTGCCAGGGGGTATTGCCTGGTAGGGTTTTGTGATTAAAAATGCTATCTATCAAGTAAATTTAATTGTACGTTTTATACATTTTTAATGTAAAAATCTGTCGAAAGACTGATTATGTTTTTTCCAAGAACATCCATCCTCAGTGAAAATTGGTGTTTTGTTGCGAAGAAGCGATTTTAGATTGAAAAGTTTAACAATATTTTAACTTGATTCTGGAAAGACAAATATATATGTTAATTTACCACTAGAGTACTGTATGTTAGGGGCGATACAGGTAGTATATTAGTATTACTGCATTTTCCACCTTCCATTCCCAATAAAAAAAACATACTGTACAACATGCAAACTCATGGCCACAGTCATGTTTGGTTTGAATAAAGGTGGTTTTAATAGGTGATGATTGGTCAAGTTACAAACCTAAATTATGGTTTTAACTGTATTTAATTTATATATATATATATGTATTTAATTATAATTAACCTAATGTACTGTATGGATTGAAATTTGTTTACTTTGCATTGGTTGGAGAATTAATATTTATGTATTATTGTCCATTTTAATTTTTTCTTTATTTTATTTATTTATATGATTATTCAAGATATTACTTCAATTGTCCTGACCTAGTTTATGTCATTGGTCATTGCAAATCGAAAGCTCTACATCATAGACAGTAACAACCAAAGTACTAACTGTACTATCAAGGTTATGCTGTTGAGTCAGCAAAATACAAATTTATATTTATCATATTACATCCTACTGTATTACAAGTCATAAGTTGGTCATTCAAGTGTTGATGGAAATGTAATTTGTATAAAATGAGTAATAACTAATATTATTATTTGCAGATACCATTATTTGCAGATACCTTGGCCAAAGATTTAAACATGTAGGTCTCATATTCACTCTTGACTGAATTTTTTTGGTCAAACTAATGGTGTTTAGGGTCAAACCGCAAACATTATTGAGAATCCTTATAATAAACTAAAGCTGTGTAATGTAGAGACTTACAGTAATCCAGGGAGTATATTAAGCGACCGACTTAAATTAGCTTAGTTTATACTAGGTAGCTTGGTCATGTTTTATCAATGAATTCCACTTTATTTTAAATAAAGTGTAATACTTAAATCATACAGATCAGGTAAAACTAATAGTAAAAGTGAAAAAAAGTTGCAAAAACTAAATATTTTGTACTAGATATTTTCTAGTCAAGTTCACTGGTCATCCAACGTGAACCAGGATTAAAACAGTGATTCGTACTATAGGACCAATCCTTATGGAGTTAGAGTAATATTCATCCATCAAATTTCTATGTAGTTTAAGAACGCTACCCTACTAGTAGTTTAGATCTTACCTTGTGGCCAATATGAGTCATTATTAGTAGCATGTAGATTGTTTATTAACATTTATTTTTGGGGAAAAATTGACTACTGACTCGTACCATTATTTTTTATCTGACTCAATTGTCCTTGACAAATGTCAATGTCATTGATTAAATGCTATTATATTAAATACATACTGCAATGTTTTGTAAATCAAATTTGTATTCTGTATTACTTTTTAGCCAGTTTTAGGTTTATTTTAAAGGGTTTATTTAAAGACACTAGACCTACAGTACTAAGTTTTTTTGACATAATTTAATTTACATTTCTTTAATGTATTATATAAATATAAATAATATATGGATCTATTGCCATAATTTCTTTCATCTTTAAACAATTAATTCAGAAATGAGATGTCAAGATAGGCCTATAGCTAACATACAATGTTTGTACGTTACCGCTCTTCCAGCTAGGCCTACAAAACTAAGACGGTTTATGAGAGCTACTGTATTATGTATGTAGTGCAAGTCTTCTTCGTATAATGTAGCAGAAAATATCATTTCATATGCATATGTTCCAACTCTATTTCTCGATTTCTAGAGAGCCTCCCAAATTTTTATTCAATCTCCCGAATGTTAAAAATCTCCCCCAAATTTTTATTTTTTGGTTAATTTCTGTATTATTAAATACAATACAATTACATTCGATTAGTTGCTCGAATGCGGGAAGGTAAACATTGAAATGCCGATTGCGCGAGGTATTTTATGAGTTCAAAATGCGTCAAATACATTATGATTAAGAACAAATTTGTTCAAACATAACAAATTTGTTGGAACAGCATATGGTACAGTACATTGTGACTTACCAATAGAGAGTGAAATAACTTGTTTTTTAGGGTTAGGTTCAAGTTTCATACCATCAACAATCATTCGGATAGGATTCAATGTATTCTTAGCTGCTTCTGATGAACGAATATTCCATTTTGGTTTGCTTTCCATCACTACTAAATACAGTTATCTAAAAAAATCAATTCAGCAATTTATTAACAATTTTTAAATACATAACAACAACATGTCAATAGTATTAAACTGTATTGCAGTAAGATATCAATCCAAAAACAAATATTAATCAAAATATTGGCATACATAGGCAAATAGGTACAATAAATTGTGTGCTTTAGGCCAAATAAACCAATCAGCCTCAAAACCAAACCCTCATCAGATTTTGGAGACACTATTACTTTTATTTATCTTTTTTTCATTTATAATTTTTTTTTAATAAACTGGTCTGGTGGTACTGGTAGCCATAGCCATCCTAATGATAAAAATTGAATCAATAAATCATATCATTTTCACATCAAACTAGTCTGCAGTGATACTCTGCGAGGGGGAACCCTGGTGAAATCACTGTGTTGGTTAACCATTACCCCCACCCCCCTCCCACTATTTCAAAAATGGATCCAATACTTGGAAGTCCCCAATTTATGCTGTACATTTACTAGTCAATGGCATCATGTCTTGTGAAAAATGTCACGCATATAGCGAGGATTTATATATCATCATTTCGAAAATTGAGCTGCACTGACGAGATCTAATAAGATCGAAACAGTAGTGTCTGCAGATTGGATATGCATCGCTAAGATGGTCGTACATTTGAATCAGTGAATCCTAGCCGTTAGTGTTATAAAACGCAAACCAATTGAATGTTGTATGTGGACGGTTCCCCTTCATCTTTTGGTAAAATGTTGTTCAAATCCATAGGCCTAGTATTTTTCAGTAAAACAGGTAGCGCAAGTGCCTCATGTCATGTCTTTAATCTCACTAGACGCAACACAAGGACATAACGCAACATAAGTGAATTGACCAATCACAAGCGATGGATTTTTCGAACTGTCGCTTGTTAAGCTTGGTTCCTACTAGCGACGCAACGTAACCTATGCAACATAAGCAAATGCCCTTCCAATAATTGTGTTTGCCCCCGCCTGCGTGAAATCAAACCTGCTTATTGTGCGTCAACATTAGCATGACGTAGATCTTGACCTGGTTCACCCCATGTTCTTTTGGGTACGCACTGTACTATGTTTTCCAGTGTTTTTTTGCCTTGCGTTGTTGCGTGAAATCAAACTGATTTGATTTCCTGTGGCAATGTTTGCATTGTCGATTCACACTTTGCGTCGATACGTCGCTGCGTTACGTTGCCTTCTAGTTGGAACCACCTCATTGGTTGACACGCTTGCGTTTATGTCCTTGCATTGCGTTCCAGTGGGAACCAAGAAAGTGGCTACCGCAACGGTAATTAATTCTGCTATATTTGGTAAACTTTACCTTTTGGAATAGGCCTACCTATATAATATATATAAATCCAAAGGCAAATTACTGAAAAAATGACAAGGCGGTACATTTTCATGGATCTCATATAAGAATTATGTGTAAAATCATGGGGTGACATTACTAGTCCATGAGACGTCCTGTCAAAAATGTCACGATTTATCGCACATAGCGAGAATTTATATACATATCATTTCGAAAACTGAGCTGCACTGACGAGATCTAATAAGATCGAAACAGTACTGTCTGCAGATTGGATATGCATCGCTAAGATGGTCGTACTTCTGAATCAGTGAAACCTAGCCATTTAATAAATCGCAAACCAATTGAATGTTGTATGTGGATGGTTCCCCTTCATCTTTTGGTAAAATGCTGTTCAAATCCATAGGCCTAGTATTTTTCATGTTTCTAATTCAACACAAGGACGTAACGCAACTTAAGAGAATTACTCCATGAATTGACCAATCACAAGCCATATATACAAGCGATTTATATATTATAAAAGGTGGGGAAAATAGGGGTCTCATTCATTAATAATTTCTCTTCTAGCGGTTTATCCTCTTTCTCTAATTAACTTTTACTTTATGTCTTGGCTAGGCCTTCTACTTCTAGCCTAGGCATCATATATATAGTTCTCCAGCCTAGACTATCCTAGGCCTAGGCTAGCTAGCCGCCGGCTAACAAAACCACAGTCTCTTTTTTATACGGTTTTATTCACAGAAAAAAACAGGATCTCCAAAAAATAAATTACTCACGTAAAATATCACTTCTTGTACTCTGTAATAAATGTGAACTATTATAGTAATATTATAATATTATTACAATTCGTTTTTCTTAGTTAACAAATTGCGTACGTAATGTCTCGTGTTTTCAATAATGTCGTGTCGTCGATTCATCATCACAATTCTGTAGTATTTTTCATTGTGTTTTTGTGTATGTGCTGTCGTCATTGCAGGTATGTCATTCATTGGTCAATTTTGTGGGCGTGTATAGAGGGGGTGGCCGGTGGTGGTGCATAATATTAACAAAGATAGTGTGTAGTATCTACACTATCTTTGATAATAATTATTTTACTGTGCTATTCTACTATAACGTCAGTTTGTTGTATGTTACAAGAAATATTTCTTACAAAAAACGACGCTCGAGAATTAATACTTTGATATGTCATAATTGTGCAATTAAAATTGAAAAATAAAACATATTGAATCTGTAAAAGATGATGTGCTTATTAAATAATAATTTAAATAAAAATGTCTAAATAATATATTAAAGCCAATTTTAGAACACTAAACAGACTCAATTTCTGTCACTTTATTGCTAAGATCAAGCCTAGATGTCAAGTGATAAATGGGACATTCAAGTGTGAACAAATTGTATCCTATTACAAACAAAAACTTTACTACTGTATTGACTGTTTTGATCATAATTCAATGATCTGACAGTATTATAATATTGGCCTAGATTGACAGTCAAATGGTCTATATAGCCAAAATAAAGTTTTGATTATTTGACAGTGAATTATTATAATACCGGCCTAGGCTGACAGCAAGAACAAAGTCAAGATTTTACAGATTACCGTCTACATGCATCTCAATAATACTGTATTTATCAGCAAATACGGTTTTCAGACTCTCTTCTCCCAGACGTGCTTTGGGGTTTGTAATTTGAGCATGACCCGTCCTTGTTAACAAATTATCAAAAACGTCAACCTCCAGAACAATAGCTACTGCTTCTGAATGAGTGTGTCCTCTTGGGACATAGCTGGCTAAAGGAGCGGTGCGAAAAATTACCAGTTTAGAATAATTTAGTTGTTAGATTTCCTTGGCATAATTGCTGCTGCTGCTAGTATTACTGTCTTTATTTTACATGGGATATGCAATGTAGGGTCATGAAAGTATTGACAAAAAAAAAACTTCAAACAAACTCCAATACCAATGTTTATTATACCAAACTCGCCACCACCAAATATTTTATAACAAACTCATACAATTCTGTATTCATAGTTTAATTAGCTAGAGAAAGCAGTAACAATATTGCTACCAAATCAAATAATAAACATTTTTTTTAATCGAAAACCCAACACCAATACTCATATCTGTAGTGTAATTTAGATAAAACATGAAATTCAATGTTAACAATAGACCTACTATTATTAAAAATAGTTTGCAAAAAGTGATGTATGCAATGCATATGGAGTACTCAGTATGTCAGAATAAAGTAGAGATCAGAGCTATAACATAATTAAGTCAACATTTTGTAAAATCACAAAGATATATAGTGGTACATACAATTAAATGGCTACTAAAAATAACTACTCCAATAATAACAATACTTATATTATTAATATTCACAAGCCTGAAATTACAGTAATAAGTGGAATGCTGCATGGATACTCACTCATAATACACGTAGTTAGATAAGCAATCTATAGACTTTATTAAATAGTCAATTGTTGTATTCGATTGGGACTTTTGGGACCGTTGCGCACAGTTTTTCCGTTGAGTATTTATTTAATGGAGTATTTTGATCGTTGAGATTGTTCTTAACGAAAAAGCTTGCGTTTTCTATTCAAATGACTTTCTGTGAGCACAATTTACCATTCGAATCAAAAAATTACTCAACGATTTTTTATGTTGACAATGAAATTCCCTTTCGAATACGACAATTGATTAGCTAATATTATCTTCGTCTGTTTACTATATCTATTTTGAGTTTACTGCATTCCATTCAATGCCAATTGTCCGAGGACAGGATGTATTAAGTGCTAGCATTACAGTAAAAAAAATGGTAACAGTTTATGTTATCAGGCTATTTTATTGACACAATTAAATATAAAATAGAAAGCAAATAACAAATGGCAAAGAACAAGTTAATTGATGTTCAAAATACAAAATTAATACTTTATGGAAACATGACAATTGTTTAATAGTTAATACACAAAAGTGTCTATCAGTATCATCATTTAAAAATTAATTAGATGCAATTAATTTGCTTGCTACCTACCTACCAAATATGCAAATATTAGTGCTTTTTAGCTGATTTAAGATGTGAATATGTTAAGTTGGTGGAATGTGAAAGAATTAAAATTATTTAATAAATATTTCTGGTCTGGTCTGGTTAGACTTGGTTACCTAGTCTAAACATATGGAATGTGTCAATCAAAGTGTTCATTAGTGGCAGTTAAACATGGTCAGTATAGACACCATAATGGATGTAGGCCAATTAAGATATTATGAACAATTTGTTTAGGTGGTATGTGTATCAAGGAATCTTTTTATTGTGTATTTAATATAAATTAAACAAGGTGACAGTAATTAATGTCCTTATTAGTTGTAATAGTAAATACATTAACTCAAAAACTTTGAAGTTTTTCTTTTTTGCATTATTATCAAACAATCATATGTAAGGTACATATATACTGTACTGCAAAACTTGGGCCTATATAAAATATTAAATTACAAGAATTGACCTACTGTACAGTTTGTAAATATACTTTAAAAATATAAACAGTAAATAGACTAATAATTGTTAGAACTTTTAAATTGATCAAATGTTATTGTGGAATGATTTATATACTGTATATTTGAATTATTTCCAACAATAAGGTCCCATTTAAAAAATAATTTGAAAAAAAAAATCATTAAAAACAATGAACCAGATGCATGCAACATTCATAGTAACTCTCCTGCGGTTAAGTAGTATAATCCTGTCATGAAAAAAGAAATGCTAAGATGTACACATGCATAAACACAAATATTATATATTATTATCACATCAATATATAGGAATTCTGACTACTATCAGAGATGCCCCAACTTTAGATGGACATATTAATGTTTAACATTACTACAGCAACATGCTTCTAAAATGATAGCAGTACTGGTATGAAACTAATTATATGCCGCATCAATATATAGGAATTCTGAGTACTATCAGAGATGCCCCAACTTTTGATGGATATTAATGTTTATATTACAGCTTGTAACATTCAATAACTTAGTTAAGACTGGAGGCTTTATTTAACAAATAATAAACATATACATTGTAATCAACTTTCGAATGTGGGGTGGGTAGGGTGTTATTCTTTATCTTATAATTTTATTGTGTTTTGTGTACTGGGCCCTCTGGGAGAACAGTTTATTTACCGAAGAAGTCACCCAGTATAAAAAACAAATAAATAAATAAAACTCGCTTAAAGCTTGATGTTTTCATTTTTCACATTATGATTTGGCCAGAATTGATTCTTGATCTTTCTGTGGCAGCAACAACAGATGATAGCACACAGTAGTACTAGTATAAAAACAATTATACCTATCCACCAAAGCCTGGTTGCACCTGAAACACAATTTGTAAATATTATTTACAAACGAAAACTAAATCTCCCTATATTTTGTTTGTTATGTTGGAAGTCCTGGCATTGCATGGATCATATACATGTACATACACCATCATATGTACAAACCGGGACGAACAAGACACAATTATGCATTACATGCAGAATTGGAAAGGTTTAGCTAACTAAATTCTCAATTCAATGTCAGGAAGGTTGGATTTGTAATTAATTATACATTTAAGTTTTTACTCTATAGTACGGTGGGCTGTAAAGCCTGTTTTCCTGTCGATGTTATTCGATGCTATCGTTAACAATAATCGGCGATCTTCTACGTAAACATTGAAATGTTAACGATTTACAGGAAAAGGTACTCGAAATCATTTCAACTTGATTTACAATTTACAAAAAAAACCCACAGCAATTTACAAAAAAACACACAGCAATTTACAAAAATACCCACAGCAATTTACAAAAAAACACACAGCAATTTACAAAAATACCCACAGCAATTTACCAAAAAACCCACAGCAATTTACCAAAAAACCCACAGCAATTTACCAAAAAACCCACAGCAATTTACCAAAAAAAACCCCACAGCAATTTACCAAAAACCCACAGCAATTTACCAAAAAACCCACAGCAATTTACCAAATAACCCACAGCAATTTACCAAAAAACCCACAGCAATTTACCAAAAAAAAACACCCACAGCAATTTACAAAAAAGCCATGGCAATTTAAATATACAAAATCATGGCAAATTAAAAATAAAACACCACAGGAAATTAGAAATGAAACACCCTGGAAAAGTACAAAATGCCACGGCAGAAGTGAGTTCCACGGCGGAAGTGAAACCAATTTTTTCTGAGGTAAGTAATTATTTTTGCATTTATGATGTTCTTCTATATAAAATTTACGTAAGGGCAAAATTCGGTAAATCGTGCGTTACTTCTAGAATGTTTACTCGATGGTATAGAAAGTTGGTTCGTACTTTTGGTACTGATTTTAACCACCTGATTTAACCCTGTTTACTAATTAAATTGAGTTAGATAATTAGTTATTGACGATTAAAACGAATTTAGATCCAACGATTTGCCCCAAATAGGGGTGTTTTCCGATCGTGGTATACACTGTCTAATGGATGTCTATCTTGAAAAATACCCGCACACAATAATACAAGGATGCCTCGCATTTTCCTATCTCCTCCTACGATAATTGTTTTTAATAGCTGAAAACCAGCTCGAGTACAGCATCATAATGTTGAAGACAGGCCAATTTTCGTTAACAAATACTAATTTGATAGATTTAATATACGTTTATACAAAAGGATTGCTTGGCGATGAATCGAACATTCCAATCTCTCCCCACATTTGGTATAACACAAGTAGGTAAATGTATGTGCCCTTCGGGGATAAATTAAAAACCTTTGACATTAAATACATAAACCATTTTTGTCCCATTTAAAGCACAATTTTTTTACTGTGAGTGTGGTGGTACTGTTTAAACACATAATTAAACTTTAATATTGCTTCCTAATAGTATTAATTAATAATTACAAAAATTATAAAAGTCGTTGTGGTGTATCGTTACATGTACTTTACTATTTCAATCGACTATGACAGTTTCAATAAAGTATTAAATCGAAAATGTTTAGTAGTTTATTATATAAAACATAAAAACATGTCGTTATGGATAAAGAATATTATTTAAAAATGGTGCTTCTTTCCACCCACCCTAATGTTACATACAAAACACAAATTGGGTTTGTTTACTCAAGTAATTCCCAGGGTACTAATTTCATTTGGCTACATAAATCACCGTGTCTGTTTATTACGTACATTTTAAATCGCCAGTTTTTTACATTGAAATTACTGTGTATTCGAGATCTGTGGGCACAGCCTATTTATTATGTATATTTTAAATCGCCAGTTTTTTACATTGAAATTACTGTGTATTCGAGAACCATCTGTGGGCACGACCTAGATGGTACGCGAGCGAAGCGAGTTCTATTAAATTATTTATGATCCTACATGTGGCCTAGCATACTATGCCTCACTGCAGCAGTTACATGTTTGTTGCACTCTTCTTTCTAGGCCTAAGCCCTATACAAGGTAGGCCCCTAAAATGTTTTAATATTACAGTAATCTTTTTTTTTTTTAAATTTTAACAAGCTTTGAAGTAAAGATCAATATTAAAACACCTGTCTGCAATAACAGAGCTATAGCTACAGTAGGATCATAAATATTTGAAAGAACATGGCTGCTTACCTGCAGTAAAAAATTTAAGATTCTAAAGGGTGTTTCATTTTTAATTTGCTGTGGTATTTTTAAAAAATATTTGTGATGTTTTATTTTAAATTTGCAGTGGTGTTTTTTTTTCCAAATTGCCGTGGCTTTTTTGTAAATTGATTTCAAAATTGCTGTGGCTTTTAAAAAAAATTGCCATGATATTTACAGGACACCGTACTATAGCCTTATCGCAGATATCATGACTAGATGGGACATCTGCACCTACAGTATAAGTATTACCTTCTTAGCCGTTTTTATTATTCTCTGTAATTTTTTTTAATTGTTTTTAGATTAGCTATTCAACCACACAATAGGCCTACACCAAAAAGTTAATATGGATTGGTGAAAAAGTTTTAAATGTTTACCAATCTTAAAAGTTTTTCTCAAAAAGTAAAATCTTTGGTTTGATTTCGAATACATAAATTGTAGAGTTGTTAATTAATCCCCCAAAAAAGCTATAATCTAATTGCTTTTTGGTCTAAATTAGTATGTACTGTATGTCTCTCTGTATTGTTTAAATACTGGCGGCGCTGTTGGGATTCCACGTTCAGAATCTATATATAAATTTACATAAAGGAAAAATTCGGTAAATCGCGCCTTACTTCTTGAATTTTTACTCGATAGTAAAGTTAGTTAATACTTTCGGTACTGAATTTAACCACCCGATTTTCGATGAATGGAACATTCTAAATTATTTGGTTTAACCATGGACGTATACATCAGGTTGTTAAAATCAGTACAGAAAGTTGAGTAAACATTCTAGAAATAATTCGCGATTTACCAAATTTTGCCCTTACGTAAATTTATATACAGAAGCATCCATTACATGTGAGATTTTATAAGAACAAGTCAGGCCGGCTACGGGCTCCATTTGTACCAAATTCCGTGCAAATTTTTAACTCAAAAATTGTTAGATCATAATAGCGCACACACTTATATAAATATATATATATATATATATTTTTTTTAAAGTTATACAGATTTGAAATGGGAATATAACTTTTAACCTAAATATACATATTATTTTTACGTGGGATTGATTTTAATGAATGTTTTTATTTGTAATTTTGTTCCATGTATGATGTAATTGTGAATGTTTTGTTTCTTTTACTATATTTTTTGTCGAGGAAAACAATTTTTCCATGTACACATTTTATATGTAAAGATTTGATTTGATATGATTTTATACTATTTTAAGAAGCCTGTGGCCGTATTCACCAATCTCACTTAGGTTAAGGGAAATACTTACCCTTAAAATTTAAGAATTCCCTTAACAAAGGGAAACACTTAAGAGGTATTCACAAATGAGTTAAGGGATTCACTTACCTAAGGAAAACACTTAATGTAAGGGTAAAACTTAAGGGTAAAAATAATCATAAATATTCATGAGTTGTCCCATTGTCCAATCACAGAGGATTAAATTCCACTATGGTCCAATCACTTTCCTCTCTAAAACTAATTTGCATATTTTAAAAAAGAGTAAGGGATTGGGGGGACGGTGAGGATGAAGAGAACAGTGTATGGACGATGATCAATAAAAAGAAAATGGCAGTCAAAACAAAAACAAGTAAATAAATATTAAACCTAGAATAATTTGTATGAGGATCAAGAAAAATAGGTCTAGCCAGATGCTACTAACAAACCAACATTCTGTGTAGGCCTAAACCTGTCTGTATTGAAGCATATGGCTGGTTACTGGGCAGACCAACAGGGGGCCTAGCATTTCTACCTCCTCTAGCCTAATAGAATGGGGCTAATTTCTATTACAACGAAATGGGAATAAATAATGGCATTCAAAACAAAACAAATAAATGAATATATAGCCATAGACTAATTTGTATGGTGGGGATCAGCAAAAAAAGGTCTAGGCCTAGATGCTACTCAAACCAAACATGAATCCTAGGCAGGTTAGTGGGCCTAGCATCTCTACCTAGCCTAGACTGGGGCCATCTACAAGTAGGCATAGTACTCGCACATACAGAATCGTCAGCACAACCAAGGTACTGAATAGTTAAGGGGACTTATAAGGGACCTCTGAGGTCCCTTAAAAGTTAAGGGGAAAATAGACCAAGTTAAGGGTTTCCCTTAACCTTAAACCCTTTTTGAATACCACTACCACCAAGTGAAACCCTTAATATTTTCTTGATTTAAGATGTATTGTCCCCCAAAAACATGAAAAATGAAGATTAATTAAATCAGACTTTGAATATGTTATTTTGTAGTTTTAATAAAGTTAATCACTTCCATAGAAAAAAAACCCGACAAAAATTATGTTTTCACTTGTAAAATGACAGAATAAATGATTAAATTAAACCAAAAATCCATTGGCTGGCAGGCAATTTGACAATTTTTTTCTTTAAATTACATTATTTTCAGCTAAATACAATTTTTTTTCGATCCAATTTTTGGTCAAAGTGGATAACTATTATGTTACATTAAAATGGAATATTCAACAACAAATTTTTTCTGAATTATTTTTTCAGGGGGACAATACATCTTTAAGGGAAATTCTTAGGATTTAAGGGAAATATCTCACTTAAGTGTGATTGGTGAATACGGCCACTGGAATTTCAATTAGAATATAGTTGATCAAATGAAGTAATAGTTAAATAAGAAAATAAAGTACCTGATTCATCCTCACACCTGTCACCTTCGTAGCCTGAATCACAGGTACACACAGGTGGCAGTTCACTATCATCGCATGTTCCTCTATTGTAACAATAGCCAGGACATGAATCTAAAAAAACACCAAAAATAAATTTTTTAAAGGAAGAATAAACTTGTTTGTAGAACATTATAATAAAGATATTTGTTAATTAATTTTTTTGACTACTACTATTGTTTGTCATTGATAATTGGCTTTTATTATATAACACCTAAATAAATTCCTGTCATTTGATTGGACGATTTCGTGTACAAAAAAAAAATCTTTTCGCATTTGTAAAATATTTTTGTTTATACTATTGCTTCTGAAATACAACAGCACCACCTATTTTGAACTTTTGCAACAAATATTGAATGGTTTAGCCATGGAAGTACATTTTTCAATTGATATACAGTATGTACTAATTTAGATCAAAAAGGCATTAAAATTATTTAGATCGTTTTTTTTTTATTAATTAATGGGAACATCTCTACAAGACGTGGAATCATTGTAAAAACATAATTAGCCTAGTCACAGTATTGGTCTTTTTTAAAACGTACTATTTAACAATTTTTAAATAGTGAGTGCTATTGCACGCCATGTGATCCACAATCGTCCAATCAAATGACAGGAATTTATTTAGGTGTTATGTAAAAGGCGATTTATGTTACAGTATATTGTATATATACTGTAGCCAAATATCAGCAGACATGGCTGGGAAGGCCTATCTGCTGGGTCGCGGCTAGCCTGCCCAGTTAGGAGTAGCCTAGCGTTATCAACTTACTATGCCAAAGAATGACTGTATAAAGGTAAATAATTATTATGATTAATGTTTCCTTAACCATAAAATATTTTAATAACTCTACCATTTACAGTAATGATATTACTAGCCATTCATCTTCTTCAAGCTGAATAGCTGGATGTTTGCCACATGTCTAATGACGGGACATGAACATTTCAGTCTAAGTCAAAATAACAGTCCTTGTGGATCTATAATGTTTACTATTCTCAAAACAGTAGTCATGTGATTCTATTTTGATATTTACATTACAGGCTATATAATATATACATTGCCTTAGTTAGAGGTTTAATATAACATATAACACACAAAGTAGATTTGATTGGGGATTATGGGTCACATGATAATGTTCTATTGCACTCTTAATTACGTCATCAAAAGTGTGATGTTATATGCGAGAGTACAGCACTTCTTTTTGCATGTTCATTATTGTTCCACAGTTTGAGCAATTCCACCAAAAACCTTATTTTTACCTCAAACTTTCCAAATTCCATCCTTTTAAATCCAGAAAGAATAAGGCATTGCACAGATAAAAGGCAAATATTACAAAGCTCTAAACAATGAATGGCGATATAAATGCAAGTAGTGTATATTTCAGATTATTAAATACAGGTGCACTGAAATATACTTTGTAATATTACATAGCCTATGTAAATACGTGAACGTGATTGGTTGAAACTGAATCACATGATTACCGCTGCGAGGATCGTAAATCGAATATATCCTCGAGAATAATGATATTGACTGAGTAATTTTCGCGTAATTATCGTGTCCCTTGTCATTAAACATAAAAAATCCAGCAAATTCTCGAGTACGATGATATTGACTGTGTAATTTTCGTGTGACAACACCTGCGTTTGCCGATAAACAAAAGTCATCCACTGGGTCGATCTTGAACACGCGATGAAATTGTCACTCCATCACAAGACAACGCTTCATGCGCTGCGCCACGGAACTTGCTTGAAGAAATTAATCAACTGAACTATTTAAACTATGCATACATAGCGCCCTCATTTGTTATTAGTCCTCCCTAGATGTGATGAAAGACCGTTTGTGATGGTTAATACTCACAGTAGTAACCGGTACGTGCGCGACGCACTGAACATCCGGTGATTCGGATCGAAGACGAATTATTATTCATTCGGCCTACCTGATGATAATAATATTATTATTAATGTAGGCTTATTGATGGAAATTCTTCTGTTATTATTTAAACGACCTAGGCTAGTGAATATTTTATTGCCAAGGAATCATTAATTAGTAATTATCTGTATATTATTCTTCGCAAGGTAAGGTGTCTAGGCGCTGCTTGTTTACATACAATACAAAAAGGAGGCCTAGGCCAGGCTAGCCTAGCTACACTCGACCCAGCAGATATTCTACTTGTTGTTGGCTAACAGATATCGCCTTTTATATCAGTAAAATAAAAGATTTAACATCCCCTCGGGATGATATTATTAAGAGGGCGAGATGATGAGAGTGGTTTTTATCGTGATATATGGAAGGCAATTTCCGCCAAATAAACAAATAACAAAACAACTTATATAGCTGGTGATTTTAATATGGACCTTCTTAAGTATGCCACCCAAAGCAATCTTCTGAATTTCTTAATAATATGTTTAAATTTAATGTTTATCCTATTACACATCGACCTACCCGGATTACAACAAAAACTGCCTCACATATAGATAATATTTTTACCAACAATATTCATGATAAAATTTCATCTGGCATTTTTTACACTAATATATCTGATCATTTCCTGTTTACTCAATTATGCATTTAAATTTACTGGCCTCATCATATAATAATACCAAGTATTGTGAGTTCACGAAAATTAATAATCTAGGCCTATTTATAAAAATTTTTAATAATTCTATTTCATCACTTACTAATAATCTTCTCTGCACGGATTGGTCCGCGATGTTTGTAACATCAGCAAACCTGATACAACGGATCACTTATTTTCGAGCAGGTTTTTAAAAATATTTGATAGGCCCTACTCATAATTATAAAAAAAAAAGTTAAAAGAAACTTACGGAAGGAAAGCCTTGGATCACCAATGGCATAATTAAATCTATTGATAGAAGAAACCAACTAGAGGGCCTTTCGAATTATTTTAGGGTCTGACTAGATCAATTATGATAATACTTTTTCAATTATTGATATTCCATCAATTGAGGAAAGAAGGGATCTACTTACACTTGCTTTTGGCAATAGTTTGCTGAAATCTGATGAATTCAGAAATGTGCTCCCCCCGTTTAAATAAGCATCATACTGTATTTGATGAACTTTTTAAATAATTAACTAGCATGTACCTGATCTAATTTTACTTTTTTTTGTCTCATGTGTCGATGATATACATAAGCATTTTGTCAAGATCATGAATAATACAAAACACCCTCTAAATCAGTATATTGTGTATCAAATGTCAGGTAGGAGTAGGCCTCTCAAGGGTCATACTAATCGGCACAGAAACTCCTTCCTAGTAAATGCAACCCATGAGTTCAACTGTACTGTAGATTTTTAAGATAATGTTTCAGGTTAGTATTTATTTATGTTGTAGTGTGGTGAGTTCTTGCAGCAAGCAAGAAGAATTTCAACTGTCACATGTTTGGCCTTTGACAATAAAGTTTTCTTGTATCTTGTATCTTGTCTCAATTTATGAATTTTAATCACTTTTTTGCTGTGGTTGATTTTCCCTTGGTTTTTGTATGACTTTTTCGTGTTTTTTTTGTATACATTTGTATTACTATAATGTATTGATATTTTTCTATGTTAATGTTTTGATGTTTTTGTGTACTTTTTATACTGATTTTATGTAAAATTAACTGATTTTTAATTTCAGATTTAATACAAAATGAAATTGAACATTAATTCTTTTACTCCCATCTTCAAGTAATCGTTTATCATTTATATCCATAACAATCATGTTTTACTTCTAAATAATGTCTATATATGTCTATATTATATTTTTGAAAAAAGATGGTTTGTTAGGAGTAGGCTACACTTTTCATTTGTATATTTTCCTTTTTTGCTCACAAAACACTATATTTAATGTTACGCAGAGTTTTGTTTGTAATATTGTTAAAGATTTGTATAACTGTTTCCCCCAATAACATAACAGATAAAGATTAAAAATCAGAATTTACATAAGGTATTAAAATAAAGTTTGAATTTGACTAATTGTTGCTTTAAATGTTTTCAGATGGATCAGGTAAATGATTTTCGCCAATTTTTTTTTATTACGTGACATTAAAATGACATTTAACAACAACAAAAAGTATTTTAAACAATATTTATCATCTTTAAATTTTGTTATAGGTTATATTTTAACGGTTTCTTGGATCTGAGAGATCTTATTTATTATTTTGGTGACCGAATAAATATTTTTATTAATCGTGCAGCGTAGCTTTAATTGTATATTTGTCTCGACTATCACCGCCTAAATTCACACGTTAAGGCTAAATTATTAGTAAAGTCAGTATCACGTAGTAATAATATTATATTAATCATTATAAGAGTTATAATATCCATTTTTGTTTTAATATATAAATGAATATAATAATTTCAATATTTTCTTGTTGTTTTTGTGATAGAACAAACATATTTCCCCTTTGAATCAACCATTTGGCTCACTCTAAAGTTTCACAGTTGTTATCGTTTATCTCAATAGGAGGGTTCAACTGTAGTTATCAAGAAGTATAGTACCTGGCAGTTATTTAACTGTATACAAATTGTCTGCAGTGGGTGTATTAGAGGTGTAATAATCATGTTATATTCTCAAAATTATTATATTTTTTCTCGAGAGATTAAATCTGAATCTTGATATAATTAATAATGTCACTAAAAGTTTATTTTTCGAATTCAGCAAAGCATTCCAGGAAGTGGGAACATTGAACAGAATTCCAACATAATAGGCCTAAGTTGAAACTTAAAACGAAGATACACCATGGTAAAATGGTTCAAAATTTCTTTCATATAATGACATTCCTGGTCGGGCGGAATTTGCAAAATTTAAAAAATGTAAAAAAATAAAAATCAAAAGTTGGGTAGCAAATTCTTTAGTTAATGGTCAAGCCATTTAGTGCGAAAGGTGTCAACAAATAGTACCGCAAACATTACGCAAGATCCAACAAAACATACATCAGTAACCATGGAAAAGGTGATAATCTAATAATCAGGCTTATCATTGCAGACTTCTATAGTATACCGGGCTAACCAAGTTACAACATCAGGTATTTTGTTGATGCCATAGCTGTTTCTGTTTTTGAAGTATAATATGAGATTAACAATAATACTATTGTAATTCTAAATGCTAAAATAATGATATGTAGAGATGATTGAAATATAAAAACATCTGGTTGAGATTTACATAAGAGAGAAGTAAATGGGGAGTTTGGGAGGAGGGGTACGTTCTACAGTGGAATGTCAAATCCTGAAGAAAGAAAAGAATACTAATTGGTTATATTATCAAAACATAATGTAATGAAAACAATTACCATTCTAGTGAAGTATACATTCTGTGCAAACATGTATTTAATATACATTTGGAAACAAACATCCTTGCAACAGGTGTGTATTAATCATAATAATAATAATAATAATAATAATAA
Source organism: Antedon bifida (assembly GCF_963402885.1). Lineage (NCBI taxonomy): Eukaryota > Metazoa > Echinodermata > Crinoidea > Comatulida > Antedonidae > Antedon > Antedon bifida. The sequence goes on along the minus strand of NC_136233.1, from coordinate 8,816,902 downwards.
TAATAATTAATCTCATTTCACACACAATATAAACATAAAAACCACGCGTAAACAACATTAACAATTCGTAAGCATTGTTTTATTTAATTATATTCGAATAATAACAATAACGATAACTGCAACATTGCACATATAAAACTGTTTTTCTAAAGAATTGTTTTTAAACAGTTGTTTGTAGCTCATGTTTTATATGTAAATTAATACATTTCTTTAAACAGGTGTGTGTTTATAATACATTCTTCTCATTGCATACACAAACAATAAGGCCACTTAAATTATAATACATTTAAACCATAAACTAAGCACTTAATGTAATTATTATAAATAATATCAATGAGGAAAATTGCAAAATAGATTTTTTACATATAAACATCATGTTTAAAACATGTGTTAGGCCTATATCTTATGTTTATGTTAATTTAACCTTTGAAATAACATAAAAGTGTCTTTCAAAAAGATACAACAACCAGTCGTACTTAGACTAATTGATGTTCACTATCACCATGGCTGCTAAACTGTAAGTAATTTACTATTATTGCATTATAGTATGCTGCGTTCATACAAAACTCAAGCTAAGTTCTAGCTAAGCTAAGTAAGAATTTTTTTTTTCATATCAGTTTAACAAGTTAATTGTAATGATATATTTACACCAACACGAATAACAAAGTTAATGAATGGTCTGATGTGGCCTGATGGTGCTTTTATTTGAAAGTTGGAAAGATAGATGGCAATAATGAATGGAAATGAGGCCAATCACTGTGTATTTCACGATGTATTTCATATAACTGTAAATCGCTTAATCTTAGAGTTAGTGAAATAAATAAGTTGTGTGAACATTCATTTTTGATATAATGTTTATACAAGAGCATTTGCTCTAACATGAAGAATTAGGTTTACTTAAGTCTATACACGAGGAATATGATGGGATGACTCTTCTAAATTAGGCCTACTTGTTGGTCGACCGTTTGGTGGTGTCGCTATGTGCTATTTAGGAAATGTTTTAGTAATGTGATAAAAAGTTACTTCTATATGATCCAATATAGTGTCAAGTTTGTAAGATGATATCGGTACTTACATTTCCAGAGAACTTGACGTTTCGCCTACTAACAGCAAGGCATAATCATAGTGACTACGTTCTGGTGACGTAGTGGTGACGTTACGGTAACACGGTTGAAAGGAGCCATTGTGAAGTTTACCGCTTGGAGTTATCCAAGCGGGATGTGCGGGGGTCGGTCTCTTTACGTTTTAGAATGTTATCGTAAATGTGCGATAGTTCACAATTATGCTCCTTCATCTCTATTCATATTGTTAGGGTGTAATCTTATATGTATCGCTTCTTTTATTTTTCTTGTGTTCCATTCAGTTTCTTTTGCTAAGACTTTGATGTTGTTCCAATTGGGTGTGTGACCAAGAGTCGCCATATGATCCGTGATAGCCGAGCTGTGAAACTTTTCTGACGCCGACTTTCTGCTTGATCTGGTTGAAACACCTTTGCATTGTTCTAAAACTTCGGTTTTATGTTCTTTAATCCTGGTCTTCAGCGCTCGTCCTGTTTCTCCAACATACATACTATCGCAGTTATGACAGTTCACTTGATATACAACACCACAAGTGTCTTCTTTTTTAATTTTGTGATTTGGGTGTACTAACTGGTTTCTTAACTTGTTTTCAGGAATAAAGTATGTGTTAATGTTATGTTCTTTTAGGCATCTTCGTATTCTTTCCGACATATTTGGGATATATGGAATTCCAATACTTCCTTTTTGTCTTTCTATGTTTTCATTCTTTTCTGCTTTGTCATTCTGTTTTTTGTTTTTTAAAATTTTGTTAACACACCACTTGGGATATTCGCATGTAGATAGAGCAGTTCTTATGATTTTAACTTCATTCTCTTGTTCTTTCTGCGTGGAAACAACATTCTGACATCTGTCCACAAGTGTGCTTACAACACTCAGTTTATGTTGTAATGGGTGACATGAATGAAAGTGTAAATATTGGTTGGTATGAGTAGGTTTTCTGTAAACTGATGTAGTAATTTTGTTGTCAATGAGTGAAATAGAGACGTCTAGGAAAGGTATAGTGTTATTAGTCATATGTTCTGTTGTGAAAGTAATGTTGTGTGTGGGATCGATTGAGTTAAGATGATAATTAAGGTTGTCAGCCGCTCCTTCTGGAACAACTGCTAACACGTCATCTACGTATCTTTTCCATATCAGTGGCTTAATTTCTGTATTAGCTGTTTTGAGTGCTTCCTCTTCTAGCCATTCTAGAAACAGGTTCACCACAATAGGGCTCACTGGGCTTCCCATCGCAACACCTTCTATTTGTTTATAGAAGTATCCGTTGAAGCTGAAATAGGTGGTATTTATCAGAAGGGACAGCAATTCTAAAATGTCTTTGACGGAGAGATTTGTACGTTCTTTTAAGTCATCATCATTTTCTAGTTTTATTCGTATGATTTTTAATGCTAATTCTGTGGGTGTCTTGGTGAATAGGGATACAACATCGTACGAGACAAATGTGTAGTTCTGTGGGATATTTAACCTTGCAAGTTCTTTAACTAAGTCTTTGGAGTTCTTTACATGATGTATAGTGTTTCCAACTAGGGGCTCTAAAATATCGGCAAGGCTTTTGCCATAGTTATAGTATATGGAGTTGATGCAGTCAACAATAGGACGAAGCGGTACATTCATTTTGTGTATTTTGGAAGGCAGTAAATTCGTGGTGTTACTTCTGCTGTAGGGAATAATATTCTTTTTTGCTTTGGTGTTATTTTCTCTTCTTGTTTTAGTCTATTTAGGATGGCAACGAGTTTCCTTTTATACTTTTGTGTGGGATTATTGTGTAGTTTTTCATATACTGTTATATCATTCAGCATTGTGTTCGTTTTATCTTCGTATTCTTTCTTATCTAAAATTGCAGTTGCTCTTCCTTTGTCGACAGGCAATATTATTATGTCTTTATCTCCCTTTAGTGACTTCAAAGCTATTCGTTCATGTCTGTTAATGTTACTAGGTGGTAATTTTGTTAGCAAGTAACTTTTTATCACATTACATTATCAGATCCAAATGAACTTATTTAATAAATGTTTTAGTAATTTTATTATAGCTATAGCAACAACAAAGTAATAATAGAAAAGTTGTGTCTCAATAAATATTTTATTTTCACAATTATCAAATTTGATCCAGGTTGAAACTTTACACATGAAAATACAAACGAATATACTTTTTTTACAGGCGAATGCAAACGTTGGTCGTTGTGTTTCTAGTCGTGTTTTTATTTAAGGCTGAATTTGGACAATGCCAATATAACGGTGGTGGTGGTAAGGGTAAGTTAATATCAAATGTACTTATCCTTTAATTTGCTTTACAATTTATTACTATATACATTATTGATAACATAGGCCTATAGGTATAAAACAGCAATTCAAAGAAAAAATATTCAACTGGGAGCCATTGGGCTTCTATTATATGAATTTACGTAAGGGCAAAATTCGGTAAATCGCGCGTTATTTCTGGAATGTTTACTCGATGGTATATAAAGTTGGTTCGTACTTTCGGTACTGATTAATTTTAACCACCTGATGTAACCCTGTTTACTAATTAAATTGAGTTTGATAATTAGTTATTGACAATTAAAACGAATTTAGGTTCAACGATTTGCCCCAAATAGGGGTGTTTTCTGATCATGGTATACACTGTCTAATGGATGTCCATCTTGAAAAATACCCTCACACAATAATACGAGGATGCTTCGCATTTTCCTATCTCTTCCTACGATAATTGTTTTTAATGGCTGAAAACCGATTGAAAAGCTCGAGTACAGCATCATAATGTTGAAGATTTTCTCTAAAAAATACTATTTTGATAGATTTAATATACATTTATACAAATGTATTGATTTACGATGAATGACACATTCCAAATTAGGTATTACTAGAGGGTGAGCTCGCTTCGCTCGCTCCCCCTCAAGGAAGTGTAGACGATGGTTCTCGGAATGAAAATGACTCGGGTAAAAAGGTTTTAGAAGGACATTCTGGCCTGGACGTTTTCGGTCGGTTATCATTATTGAAATGCTTGATATTCGTAAAACTAAATCTACTCACTAACCTGTTTCACAGTGTCTTAGATGATTAATAGCGTTTTACGATTAAATATCAAACTATAAAAAAAAAACATTCATTGTTCGTTTTAATATTTCTCGATTGCATGAGGTTAGTTAAAACATTTTCGTGCTTGTTTCTTATTATTTCTTACAGGAATGCAATCCGCTGAACCGGGCAGAATTCGTCGGGATGAAGGTGAATAGAGATTAACCATTGCGATAAATACAGTTGAACAGAAAATGTTAACGAAAAAACGCATCTTTAAAATATGTATTTTCACCGAAAAACATAAAAATGAAGATTAATAATTTTTCTAAAAACTTAAATAGACCATTTTGCAGTATTAATAATTTACTCACTTCCGTAAAAAAGTTTTGTTTTATTTTTCTTCTTCTTTGTTTTTAGAAGTAGGTCATTGTTTAAATTGTAAATACATCACGTGTAATATAAGCCAAAGCAGCCAAATCTTTCAACTCATGTAATAATTATCCTCCTTCAAAACACTAAACACTTCACTACCTGTTACAAAGTACATTTCTATTCAAATAATGATTCTATCTTCTTGAATCGTTATCAAACTCTAAGCTAGGAAGGTAGTCCAGTAAAAAGGCAGCACTCTTATTTTGAAATCGAAGTACATAGTGCTATCGATTTTTCGAACGCGAAAGAGTTAACAAGCTGCACGGGCACTATGACTCTAAATTAATGAGGTAAAAATTTAAAAATGTATACATTCATGACTAATCTGAAATCATATGTACATCCCTAATAGGCCTAAATTGTCAAAATATTGTTCTCTTTGAAGTTGTCCTTTGATTGTCAACCGCAAAACAATGAAACCAAAATGTTTGATAAAACATTCAATAACCAAGCACCACCATCATCTAAATCAAGATACATGCAATACAAGATCAAAGGATGTATTAAAATTGGATAAACCCAAAACAGAATTTAAAACCAAAGTTTTTCATATCGTGGTAGATTATGGAATACTATAGAAAACCCAATGCAAAATTAGTAATGTATTAAGTTGATCACGGCCTTGTTGAAGAACACTTTTCCGTGTTAAAATAAAATGATTTATTATTATTTTATTATTATATGGAAAAGAGGTCATATATATTTTCAACGATTCCCCAACTTTGACAATGTAATGGCAAATGCCGCATAAACAATATGCCCCATCTTTCACGTAAAATTATATATCATGTATACTTTTTCAGCTCATGAAAGAAATCGTCGGGATGAATGTGAGTAGCTCCTGTACATATTGTAGTAAATAGGCCTACTTTTGATACATTACGTCTGTGCTGAAATAATATTTCAAATTTATGTTTTTTGTTATTGATTATATAGGCCTATGTTCATTGTATTTGTATCTGTTACTATTTGTATGTTAACCCTCTGTTTTGAATTTTTTTCACTGAAAATGCAATAGACCTACTTACGGACACTTTAAAATAAAGTAAATGCCTTGGGTCGATAGCTATGGCAATGTTTTGGTCAACATAATAAAATCAACTATAATACAAAGAGGACACATGATGTATCGTATCTTTACATATATTGAACATATCGTAAATGTACACCCACACACTACTCCATTAGGTGGAGCACATACGTACAGCATACATAAAACGTGTTACAAGGTTTAAACAAGATTAGGCCTATAACCTAACACATTTGTGCTGTTCAAAATGTTAATTATTTGTTGTTCTACGCTTTGTATCATTAGTACCTCCTAACGTACCTGGAATAAATGTTGAAAGTGGTGAGTCAACTATCCATAACTTACACTTATTTAAACATTAAATTCAGACTGATAGACAAGAAACAATAATTATATTTCACTGCCTCTGATTTAGGAATAAAATATGCAATAGTATTATACGTATTACATTTTGAAACAAGTTTAGCATCGTAACAGTACTATATTACATTATGTAAGTGCCATCATTTATTATTTGTTTGTTTACTGTATTTCAGGTCATGACAGAATCCGCCGGGAAGAACGTGAGTAACTGTAAAAAGTTGATAACACATTTATTTAAACAAAACTTACAATAAATCTAATCTATTTTTATTATCATAACATTGTACTTTCGATCACATCACTAAAATTTACCTTCATTCAAATGTTCGTCTGCTAGCTGCATACTTCTAGATCTTCTTTGTGATTCAAATCGAATTTTATAATAATATCATAACTAACACATATTAACTTTCTTGCTAATTGTTTTGATATAGATAATTAAATGCATAAGACTCAATGAACTGAAACACGTATTGAGAACAACATCTACGTACCGGACTTGTGTAAAAGATGATGTGCTTATTAAATAATTTAAATAAAAATGATGTCTAAATAATATTACTTTATTATACTAAACAGACTCAATTTCTGTCACTTTAGTTTATTTTATTGCTAAGGGTCAAGTCTGGGGGTCACTTCATCAAATTGTATCCTATTATAAACAAAAACTTTACTATTATATGGACTGTTTTGATAATGGGACTCATTGTAAATACCATAAATAATGTTTTGATTATTTGACAGTGAATTATTATAACTAGATGGTTCTCGAATACATAGTAATTTCAGCGTTAAAAAATTGGCGACTTCAAATGTACATGCAGGACAATAATACATGTCGTTTACAGGAACGAATAAATAGACACGGTGATTTATGTACTCAACTAAAATTAGCACCCTGGGAATTACTTCCGAAAGAGAAACTTGTCAATTGTTTTGAAACTAACTGAATTTGTGTTTTGTATGCAACATGAGGGTTGATGGGGAAGAGGATGGGTGCAAAGACGAACAATTTTTAAATATATTCTTTATAGTCAGGGTCTTCGTGTATTTCCGTAGGATTATAATGCCCAAAGTGAGATTTCACTTGATTTCACTTTATTATGGTGCTAGGATACCAAAAATGCTAGGAAACAAATTTTCACGATCCCGTAACCATGGTAACGGCCCCAATTTCAAAATGGCGACCAAATGACCATATCTCCATAACCCTTTGGTCTATTGACAAGATATTGGTATCAAAATACTCGGAATATATATATTTATATTCGTTGTAATAGAACATTTTTACTAAATGCAACCGGAAATGCTATTTTTCTGTACTATTGACCCTTGACTCGTACTGTATCTTAACAAGGCCAACAGCCATTAAGTCGCGTGCTACAATGCATAGTGATACCAGAACAACAGACAGACCGACAGACCGACAGACCGACCGACCGACATAGTGAACTATACTGACCGAAATTACTGAACATGTTTAAAAATGTTGAAATGTTTAAAAACATTTATATTTTTTTAATTTAGCCTGTCACTTTTGACGTGCTCGTATAACGTAATTTCGAGTTGAAAAGTAAGTCAAGAAAACAGAAATCGGGCAAAAAGAGTGCGCAATAACATTTATTTTGTAAACGCTTAAAATTGCCTGAAACGTACTCTTACTTCATCGAAAATAAATTTTGAAAATTTTAAGCGCGCGTACGCAGGCGTTACATGCGCTACGCACGTAATTGTATTGCCATATAGTCCAGTAAAGATAAGTCAAAAATAGGGTGAACCTAGAACAAATTGCAACAGAATTTTTTTTTGTTTTGTCTGGTAAATATGGTGCAAATGAATATCATATCCAAAGTTTACCAAAATCGGACATCGGGAAGTGGGTTAATTAGCATAAATTCAAAATGGCCGCCATTTGCTATTTTGAAGCCTCATATCTCCTTAACGGTTGGATTTAGACCACCTAAGTGCATTACGAGTAGATATAAATGTGATATTAAATATTCTAATTAGCATATTTAAATTCCCATATGACATACCTATGACGTCATATGGTAGTTGTGACGTCATATATTATGTTATAACTGCTTAAATGACATTATACTATGCGAACAATTTAGGAACTGCAAGAAAACATGTTTCTTAACATTCTCCTTGTTGAAATGACATTATTTCCAAAGTCAGGAAGTGGGTTACTTAGCATACATTCAAAATGGCCGCTATTTACTATGCCATTTTGAAGCTCCATATCTCCTTAACAGTTGGTTTTAGACCACCTAAGTGCATTGCGAGTAGATATAAATATGATATTAAACTTTCCAATTAGCGTATTTAAACTACCATATAACGTACCTATGATGTCATAAGACATTTGACGTCTTATTATGTCACAATAATGCTCAATTGGCATTATTCTAAGGGAAAAATATAGAAACCGTAGGAAAAGATGTTTTTAATCTCATGAAAATAGTAGAACATTTAACACATCCATGTTAAGATCATGGGTATCAGAAGTTATTCGGCCACCCTTCCCAACATGCAATAGAACATTCCAGTTAATTTTCTGCAACTGCAACTTTTAATAACTGCATATATATCTCATATATATTTAAAGAAAAGAGATTCTTAATTCTGTAATGAGTCTTGGATTTAATAATTCAACCCAATCCTAAATATGGAGTTGGATCACAGTAAGTTTCCCATCCAAAGTACATACATAGAAAATGTAATGTTGGCGCCGTCAAAATACTTCCACCATACATGTAGGCACAGTAAGTCTACTTCATTGGCTTTTCAGATGTCTTTTTTAATTTTGGAATGAACAGTTCTTGCTTCGAATATAATGCATCCCTGTGTTTCTTTGCAAGTGCAGAGCGTCTTAAGGAGCAAATTTGCAACATCTTTGTGTTTTCTTTAAGTACCAATTATTCCACTATTTTTTGCTTCCTCTGTCTTAAAACTCAATCGCTTTTTTAATAATGGCAAATTAATATATTTAATAGATCCCCATCTGCATTCAAAGTTTCTATTCCATTTTTCTGACATTTTCTGTCAAGGAAGTTGAATACTGTCTTGTTGAAAAATTAAATACTGTAATTAGTAGTGGCAAGTTGGAAAATTACTTTATTACCTTAAAAACCCCTTTTGGATTCCGTTGATGTGTATCTTTAACTGATTAACGGTTCTTCATCCTTGTTGACACATTATTTAATGTCCTTGTTATATGCTCATTGAATCTTTGAAACAACATTCAAAAGATAAACAGTATATGTCATAAAAAGTTGTGAAAATGATCGACACCAAACAGATGCAATTTCTGGCAATGAAATAGCAACTTTGAAAGAGCAGAATGGAGATGCCGACTATACCGAAAACTACAGTATGACATTTATCATTATGTATCATCTCAATTCCCAGTTGGGGAATTGAGATGAGTTTGTGGGAATGATGGGTTTGAATAGCCTGACCCACAGACAATCACCTCATTACAATATTTTTTTATTTTCCTTTACCAATTTAGAGAGATGAAGTTCTAAAAGATGTAGTTTTAGGGAACACAAAACAAGATGTGCGCTTGAGTACAAATCAGTTTCGGAAATACAGTTGATGATCACCTTTCATACGGTTCTGTAGAACAACTAATTTCATAAGATTTTGTAAATGGAAACTTAATGATAAATTTCAACGGTTTTTACATATGTCTACTCGTAATGCACATAGGATGTCTAAACCCAACCGTTAAATAGATACAGGGCTTCAAAATGGTATAGTAAATAGCAACCATTTTAAATTTATGCTAATTGACCCCCTTCTTGAAGTCTGATTTTGGTAAACTTTGGATATCGTTTAGTTCAGTTCATTTCAACAGGAAATTGTTAGAAAATTGTTTTCCTGCAGTTTCTACATTTTTTAGCATAGGATAATGTCATTTAAGCAGTTATAACATAATATATGACGTCACAACTACCTTATGACGTCATATTTACGTCATATGGTAATTTAAATGTGCTAATTGGGAAGTTTAATGTCACATTTATATCTACTCGCAATGCACTTAGGTGGTCTAAAACCAACCGTTAAGGAGATATGGGGCTTCAAAATGATATAGTAAATAGCGGCCATTTTGAATTTATGCTAATTAACACACTTCCTGACGTCCGATTTTGGTAAACTTTGGAATTATGTTCATTTCAACAAGGAGAATGTTAAGAAACTTGTTTTTCTGCAGTTTCTAAATTGTTTCGCATAGTATAATGTCATTTAAGCATTTATAACATAATATATGACGTCACAACTAACATATGACGTCATAGATACGTCATATGGGAATTTAAATATGCTAATTAGAATGTTTAATATCACATTTATATCTACTCGTAATGCACTTAGGTGGTCTAAATCCAACCGTTAAGGAGATATGGGGCTTTAAAATAGCAAATAGCGGCCATTTTGAATTTATGCTAATTAACCCACTTCCCGATGTCCGATTTTGGTAAACTTTGGATATGATGTTTATGTTCACCATATCAACCATATAAAACAAAAAAAAATTCTGTTGCAATTTGTTCTAGGTTCAACCATATTTTTACTGGACTAATATGATGATTCATGCCCTGAAATTTATGAGTACCAAATTTTATTTAATTGTGATTCATGGTTGTGAAGATATGATTACAAACGTGATTTCGTTAAATCGTGCGCAGACCGCGTAGTTTTTTATTGCGCACCGTGAAAACATAACCACATCGATTCCTGGCCATAAGGAATATTCTGTGAAAAATTGACTTATAGCTAGATTAAACTGATATCAAAATAAGGTCAGAAAGCGATGAAACGCATAGTGATACCGGACAGACAGACAGACAGACAGACCAACCGACCGACATAGTAAACTATAGAGTCGCGTCCACGCGACTAAAAACGGCTGGTCATAGAAATTTAAAAATGGTCTCAAATTGCTCAGACCTTATATATTTATATTTATTGTAATGCAATATTTTGTTAAAAAATGTCCGCTAGCAAAGTTATTGACCTTTGACATAGAGAATAGCTTACAAGGATTTTTATTCAGTATTCTCTGGTCATATCTCCATAAGCCTTTAGTCTATTGACAAGATATTGGTATCAAAATACTCGGAATAAATATATTTATATTTGTTGTAATAGAACATTTTTACTAAATATAACCGGAAATGCCATTTTTATGCCCTTGACCCTTGACCTTGACTCGCACTGTATCTAAAAAACGGCTGATTATAGAAATTTAAAAATGGTCTCAAATTGCTCAGACCATACATATTTATATTTATTTTAATGCAACATTTTTTTAGAAAATGACCGGAAGTAAAGTTAGTGACCTTAATTGACCTAATAAACATGAACTTTGCATTTTTCTATTTGAGCACGTATAGGCAATTGTTTGTGGTAGGGATTAAAAAATGAGTTTATACATATTATTATCATTCGAATATTTAATTCGATGGCGATAAGTTCTAGAAATACCGGGATGGTGTCCGGCGCGCGATAGCTTCACCACGTAGTTGAAGTTCTATTTATTTGCTGTTAGTCGGGAAACCGTTCAAATTCATTTCAATGTAAATGTTTTTATGTTTACAAATGACAATAAATTTACTTGACTTGAATAGAGAGGCCACAAACACAAAAGTCCTCTAAAATATGTTTGGGGGCATTTTTTGTTAATAGCAGGCAACCATGTTGAATGTATACTTTGTGGGGTGACAAAAACGATTGGGGTGGATGACATCTTTAGTTTTGGGTTATGTGGATTTTTATTTTATTCACGGAAAATCATCTACATCAACAGATTTTTTGAAGATCAGCTATCATCAAATATTATAGTAATTATGAGATATACATTTTATTTTACACATAAGAACATAGGAAATGAAATACAAAAGTGTCATTTTCTCAAAATGTTGTTTTCACATAATTTCGATAGAACATCTTTTAAGTGTCGTAAAAGACGCACTGGGCGTTTCATAGAAATTGCTGGCGGCTCGCGTAATTTTTTTTTCCAGGACGAACTTGTCGGCGGCCCGCATTATTTGGCGCTAGTTCCGTTTCGCACCTGTCGTTTATTTCGACTCAAAATTGGTTAAATAACTTTATCGTGAGTACCACACCTTAGAATTAGGCCTCAAAAATACTTTTACGAAGGAGATCACACAAAAAGTAAAAAATAAATCCTTTAAATTGATGAATTTACAGACGTGTTTCTCGCACATCGGTTCGTGAATTTCGCATACTCCATGTTCAATGTTGTTGTTTCTATGGAGCGCCAAAAGAGCAATCATAATAGAGGGCTAAAAACTCAGTAAATTGCGTATATTTAATGCATTTATTGGTGAAATTTACGTTCAATTTTATCATATTTTGTCAATGTCAATGGAACAAAAATATTACTGTTGATCAAGAAAGATCCAACTCAATCCATCGAGAGGAAGATCGCAGCTAAACTTCTACAACTACATCGCTCTGAAGCTCTACCCAAGTCTACCTACCACCAACTTCGACCATCAGCAACAACTTGTCCCAGACTATTTGGGCAACCTAAGATCCATAAGCAGGACATACCACTACGTCCTATTGTCTCTTCCAGAGGCTCACCAACGTACAACCTGGCAAAACATCTAGCCAAGATACTGTATCCACTGGTAGGACTAACAGGTCATCATGTGAAGAATTCTCAGCATTTCGTGGAAATCATCAAGGACGTCTACCTGGAACCAACAGAGAAGCTGATCAGCTTTGACATCAAGTCTTTATTCACCAATGTTCCAGTTAGGGAAGCTTGCACTATAGTCAAACATCGACTGCAAGCTGACCCTAAACTCCAACAGAGGACCGCACTTTCTGCAGAAGAAATCCATGAGTTACTTCTACTATGTCTAACATCTACCAACTTCAAGTGGCGAGACCAATTCTTTGAACAAACTGAAGGCACGGCTATGGGATCTCCTTTATCCCCGGTCATTGCCAACATCTTTCTGAAGGAGCTCGAACATCTAGCACTCTACTCCGCCAACAAGCGACCAAAACTTTCGCTTCGATATGTAGACGACACTTTTATCATCTGGCAGCACAACAAGGTGGACTTAGATAGTTTTCTAATACACCTCAACACTGTAACATAGCATTCACCATGGAAGAGGAAAACGACCACAGTTTACCATTTCTTGACGTATTTGTCACAAAGGAACCTGAGGGCACTCTGTCCCACAAAGTATATCGCAAACCCACGCACACGGACAGATATTTACACAAGCGATCTTTCCACCATCTGTCAACGAAGAAATCAGTTTGTAAAACTCTTATCAAAAGAGCGCACACCATCAGCGACAAGAAGTGTCTCCGACAAGAAATACATCATGTCAACAAAGCATTGGAACTCAATGGTTACAACAGGAAGGACTTCAAGTCATCGTCAACCAACAACAACGATCCTGTAGAGTTCAGAAAGTCTGTATGTTTACCATATTTGGGACAGCTTTCTCATCGTATCCAGCGAGTACTACAAAACTCCGACATAAAAGTATTTCATAGTGCAGTCAACAAGTTGTCACAGTGTCTTCAAACACACAAGGACAAACCAGCTAAACACAATCAACCTGGTGTATACTGCATCCCATGTGAATGTGGAAAGGTATACATTGGGGAAACTGGACGCGACCTTCAAACCAGGCTTAAAGAACATCAAGGCCATGCCAGAAGAGGAGAGCAAGACAAATCATCAATAGTTATGCATTCTCACAAACAACAACACCGAGTTAATTGGAAAGAAGCTGAACTAATTGCTACCTTCCTTCTTGGCATTCCAGACGAACCAGGGAAGCTATTGAAATCTACAAACACAACACTGTTCATCAAGATATTGGATTTGTTATTAGTGACATTTGGCTATCTTTATTCAACAAGAATCTTCATCGACAGTAAACAATGCCATAGTTTCTGGCCAGTTTACATTTCACAACCCAGTCTGGACACATGGTCTTGTTTGGCCAGTCCACACCCAACTTTGAAACAATGCTATTGTTTTTAGCTTGCCTCACCCTGCTTTTCACACCTATCAGAAACAATGCTCTTCTATAGCAAGTTTCCATTCACTATTGTTCTTGAGAAACAATGCTCTGCTATAGCTAGTTTCAATCCCTCCCACTGTGTGAACTTGCCATTGTTTCTGGCTTTCACACCAGTCCCACCCTTCCCACTTATATTCCAAGTTTCCTGGACTTTCTGCATTCTCACTCCTGAGGACGATCAAAGTATATTGATCGAAACGTCGAGAAACTCAACAGTTCTTTTCAGAACTAATACACGTGGTGTACCGCAAACTTTATATCAACATTCGATTTCGCCATGCAAACCTTCAAACAATATATTACTGTTGATACTGTAGATGGTTTTGCAGGAACTTTAAAGAATGAAAATCGACAAATTCATCATCATTATAGTCATAGTCATATATACTTTATTGTCCATTTACAAAACAGAAATGTGATTTGAAAACTGGCAAAATACAAAAATATAAAATACAATTTACAAAAACACACACAAAAAGTTAAGAGGCTAAAAATTGTTAAAATTAGATAAAGATTATTATTATTGAATTATATTATATCTTTAGCAGAACGTGGCACACAAGAGTGCTGGTGGTTTATGATGACTATGACAACAAAAAAATACATAACATAAATTGTTGATTGTTGTTAACATTTAACATCACCAAAAAGTATGTGCCAATAAAATACTGACACTAAGTGTTTCAATTACAGTAAAAACGTCTTCCTTTTTTATCTTTACAGAGATCACATTTCCGGGAGGTTTCGGAGGAGGAGGAAGTAAGTGAAAAAAAGATTAAATATCAAACTATAAAAAAAAAACATTCATTGTTCGTTTTAATATTTCTCGATTGCATGAGGTTAGTTAAAACATTTTCGTGCTTGTTTCTTATTATTTCTTACAGGAATGCAATCCGCTGAACCGGGCAGAATTCGTCGGGATGAAGGTGAATAGAGATTAACCATTGCGATAAATACAGTTGTACAGAAAATGTTAATTAGGATTGTAAACCTTATGAAAGCATACTCCTACCACATGAATATAAATATAATTATCGACATACAAGGAAAGAAACACTTTTTTAACTGACGCATGCCGACATATATCGATAACATTAATTCGATTCTTGCGGGCGAAATAAACAATGTCAATTTGGTTGCGGTTGTACAACAAAGTAGCGTGAGATTTGGATTAAGATTTCTCTTTCTCCAGCCGGCCGTCTGTTAAAGAACGTGGCACACAAGATTGCTGGTGGTTTTATGACGACTATGACAACAACAAAATACATAACATAAATTGTTGATTGTTGTTAACATTTAACATCACCAACGAAAGTGTGTGCCAAAAAAATACTGTTTCAATTAAGTAAAAACGTCTTCCTTTTTAATCTTTACAGAGATCACATTTCCAGGAGAAAGAGGAGGAGGAAGAGGAAGCAGTAAGTGAAAGAAAGATTAATTATCATTATTGTATAAACATTTTAATTGTAATTAACTATTAATATTTCAATTGTATTTTTAGATGGTTACTAAGGAATTACATTGATCAGCCATAGATAAATCTCTTTACCCTTATGGAAACAATTGGCGAATATAGCACTTGTGTGTTTTTGTGTACATGTACAGGGACATATTGTTAAGAGATAAATATAAAGCAAGGAAAATGTGAAAAATAATTACGATAAATTAGTGGTTAACGCCACAAAAGAGAAATAAAAATTGATAAGCGCATTGTTTACATTAACTTTTGTTTGTTTGATTTACGGTACTTTATTGCTTTCCTGTCACATTATAATATACACATGATACAGTGTCATACAAGAAACTGAATATTGAATCTCAAGATACTGTAGTTAATAGGCGTAACAAACTTCATACATGATGTCCACCATTTGGCTGTTTAAACCACTTTTCTTTCACCACTTCTTCTTCTTCTTCGTATTTGGAGCCAACTTCATATGTGAAGACTCTGCTCCTCCAACTCTGTTTTGCAAGCTCTACTGTATTTGGTTGTGTATTATTATTCTATTTAGTTATTGTTTTACAGAGAGAAACTGACTCCCTTATTTATATATAATTATTAATATTATTATTATTATTATTATCATTATTATTATTTTTTTTCCCTTACTTCTCCTTTCACTTTTCTTTCTCTCTTTTCTTCTCTGTATTTGCGCTGTGAGTTATGCGCATCCCTGGCTGTAACCCCATTAATGTTGGTCTCCTCTGGTTGTAGCAGAGTACAATAGTAGTTCTTTAAATTCCTTATTCAACTTTGGTCATTTAAAATTCTAAAGAAAACAATGGTTTAGGCCTATGTACTTTGTTTTCGACATTTAGCGGTTTTACAGTGGTATAACTTTTTGAGCGTTCATTCTTGTGGATTCAACCAATGTATTTTAATATTTAGTTGTTGCCAAAAGCCACTAGAAATAATAACACATATTTATCATGCTTGCTGTTGTTTTTATTAATAGGGTTATTTTATTTTTGGAAATTTAAATGCTTATGTAGCTACAGTGTGCCTGTCTTTACTTTCATATACTCGCAATTACATCATTTTCTTTTACTGACCATTATTGCATACAAGAAACCTTGATAGGCCTAACATGGTTAGAAAGCTACATTCACACTTGTTCCAGTTCACGGAATGGAGACGTTCAATTGTTGTTATGATTTTCCATTGCTTACCAAAACAGCCTCGTGTTCCGTTCCCTAACATGGTGTGAATATAGCAATTTGTTGCCTTTTTATAAGTCTTCGTTATAAAAGGTCCTGTGGCATAAATTATGACCTATTCAATGCACGGTTGTTCATTTCAACGGTCAGTGATAGGACGTTACGACTCCGAAAATTAATAGGGACTTTACGAAACACGACGGGAAGCCACTGGACGGTGCTCATGAATAATTTTTTGCATGAGCTTTAGCGTGTAATTCCGTCGTCTTAACTTTTTGAGGACGATAAAGTTGCCATTTTCCCGTTTACGGAGAACGACTAGAAATAATGTACATATTACCTTAAATATACAGTTCAAATTAAACTTAAACATGGACATTTCAAAACTCTAAATAATATCCCATTACAATTTGTTTTATGTACCCAAAAATCCGGGCGATTTCCGCTAAACGGCACGAAATCACCGAAAAACAGATATTTTTTAAAGGTTTTTTCAATGTAACTTTGTTATTAATTGACCGATTTTTATGGCTGTTTCGACATTGTAATGCCTAATTAAGTACCTACGATGTCATGTTATTTTTAATTTTAAAAAACTTAAAACGTCGTCGGCATTTATTTTTAAAGTTAGACGATTTGAAAATTGCCCTGTGTTAAAGAATAGGCTTGTTTTGCCAATTTGTTGAGATCTTTACAAAAACGTTCATAACGTTTGACCTAGTTATCCAATGATATTGGCTGTTCCACCATGCAAAAGCTAATCAATCAAGCTTTCTAATGACCTAAAGTAAAATGTGATTGGTTCAGATACTTCGTCGGCACAGCCCCTTTTTTAGTCGCGTGAAAGCGACTCTATAGTTCACTATGTCGGTCGGTCGGTCTGTCTGTCTGTCTGTCTGTCTGTCTGTCTGTCTGTCTGTCTGTCTGTCTGTCTGTCTGTCTGTCTGTCTGTCGGTCTGTCTGTCTGTCGGTCCGGTATCAATATGCGTTTTATCGCTTTCTGACCTTATCTTGATATCAGTTTAATCTAGCTAAGTCAATTTTTCACAGAATATTCCTTGTGGCCAGGAATCGATGTGGTTATGTTTTCACGGTGCGCATTAAAAAATTACGCGGTCTACGCACGATTTAACGAAATCACGTTTGTAATCATATCTTCACAACCATGAATCACAATTAAATAAAATTTGGTACTCATAAATTTCAGGGCATAAATCATCATATGGCAATACAATTACGTGCGTAGCGCATGTAACGCATGCGTACGCGCGCTTAAAATTTTCAAAATTTATTTTCGATGAAATAAGAGTACGTTTCAGGCAATTTTAAGCGTTTACAAAATTGCCATGAGTGCGCAGATTTGTGCGCGCGCACTGTGCGTTAAATGTTATTGCGCACTCTTTTTGCCCGATTTCTGTTTTCTTGACTTACTTTTCAACTCGAAATTACGTTATACTAGCACGTCAAAAGTGACAGGCTACGCACGTGTAAATTAAAAAAATATAAATGTTTTTAAACATTTCAACATTTTTAAACATGTTCAGTAATTTCGGTCAGTATAGTTTACTATGTCGGTCGGTCGGTCTGTCTGTCGGTCTGTCTGTCGGTCCGGTATCACTATGCATTGTAGCACGCGACTTAATGGCTGTTGGCCTTGTTGAAGCAGTGTTTTGGTTTGTCAGTGACCGGCTAGTGTTAAAGGATAGGCGACAATTTTCGAAGTCGTCCAACCTTTCCTGAGCAGTCAGAACGTAACGTTAAAACTAAAATTACAGTTGTTGAAAAACTACTTATGTAAAACGCTTTATTTTTTCACGAAAGTTAAGAGTTATTATCCCTTATTTGTAATATGTAAATGTATTTAAGATAAAAGAACAGGATTTTTTATATATGTAGTTTTAAAACACTTGGTTTATTTGAAAACCACCAGCGTGGTTTTGCCGTATTTTGCGGACTCGTCCATTTTACTAATAGGAAAAGGATTGTAGCACAAAACGTTGAATTTGACCTATATGGTTTCCATTTCTGTTTTCTAATGTCAAATTAATATTATATTATTAGTATCTCTATGTAATATATAATATATTCATATTGTACTAGTTAGCATCTACATACCGTTATACTGCACTTTAAATTTGTTTTGGTGATTTTTCAATGAATTGTATACACAGGGAGTTGGTATACCATTGGTTCTACTAAAATTATTATTACTTTTATTTGTTTGTGCAATATTTGAAGATTGCTACAAAAATAGAAATAATTTAAATATAATATATTTAACAGATTAAGTGTACGCACTATGCCTATGGAACAGATTACCTATCGGGCGTAGTTCAGTATGATATTCTATTATTACCTTCTGTATCAGCCTCCGCCCTTTTGGGCTTTTTTTTCTACACAATACTTATTGTTAATGTACCATAGTTATTTTAAGGGGAGTAGTCTCCTAATAAATAGTTCTTAGCACTCTAACATTGTTCTTTTGTACCTATTGTATTGTTTTGTTTTCTTTTATTAAAATCTTTTGTTAACTGTCTGAAAGTTACCTCCTAGTAAAGTGGAACGACCCAACATGGTTCATTAAACACCACTGTGTTAGGGAGCAGATTGAGATCAACTGATAAGAGCCCGACGCACTAAAATTAAATAGGCCCAAAAAAAAAAACAAATTGTAATGTGAACTTCTAATTTAATTGTTTAACGAAATAACAATTTTATTGGGTTAAAATGGCTAAATAAAAGCAATACATTCTGCGCAGCGTTTGAATGCGAGGCTCCTAGCTATGAAAGCTAAAGCTAATTTCATGGTAAAAATGGCTCAACATTATGTAACAGGTAAGAAATAATTTTATTTGGTGAGGAGTCTCATCTGTACTTCTAGGCTTGGCCCACTTTAGTATTAGACGGAGTGTGCCAAAGCCAACAAGCATATCAATCTTCTTAACTCATTTACAGTTACTACCAGGTACATCTGTACAATTCTATCTATCAAGCAGTGGGTCAGACTAGCCATTATTCAGTACGATTACCACCATAGTTGACGAATTAATAAGATAATCATTATAAGAACACACTTGATAGATTTTACTTAATTCATTTTGATATTTAATCTTAATTAATCAAGTGGACCATTTAAAGTTTATAGTTAGTTGAAGATAAAAATGTAATTTAATGTTGTGAATAATAATGACGTGATTATTATATTTCTATTTCCGACATCAGTCTATCATTACATGGCATCAAATGAAAACCTTTCTTGTAAACTGGAAAACTTATCATCTCATCGTCAAGTAACCTGTAACTTAAAAGCATGCGGATTCAAACGTACAAAATATTGATGTACATACTGGACTGTGATAACAAATCACTTGTCAGTTATTTCATGTATAGTTACCGTAAATCTTCTAATTGTAACCCTAGGTTATTATTTTTGTATTGTTTTAGGGTGGATTGCTATTAGAAGGAGTAGGCTACTATTAGAGTATTGGGTTAACTTAGCCTACTGATCTTAAATTAGGCACCTGAAAATAGTAACCCACCCCCAACTTTTCCGGTCAGCAACTCATAGCAAAAATAATAAAACACAGTACGAATAAACAAATTTGGCTGAACTCTAACTTTATGTTATAAATTTTAAAAAACACTCAATCCTCCCACACCCTCCAGATCAACATGCATTATCTCCTTATTTTCAAAATACGGCTGCATCATAAGTTAATAGTAACCCCCCCCCCCCCATGGGTTACTATTAGAGTAATGGGTTTATTATATTAGATTGACTTATAAGGTGGTTTACTATTAGAAAGGGGGTTAATTAGAGTGTAGGTTACTATTAGAAGATTTCTAATTCAACCCTCGTATATATTTCCTGCATTGGTTAGTTGCCGGAGCATTGTTAACCCGAAGGGAGAACAATAATAAACAGAATATCGACGGCATTAATTTTAACTTTCTGTAAAAGATAAATACTTACATTACGGTGAAAAAATTACCGCAAAATATGCCAAAAAACTCAGGTCGTCGACACTCGTAGAAAATGTCGACAAAGCTGACAAGAGTAATTTGAAACTAAAAATACAATTCAAAACAAAAAATTTACAGTATAGAGTTATCGTCGAACGATAATTCTATGATTTGAATGAGATAATTATCGGGAAACGGAATCGGTTAAAACCCCAATATCCACAGGACCTTTATCGATTTAATTTTTATCGGTTATCATTTTAATTTTTGGCTGCGGAACACGTGTGATGAGAAGTTAACGTTGGTGGGGCACTCCAACTGGTTCTGATGACCTCTGAACTGCAGAGAGAGAAAAAGAGAGATCAAAGTGGACCAAATCGTGGGCTGGGGAAGAATACTGTGTCAATTTTTTTTTACAAAATTACCTACAATGAGTGAAACTAAAAAATATACCTTAGAAGAAGTCAAAGAACATAACAATGGTAATTCGCTGTGGCTTGTAATTCATGATAAAGTTTATGACGTAACCAAGTTTATTGATGAGGTAAGATAATAAGAAGAAGGGTAGGCCTACATCATTCATCCTTCCTAGCTAGCTAGGCCTAGGCCTAGGCCCTAGCTAGGTAGGTAGGCCTAGCCTATGCATATCTAGGGTCCTGGGCCCCTAGCTTGAACTACTGTATATAGGCTAGACCTGAATTTAGCTGGGCTAGGCCCTAACTAGTTAAAGTTAGCTGCGCACCTAACTAAGCCTTTAGCCGAATCCGAGACGATTCGGCCCTGCTGAGACGATTTGGCCCGGGACGATTCGGCCCAATTTTGGTGGGACGATTCGGCCCACTTTTGGGGCGAAACATCCCACTTTGTGTGCCGAAACGTCTTCCTTTAGACCAAATTCATATTCATTTTTTTGGT
Source organism: Antedon bifida (assembly GCF_963402885.1). Taxonomy (NCBI): domain Eukaryota; kingdom Metazoa; phylum Echinodermata; class Crinoidea; order Comatulida; family Antedonidae; genus Antedon; species Antedon bifida. The sequence goes on along the minus strand of NC_136233.1, from coordinate 8,795,352 downwards.
ATTTATTAAGTTTTTAAAGGTGTTTAACAATCCGTATTTTATTGATATTGACAATGTTGATATAATATCCTAAATAAACCACTAAAAAAACGTAATTTTAATTTATCACTTCGAAAACTTGCTCGCCAAGTGGCCAACAGAGGGCGTAACTTGTTTACATCGTTCACATGACTAAAAATTGATCATTTTCGACAATGTTTTCAAAATGTTTGCTTTTTATTGCATCTTTATCCCTATAGTACTAGTACTACCTCATAGTCTCTCTGAAAATAAAGTTTGGGGAAAATAGCTTATTTTATGCTTATAAAATGCATATCAAAGCCGATAAATTTAAGTGTGTCTTAGTTTAGGGCCGAATCGTCTCAGGGCCGAATTGTCCCCCTACCCCTTAGCCTACCTAGACTAATTATTAGCCTCCTAACTAGGCCTAGTCGGGTAGACTATTTATAGCCTTATTATTATTATAGGGCCTAGATGCCTAAACACCTAGACCTATCATAGACCTCCACCTGCTTGGAATCTTCTTAAAATGATGATTATTTTAAAGGATTGATTATACGCCGTGGTTACGATTCCGGCACCGGAACTCAACTGTCCATTGTAACAGATTCCGACAGAAACTTTTCACTGAGAACTAAAACCTAAAACTAAAAAAAAACATCCCTCTAGGCAATGGTGGTTAAGAGACGATGATGGATATAAAGACAATGGTTAATAAAATACAATTTTTTGAATTAAAAAAAAACGTAAAAAATTGATCGAGAATTGAACCTACAATGACCAGCAAAACCTCTAGACCCTTAGCCGCAGTACCACACCACTAAGCCAGCCAACCAGTCGGAAAAATTGGTGTTGAACTGTGTACATGAAGTTATAAAAATGTGCATGCATGAGGGATTTTCAATTGACCAATAAATTGCATTCATTCTGCCAGAATCCTAACCACTTTCTTGATTATATGCCGTGACTATGCTTACGACAAGGCGTAAGTGTAAAGATAATTTAAAATACACAAAATAATTGTTAATGAATAATAATTAAAACTGAAATTTAATTAATTGTACCTGAAGTAAAGTATGCCCAAAAGTTAGCTAGCTGTTTTATTTTTTAAAATTTCATTGTAGAAACTAATTTTTGAATTTTTCAATTATTATATAGCATCCTGGAGGAGAAGAAGTTTTACTCGAGCAAGCAGGTACGGTTGAACCAGTATTTACACTGAATTTTAGCGGAGTTATATACTGTACTGTAATTAAGTTTTTAAAAAGTGAGAGCTCACTTAGCTCACCTCCCCTCTACTTACTTTTATAAAACAACAATATAAAAAATTATAAACATTAGGTTTAAAAGTTCACCAAATTATTTTACATTTTTTTAAGCCATGGGCTCCCAATTTTAAAATGTTGGACCCTCCACTTATAAGTATGTCTATCAAAAACAATTTGATCAAATATATTATACAGTAGGCCTACATGCCAAAATCTGAAGTTGAAATTTGGAGGTGGTCTATTTGAGGTCTCGAAGCAGATATAAAAAGATATCTGTGTGAATGCGTATCCGGATATTCACCCCCTGGAGATTTACCCCCCGGAAAACTACCCCCGGAAAACTACCCCCCGGAAAACTACCCCCCGGAAAACTACCCCCCGGACAACCACCACCTGGACAACTACCCCCTTAGGACAACTACCCCCCGGACAACTACCCCCTTAGGACAACTACCCCCTTAGGACAACTACCCCCTGGACAACTACCCCCCGGACAATTACCCCCTAGGAACAATTACCCCCTGACAATTACCCCGCGGACAACTACCTCTGACACAATACTCCCCGTAGGACAACTACCTCCTGGACCTGGACAATACTCCGAGGGCAAATAATCTTTTAGGACAAATACCTCCGTAGGACAACTAACCCCTGGACAACTACCACCCAGACAACTATCCCTTTAGAACAACTACCCCCCGGACGGACAACTACCACCCAGACCATTCAACAACCTGACTCTGCAACAGTGTATAATAGGAATTAATAACTATATTTTAATTCGATACTTTGACGAATTACTATTCATTATTGTAAACAAAAGTAAAAGATTGAACATAAATATAGTCCTAAGGGAGGGGATAGTTGTCCCGGGGGGTAATTGACCGGGGGTAGTTACCCGGGGGTAGTTGTCCTAAGGGGGTAGTTGTCCTAAGGGGGTAGTTGTCCGGGGGGTAGTTGTCCGGGGGGTTGTTATCCTAAGGGGGTAGTTGTCCTAAGGGGGTAGTTGTCCTAAGGGGGTAGTTGTCCGGGGAGTAGTTGTCCGGGGGTAGTTGTCCTAAGGGGGTAGTTGTCCGGGTGGTAAACATCCGGGGGTAACTGTCTAGGGGGTAGGTGTCCTAGAACCGTGTGAATGATGGCCTCTGAGCTATTATCATTGAGACCAGGTGAGCCTGGAAAAAGCACAGCACCTGAAAAGCGGTGGTTGCTATGTGAGGGTTTTGCCCTTCAGTTTGGAAAAAAATTTTGACCGCAGATGACGCTACAATGACTTAAATATATAGTAAATATTGTGTGAGCTTTTTTGTTTATTGGAGAACTCAGATACTTATAGAAAAAACTAAAACTATTCGCGCTCAAAATGGGAGTGTTGTAATGTACTGTATTTAAAATGTTTTAATAGATTTTGAAATCATAATTTGTTTTTGTTATAACAGATGATTGTTTGTTTGATAATTTTAAGTTTTTAAACTGTATTTTTTTTTAGTTTGACTTTAAATTAGCATTATTTGGTAATTAATTATTTGTTAATTTCATCAAAGGCAAAGATGGCTCAGAATCGTTTGAAGATGTAGGGCACTCATCAGATGCGAGAGAATTGATGGAAGATTACTTGATAGGAGAACTAGTTGATGTAAGTTAATTTTACTGGGTTGAATTGCACACTAGTGTTGACAAAATCTGACACAAAATGTCCACAACAATAGGGCTGAAAAAGATGAACTGGGTTTTTCAAAGTTTACACAATTCAGATGTGTATGCTGTACCTCCAGTTTTAAGTCCTTATCCAAGAAGACGTGTTCTACCACCAATGGTCAAGGAGTAACTTGAACCTGTGCCGATTGTATACTGTAGCTATGGTTTGCAGTGCCGCTGTCGTAACCACTCAGCCACCTGACTTGACTGTTGTTTCTTTTTTTTCCCAATAAAGTTCACATTCATGTGTGTCATATCAAATCAAAATGTTGTATTATATTTAGTATGCATAAAATATCTTAAGTCATTCAGTATCTGATGTATTTTTTTTATTTTATATCTAGGCTGATAAAGGCAAAAGTTCATTCAAGGTATGTATATTAAATCTTTATATTACATAGCCTATGTAAATACGTGAATGTAATTGGTTGAAACTGCATCACATGACTACTGCTGCGAGTAAATCATATATTTCCTCAAGTACGATGATATTGACTGAGTAATTTTCGCATGATTATTGTGTCCCTGTTATTAAACATATAAAATCCAGTAAATTCTCGAATACGATGAAATTGACTGTGTAATTTTCGCATGATTATTGTGTCCCTGTTATTAAACAAATAAAATCCAGTAAATTCTCGAATACGATGATATTGACTGTGTAATTTTCTTGAACTAGCGAAGATTAGTCCACATCATCACGATACAACGTTTTACCCGCTGTGCCACGTAACTTGATTGAATAAATTAATCATTAACTATTTAAACTATGCATACATAGCGTCCTCATTTGTTATTCGCCCTCCATAGTTGTGACGAAAGACCGTTTGTGATTCGTTAATACTCACGGTAGTAACCTGGTACACGCGGCGCGCTAAACATCGAGTCATTCGGCTCGAAGAAGACGAATTATTAATTTTTTCGCCCTACCTGATAATAATATTATTAATGTAATGTAATGTCATTATTTTATTGCCAAGGAATCATTAATTAGTAATTATCTGTATATTATTCTTCGCAAGTAAGGTGAATGCAACGCCTAACTGTAGGCAGGCTTATTACATAAAGGTGGCCTAGCTACCCGACCCAGTAGATATTCTACTTGTTTTTGGCTATATAATATAACAGATATCACCTTTTATATCGGTAAAATATAACATTTAACATCCACTCGGGAATGATATTATGCTCTCGAGAATTATATTTTTCTCAGCTAGCGCTTTGGGAAATATATATTCTCTCAAGCAAAATATCATTCCCTCGGGGATGTAAAATCTTATATTGTACCTCTAAGCAGGCAATATCTGTATAATACTGTAACTTGATTAATACAAACATGCACAACATTTGTCAATTAACCCTGAAATGCATATACAGTACTTTCGTCTGGCATTGTAAAGAGATACTAGGCTTGAAATTTGCCTGTTGTAACAATAAACAACTATTCCACATTCACAAAGTCTCATACCGTAGCTTTGATTTAAAAAGCTAATTCTTATATTTATAATTAATTAATTTGTTGCTAATACGTCTACTATCAAGTATTTTCCGAGGGTCATGGAGATTGTGAAAACTGTATAACATTTAACGCACATTCTTGCAATACAGCCTAATATGTTCAATACAAAGAGTGCTGTATTTGCTATCATTTATCAAGTAACCTTCATATATTGGATGTGTGCATAATTCATTTTCACCATATTTTGTTTAATTAACAGCCAGTGTTTTCAAGCAGTTCTGAAAGTTCTGACGATAAACCGTATGTTGTCATATTTATTTTCTTTGTACATCAAATTTTAATGTTTTTAAAAATGTTTGTAGGATTAATGTATAAATCCTTTAATATTATTATTTATTATTATTATTATTATCATTTTAAGAGACAACATTTTTTTATCGTAATTTTAGCCCACACTCTTGTAATAATGTATATACTTCTTAGTTCTTAAATGTTTGATCACACTCTTTTGTAAATAATACCAGCCAATTCTGAGATTTTAAATGTTCTTGAGGTGTGGGAGATGATTTCAAATTTATGCCCACAAATAATGTTAAGTCACTAGCACACATAGCTCAGCATTGCACTAAACACAAATCTTCATTTTACCTACAGTACAAGTATATGGTCTTGGTTGGTCCCAGTTGGTGTAGCCTTGCTGGTGGCACTTGCTTATCGTTACTATCTTACATCATCCTAACTGTATTGATAGCTGAATGAAGATAGACTACCACAGCTTTCAAGATAACCTGCTATGCTCGACCCAAAACATGTCATGTAATGTCTAACAATGTTCGTCCGATATATATTTCAACAGTAGATTTTGTTTTAGTTAAAATACAATATTGTCAAACTATGCACTATGAAAATCGATTATTGATATCAATTATTACTTTTAATCCTATGCTTCGTAATACAAATCATGATATTTTTAGTTATAGATTCGCACTGATGAAATGATTATGTAATTCAAATTCCACCAGCTCAAATTTAAGATATTGGATGCGTAGCTATTATAATGAGATGCGAAATTGCTTTTTTTTTTCTATCATCGATAATTTATTAAATAACCATTGAATAATTATATATTCTATTTTTATCCTTATTACAATAATTTCTTGTGATGTTAATAAAATTTACAATATTTCACAGACAAAATGTGTGTATGCTGTATTAAAACAATACACCATTGGGTATGGTTTATTTACATTGACTTACTAACTATATTTTAACTATTTTTGTATTCCCATAAATCTATGATAAATAAATGAAATATCTCGGTAGCTGATTCGGTATAAATTACTGAGTCAACAAAAGATGATCTGATTATTGCCATCATACATACTACATCTATTATTATGTTTGAAATAGACCATCTTCAATAACTGATTTGATGGCATCAAAATATGCCCACATTAGAACAGAAATACCAAAATGACAGCTTAGCTGATAACAAGCCGTCCACCTAGGTTCCAATACAATAGACAGTTATTTATAATATACCTCAGAATTTTACAAAAATAACCAAGAAATAGTGTAGGCCATTTTTTATTGCATTATTTTGGGGATATACACTATAAAATATGATTTTTTTTGGTGTGTTTTTTAAAGAAACAATCTGTCGGAGTCGAGAGTGGCCAAATTAATTGTACACCCCACCCTCAAGATAAACCAGTGTCCAATCCAGGATTTGTGAAACGGGACAGAGAACTTATTATCAATAGTCTTATAATTTACTTTTAAAAGGGCCATTATTTATTAAATAAAAACCATGTTCACAGAAAAACCCTGTCACAACACTCTGGATCCGATCCAGGACTTTTCGCATTCACTAAGACTATTGCTAAGACTACTATGACATACCGTATTTCCTTTAAACAAACGTCCCATATATATAAACAATATTGTATTACAACACACTTTGATTAGTAGTAGAATTCATTGACTTCTATGCTCTAAAATTGACCAAGCATTTTGTTACAATTGTTTTTTTTCAATTTCTTCATATTAATTGTGTTGTATTTTTCCATTATACACGTTACTATATTACATCCAAAAAAATAATCGTCTCCCCCGAATAAACGCCTCCCTTGAAAAAACGTCCCCCTAAAAACCCTTCTGAACAAAACGTTTATTCGAATAAATACGGTATCTGGTTTTTTAATACTGTACAGTATTAAAATGCACTTTGCTCCCAACCTCTAATCTTCTCTAATCTTTACAATCCAGATAAGCCCACTACTGTACCTAACGATTCTTACAGGTAGCATAGGCGTCGGCTTAGTCATGCTGGAATATATATTGTTTATGTTGATATAAGTTATATATGTATATATCATGAGGACGATCAAAGTTATATTACGTCGAGAAACTCATAACCGCCATGCAAACATTCAAGCAATATATATTTTGTATGTTATTGTTTTTTACTGTTTTGTTGCAATATCACTAACGCGTGATGGTGATCTTTTTGACTCTTGCCATTTTCTGAACCAAAAGTCGAGGGCTTCCAAAAATGTTAACAAACTTGCACCAAAGAACAGTCCTAAGGCGCCACCAACATCACCTGTAAAAACAATATCACCTATTGAAAACAAAGACATTGTGAAATTGAATTGCTTGTTTTCGAGCTTCGGAGCCTCAATAGGTTTAACTTCGTTTGAGAATTTCCACTTCAACATTACATGAAATTACAGTTATTTCTTTCTCATGGTATATTTAATAAACAAGTCATCTTTACAGTAAAATTGAATTGCGATAAATGTGTACATAAATAAATTAATTAAATTTAGAAATAATATAGTGTTAGAAATTCATTTACTAAAAAAAAAAGACTTACAAATCAACGAAAACACATCATAATCTTCTTGTTCTGTGATTGTTTCTAATTCCAACGTTTTGTAGTACACCTCCATGTTAACCAGATTTGACCTAGAAAATCAAATCAAAACTGTTTGTATCAACGGGAATTATAGTGCGCCAAAAAATGATAGGAGCAAATAAAACGGCGCTCCATTTGAATTATAGATTTTGTATACGTCATAAATTATGAAAATCTAAAAACGTGTTTAAAATAAGTTATATAAATATGACCTATATTAATATTTCACTATAGTTGTTGGTCCAACGTTTTGTAGTACACCTCCATGTTAACCAGATTTGATCTAGAAAATCAAATCAAAACTGTTTGTATCAACGGGAATTATAGTGCGCCAAAATATGATAGGAGCAAACAAAACGGCGCTCCATTTGAATTATAGATTTTGTATACGTCATAAATGATAAAAATCTAAAAACGTGCTTAAAATAAGTTATATAAATATGACCTATATTAATATTTCACTATAGTTGTTGGTCTATAGTTGTTCTTATTAGTAATATCACCTGATTTACTCTGAACAATCGGCACTAGAATAACTTTAACTTAACAAGATCTTTAGTTACATGACCATGACACAGCATAGCATTAAAGCATATACTCAATAAGATATCATTCGTTTACTAGTAAGATGTTCACCACCCAAACCATCAAGTCCAGATGATTTCCATACAGAGAGTTTATCAATGCAATTATATAGAAGATTAGGAGTGACATTTATACCGATCTCAGGCGGGCAGTATTCTACAAAATTGTAGTTGTGTTATCCACACAGTTAAACAAATTCTCAGAGTCTTTGGCCTATAATGATTCATAGTTGTTTTCACCACTAACAATATCAACACCTTCAGTATTTGCTCTAGTATCATTCATATGCTTAACACCTTCCCAAAAACATTGGTAGTCCCTATCACTGAAAGACTGAGCCAATTTATCAGCTCTCAGTTGTTGATCGATCTGTTTACACGTGCGTAACGCCAACTTAAAACGAGAACGAGACATTTTAGAATGAAACAAAGGCCCATTTCTGACACTCATTGCTACAATTAACATCATTACATGTCAGTGCATCAGTACAAACTTTAACATTACTAAGTAAATATTCAGTAAATGAGGCATAATAATCAATACCAGTGGCCTTAACTTTAGCCCAGTTAACGTAGTCATGTTTAGATTCACTTTCATTGTTGGAACCTTTACACTGTTGTAAAGAGATAGCATATTCAAATAATAAGGAAAAATGATCAGATCCCAAAAAAATACAAAATACTGTATCTACTTTAGTTACACAAGCATTAGCTCCATGAGTGCACACAATATGATCCAACCAACTTGTGATTCATTGAGATTCACTTAAACATTAATGTAAAGTTATCTGAATCAAAACCTAAGTAAGATAAATCTGACAGTATCAAGTCGTTTTCAGAGAAAAGTTTATAAGCTCTTTGGTGCTGTGAAAGTTATTAATAATCGTTTGAATTTTACCTAGATAATCAACAAACGAAATGAAATTATCAGCATTATTGTCATAGGGAAAATACACATTATTAAGAAGGGATACATGTTCTCCTTTTCCTATTGTGATCCCAATCAATATTTTATCAATAAAATCAATGCAAGAGATAACATTCGACAACTTCTTTCTGGCAAAAATGGCTACCCAACCATAAGGACGACCCAATAGTAATCCATCAGAGCTGCAGACCTGTGAGACACTAACACAATCAAAATTAACATGAAAAGACTTAAGTATGAACAATTCATCATCAGTAAGCCAATGCTCTTGTATGCATCTCTTTTTTTGCGAGATTTAAAGGACTTGCAGTTATAGGAAACACACCTCAGATTTAATATCATCAGTGATGGTATCAGGAGACATGTTACCAAAGTTAAACTTGCATGGAGGAGGCGGTCTACCATTGAGTGCAATGTTTACACCAGTTCCACGTTTGTTTTTACTTCGGCGCTGGGAATGACGTTGGAATCTAAATCCATCTTCATCCTGAGAATCAGCACGATTTCCATTACTATCATCTTGCACTATCGATGCATGATTCTATCTGGCAGTACAGAAGCATTATTACACTCATTACGTGTAATGTCATCCGCCGAGAGGAGGCTATTACATTTTTTGGTTGAAGGAGGATTCCCCCTTTCGTCTGCTCATGACCGCCTTACTACCAATATGTTGCTTAGCAACTGCTTAGGCAAACGATTTTGGACAATCACTCACATTAGTTAAGTCCAATTTGGAATTATTCAATTGTATTACCTGTTGTACTTGCTTAGAAATATCATTATCTTTGACTAGCAGCATAGGCAATGTCAGATCGAACCACTTGTATGTCAGTTTTGACCTTTATTTTAGTTATAGTTGATATTCTATTGTAGTGTGTTATGAAATAATAATCATAGTTGACCATCACACATGTACAGGGAACATTGCTATTGAAGACACAATGATTCAATAGAATCAATATTTACGTCGTTATGTTTTTTTGTGTGGATCAATGTTTAATTGCAATTTCGCAGTCACGATCTCATTTTGCAAGAAAAATAATATGCAAAGTGTACACCATTATGTAAATTTACTGATTGTGAAGATTGGAATATACCCGTTGAGATAATGATTATGATTGTCATGAATAAGACAATTTAATTAAGTAGATATTGTATATATTTTATAACTACGGTATTTTCTTGTTAATACAAAAATCAATCTTAAACTCGTGTTCATTTAAGTATATGATTCCAGTTTCGATCACAATTAAACATTTTTTTTAGTTTATACGCAATTAAACAGTCACGATTTAAATTTGACTTAGATATCTCAATGCCAAACGAACTGCACTCTAACATGTTGCTATGGAACACTCATACTGTACATACTACAAACTTTGTTTATGGAAATACTACAAAAAACATCTTATGGTTTCAATGCAGTGATCTTTAAACGGTCATTTATTTGGGAGCAAAATTTGAAATGAAAGTGATATTTATAAAAATTACCAGGTACGCCTAATGTGTATACAACTTGTACACATATCTTCACCAACGGGTTTCATATTGGCTATGCACCACAATACTACTTTAAAATACTTTGATTAATTTAATTTATTGTTATAGCATAATACATTAAAACATCTCAATGCATTGATAAAAGGTTGAAATGTAAAAGAAAAACAAGTTTAACTCGATGAACCTATATAGAATTAAGCACTGATGAGATAATAAAGTCTTTCGATTGTGATCAGTAAACATCTCTATTCAAACATTTTTTATCGACTGAGGCTCTAATTTAGTGATTTGCAGTAATAATTGAATACAATTTACTTTTGTAGGTACCTTACCTCATGTAATCAACTGCCAGTTCAGTTCCTTGTCGAAAAGTCAATACTTTCTCCGCAATAAGCAATGTAACGTTGCGAGTGTCGTTGTAAAACAGGCTAACACATGTCGACGACGTAAAATCAAGAAATTCAGTAAGATTCTTTCTGTCAAACTGGACGAGCTCATCAAGACTGTTCCAAAACCTAAAGTTCACATCGCTATTGCCTGTCGCTGCCATAACATAGACAATGTCATTCTTCACCATTATGCTAATTGCTGATCCCCATTCCGTTGTTATGTTATCAATGTGATTCAATTCGTAGTATACCTCATTGCATATCGAGCGTACTATGCCTGCTACTATATCTTCCGCCAATTGTGTTAGATACTTTTTGAAACTATTCCCATCCGTATTTAAGTAATTCAAAATCGTCTGAACTGCCATGTCAAGTAAAGTGATACCATCAAAACCAGTGTCAATTGATCTCAAAAATTCTTTCCTGAATAATACCAAGTACAAAATATATCTAATTTGTCATTAATATCATAATTAATTAATTATATATAATTATATTATAAATTCAAAGGCAAAGTACTGAAAAAATCACAATGATGTGGGTATCAGTGGCTGGATCTCAATGGAGATAAAAAAAAAGCGAAAAGATAAATTAAAACGATAAAGTAAAACAGCCAGACTAAGTCTTGAGTAGAGAGCTTGTTCATCTGTGTTGCTTAGTAGAACAACGCGAGACTTCGCGAAACGGAATTGCACAACAAATAAAAAGATAGATTTGGTTAAATTCACCAATATCCCAGTTAACACATCGAAGAGACAGAACCCGGACATTGGATCTGCTTTGGTGGTTTCTACTAACTGGAGAATGATGTTGCTGCTCTAGGCCTACCCTCATGCAATCATGAATTTAGAAAGACACTGAACTGTCACTGATCTTTCAGCATACTGAACCCAGATTTCTGATTTGTAAGCAAGCGTAGATACGTTACGCTAATATTGTTTTCTTGTCTTGAGAGTCCACTATTAACTTACCATATCTCATCACCTAATCCACGGGCAGAATATTCATATTTGTTCATGATTTCGAGGGTCAACGGAACTACTGCTGATGGAAAAACTGAATACGACGATGCGTAACTATATCGTTCTGATGTACATGGGTAAGTACAGGAATTGCATACTTGAAATCTTGACTCAATAAATTTTTCTGAAATACAAATAAAACCATTGAATATTAGAATGTAATCAATCATTGAACAAATAACTGATTCGTGGTTAGATTTACTTTAGAGGATGTCGTTTATGTTGGCTATTAGTGAATTGGTAGATAGGCTATCAGGTTGTTTGGTTAGTTGATTGATTGATTGATTGATTAATAGATAATCATAGATATAATATTTACCATATTCCACTTGGTAACAATTTGTTAGTGCAAACGGACTACAAAGAGAATAATTTTCTGAAAGAGAAAGCAGGTACAATTATAAATGCAAACGAAGTTAAAAATAATACTTCATTTTTTCTAACTATAAAAGATTGAAATTTCAAGCCATCGTTACTTCTCAAGTTAAATGAACACAGTGAATGAATACAACAAACAGTCCTACTCGAGGTGTAGTATGTCTTGCAATGGCAACGTCGATACATTTCGTTAGCTTCGCAGTCTAGAAAGCATTTAGATTGAGAATAGGTCATATCTGGATTACAGCCATTCGATCGCTCTAGTATTGTTTTCTGAAATATAAATTTAAAAAAATGATAATGATGTGATAAAGCTCATGAATTAAGAAAACATTATGATTTACAAGATCTCCAAACATAATGTCGATTGGCCCCGCGGTTGAGACAAGAGGAACAGTCAAACAATTGACACGTTTTCAATGCTCCCCTCAACCATGATTGTGATGGAAAACAAAGTAGATGTTCAGTGTACACATGTGGTTCATGGTATAGGTGGTTACATCGGTGTCCAATTCATCCAAAAAAATAAATTTTTACAGGACAATTGGTGCCATCAAGGATTCACCAGAGGAACCATTTGAAGTTTAAGATGGTATTTAACACATGGGTTTACTAATCAGAGGTATGCATTGTCAGTAACTGAAGTCGATCACATAAAGTAGAACAGAAATGCAGATTTAAGGCCATATTTACTTCAAAACTTAACAAATATGAGGAATGAGAAACAAAAGTAGGGTTGGTGATAATTATAATCACAATCTCGATAAAACGGAAATGTCAATAAAAAATAAGGGATAAAGAATGACTACTACTAATTAATTATTTAAACAAAATGAAGCATGAGTATACCTTGTGTTTGGTTATGGCTATGGCCGTATGCATTCCGGGAGCAAATTGGATCCTTGTTGCTGTCTGACAGTCCGGTAACACGTTCGCTGGATGAAGCATAACGGCAAATCCGATGCTTTCTCGTGGGGCAGAAACATATTGGGCTGCTTGAGCATTTAGTATTAACTTTAAACCATGCTTAGCACCTGATCAAATAATTACAAATACGTCAGAATAACAAACCTAGTATTTTCCTCTCAAACATTGTGAAATAATGAAGCTCTTAAAGACATGCTAATTTATTTCGTCCTTCTTCGAGAACGGATTCTAATGTGAACAACACAAGATTATACATGGTCGATTGAATCAACACTTAACATTAGAACACATTATGTCTGTATATACAGTAATGTAATAGTACATTTCAATTTCTGACAATCAAGCTTTATTGTTGGGTAAATGATGTGAAGTCCTTATATTACACAACTTGTAATTTTAATTGAAATTCGAAATTTAATAAAGTGCAATGCCAAGATGCAGTAGCCTGTCACAATTACACATGATTCAAAGAATCAATAGCTAATTATAGTACTGTATTAAATTCTGATAACAATTTACGTTCGAAAACATGGGTACCCTTTTTAGGCCTAAATCTAAAACGAAATTTCAGTATGAATGAGTAAACCGATGTATAATACCTAGTGCATGCAGGCAAATGAGAATCATAGAGAACTATCATTGAGAAATTCTTAGATCTACATTCAGTTACAACATTTTTTCCTTTGTAAGACTCACTCACCTTTACATTTTAAATTAAAAATAGGCTTTATTTCATCCTTTAATGGTCAGGATTAATTTTAATACATTTTTACATGTATTCATACATTTTCTTTTGTATTGTAAAATGTTACGGTTTCAGCCTTCTGGCTATTGGTTGCATTTTCTTTTTTGACAATAAATATACCTAATATATAAATATAATAATAATATATTGGTTTTGTTTTGTTTTATGTACAGTGTTTTCATGTTTTTAGTTCATCTTATTATTTTTAGTTAAGTTAAATTAGTAAGAGGGCAGTAATAATATTATTTATCAATTTCGCCAAAAGAGAATAAAAGTAAAATAATAGCATACCGACAAAGCAAATATAATACAAAGTAAAAACACGTTGTTAGTGTTTAGACAAACTGATTAAAATATAAAAATACAGATTCAGTGTACAATAAACGAAATAAAATTGAAACATGACAATTCAATATAACAACTCACCTCTATCTTTGATCCATCGTTGATCAGACTCGCCCACAGTAAATTGAAAACAGAACCCGTAACTTGTTATAACGGGCTTAAAATTGCTTAAATTGCACTCTTTGTTGTTAAACCGACACCTAGAATTCGTATATTTTGTGTTATTCTTAAGGCCAAATCAGAGAACATCATACGATGACGCCCGACAAAACGTCTTGACTCGTCGGCGCTGTCTGAGATGAATCCTGTCGTCATGAGAACTTTAAACATGTTTAATTTTCTCACGATTACGACTCGTCTTAAGTTAACGGTTTGTCCGGCCTCGTCGTACGACGCTGTCAGAGTTGGCCTTGGTATATTAAGACAAATAGGGTAGGTAATCTAGCATTTTAAGAGAAACAAATTGCAAAGATTTTTCTTTTTTAAATGATCACATAGTGATTCATTCACAAATGGTCACATAGTGATGAGGAGATAACAAATTAAGCATCACACCTCTGTCACTCGTCTTAGCTCAAATTAGATTAGATATGCAAATTAGGGTGAAATTACAGGGTTACCGTATCTCAAAATATTTTCACTGATTTATTCTGAAGGTATACATTTATATTTTCTCGAAAAAATGACCGGAAGTACGACATATGACTCTCGACTTCATTTCTCAATGTTTACATACATAATGTGACTAAAATGTCTGTACAGATTCTGTTTTGCTTTCAAATGACTCAGATACAGGTTTCCAATAGCCAGCGTAGGACCGCTTTGTAATTCCCAAAATAACACCTTTGTCACACACCTCTAAGTAGTATGCAAATCAGTAGTACAAATTAAATGAAATATGCAAATAAGGGGATAAAATTACAGTCGTCCCATCTAAAAAAAAAAAATTATGCTAGAGTGTTGATTTTTCACAGACGTATTCAGAATGTACTGTACATATTTCTATTTATTTACTACATTTTACAAAAAAGAATTCTCAAAATTGCAAATATAATGAAATTAAGATGTCTATAGAGACTTTGTTCTGGCTCAAATGAGTCGAATACAGATTTCTAAAAGCCAACATACTGTAGGACTGTATTAGGGTTAAATTATGTAATTTATGAGATGGAAAAACCGCTAATGCTAGAGAGTTGATTTTTTTCACAGATTTGTTTAGAATGCACATATTTGTATTTGCATTCTGAATAAATTAACTCTCTCTGAGATATAGTAACGCTGTAATTTCACCCTAATTTGCATATTTAAGCTAATTTGCATATCATCGGGATGATTGACAGAGGTATGGTGTGATGCTCAACTTTTTAATCTCCTCATCATATGTGCCCATTTAAAAAAGAAAAATCACTGTTTGCAATTTGATTCACTTTGGGCTTTTTTTTAATAGATAGATTGCCTAGCCTAAAAGATAAATAGTAAATTATAATTTTATTTTATATCATAAACCCCTTAAAATGCCTATGCTTTTCTATGGCAGTTTACACAATAATTGATTAAAAATTAAATTGCTTTTCTACAACCAATAAATTAAAGAAGTATGTAAGGTCCAATTTGGTAATTTTATATGTCCCTAGCAAGTCTAGGGAACAATTTGGATAGCATTTTGGGTTACAAGTAATATATATTCCGCGTGGCTAACTTTGGAGCTGGACCTTAGCCAGTTGTAGTTGAAAAGCCATGCTAGGTGGATTTATAGTATTACAATGAAGTAATAGCTATGTTCAGCTATAGTATACGGGCAATATAGGTCTTTATGTTCTAGTAAAAAGTAGTTAGCACAATCTTTGGTGAGTTTTAAGTTTATTGATGGATTTATAATGTATTTATGTTTATGGTGGTTGAGCCATTTGGGCCACACCTTAATTTGCTATTGGCTATATGTATACTTACCTGTTTATATTTAAAGTGTCTTTGGTTATGATCTAGCCTGAACTACTTGTGTTTAATTATATGAGACATTAACATTGTTTAATTTGTATAACATTACTTAATTATTATTTGCTATTGTCTTATTATTGAACTCATATAATAATAATAATCTGATTATTAATCAACATGATATATTACGGGAATAAATAAATAATTCGATTCATGTCTACTTACAGTACTATCATATCTTTAATTTCATGTGCGTTATTTGTAATAAATTCTGTGAGGTTGTCACTTGTCAAGTAGTTAGAACGATTGCCTGTAAACACAGTGTAATCCTGTGTGTCGGTTTCTGTAAGCCCAGACTCGGGAATCAATAAACGAAGTGAGTAAACTCCTTCATTAACGAAGTATAATATGCCACCATACTCTTTGGAAATTTTGTCAAAACTGAAAACAAATTAATATATCGTACATTAGTCAAACCCCGGTGGCTAAATGTGACATCAATTATTCACAACACAAAAAAATAAATAAGCAAAGTGCATGCATTAAACAAATAAACTTCAATCACTATTACTAAGTTTTCAAACCCGTATTCTCCTATTCCAAAATGTTGTATCTGCATTTTCGCCACCAGATTTGAATTTGTAAGGTTAGACCAGCAAATATCTTTATAGGAGCCTTAATACTCTCTTCCAACTTTTAATTTAGTTTTGGAAGAATTTAATGGTTTTTTTAAATGTTTGTTTTGCGATTGGTTATTCCTTAAAGTTCAACTTACTGTAGAACTGACAGATTTCTAACATAGTCCCAAATTGTTATCCACTAGCCTTGTTTTGGGATACTGTTGTATTTTTACTTACGCAAACATGTTTTTGTTGCAAATGGTGATTCCTGGAAATTCAAGCTGCTTTTCAATCCGATATTCAACTTTTGTATTAGTTGGTCGACTTATAAACTTGGTAACACATTTATAAAGCTGAAAATGTAGTCCAACAAAGGCACATCCAATAAGGAAAATCCAAACCAACCTAATCAAAATGATTGAAAAATATATATTCTTTTTTTATGTCAATACATTCCTATACATACCAGTAGACATTTTAAGCAGTAAAATTTATTTTCAATTTATTCAAGGATGCCTTTATAAATAGAAAGAAGGAAAAATTAAAATTAGAATAAAAAGAACAATACAAGATTACAATCAATGTCCTAGCAGCATGAAGAGTGAATTTCACTCTTGCCTAGTCCCAGTGAAAGGCAATTTCTATAGAAAATACTGAATTAACAGATATTCACCAATGAGAATTTAACGTGAGATGAACTCACACAAGACAAAAAAAAGTATTAACAGATAATTTTAAATTACTTAATTTAATGAATTTTACTTAGCTTATTGCTAAATCAAAGTTTTTTCCATACGAAATTTGCTATAATTATTTTATTTTTCTAAGGTTACATATTCGCTTAAAAGTATGATGCTTTATGTGGCACGCGTTTTTATAATTTGCCTCTTGTAATAAATTATTATGTTTAGTTTCTTAAACTGAATGATGTACAAATAGATTAAAATTATTGGAAACTTAAAAATCTATGCGGTTTTTTTATTTCTTATATAAAAGTTAAGTACCTTTAGTTATTGCATGCCTTACCTTCTAACATTAGATGTTCCTTTGATTAGGTGTTTTACCCCATGGAAATTTGTATTGTCACCAAACTCATTGACATTATTTTTCCAAAGATTACCCGCAGAATTCACCTGCGTATCCATTGCCAGTCTAAATTCAAGTTAAGTAGTAGAATCAGCAACCTAAATGACGTTTATTAAATCAATATCGGCAGAGGTTTAATGTAAATATAATTATAACTTGACAGGAGCCTGTAAAAGTGTGATATTTGTTTCCATAGTCGTTTCCCATTCAGCGCTGTCTTGGGTTTGTTGTGAAAACCAACAATCTATTTGATTTCGCAAACGTTTCCATATTGATTATATTAATTGATTCTGAATACAATGGCTCTTGTTGACATTGTAAAATGATTATCTCATCGTCTCAACTAAATTGATGTATTCAACGGTTGATTATTACAATATTCCTACTGTATTATGTCAAGACACATAATATAAGAAATGAACACAGTACATCTGAAGCGATTGCTTCTTATAGTTAGGGAATTTGGACAATTATTACAATATTTTTTTTTATTGAAATAAATTTAGCAAATTCATTGGGTTTAACTGGGGTTAATTAATTAGTAACTTTTAGATTTTCACGTCGAATATGTCAACTGCTAGGTAACTGGCACGTCGACTGGAAAATGTGAGCACCTTTTCAGTAGAATGTTGGCCTTCGCTTTCTGACATGAGAGTACGAGTGGACGTATGAACAAAAATGTGTTTGACTGTGTTTGACATCAATTATTAGGCATATTCACGGTGTAAACTGTCCCGCGTATATTTACCCGGTTGGTTGCTATCCTCGCTCATTATTGTATTTAATTTATATAAAAAAGAAAAGATACTGAGTTTGTTTATTTATTGGTTCTATAAAATAAAGCCTGATTAGGCCTATTTGTTATTTATTTTTTAAGAATAAGGTGTCTCTTCATGCGTGAGAGGGCGATATTTCGATTAATCTACAACATTTACACGGGTTGGTGTTTTGCAGTGTAAATGCGTGCAACCCATTTCATTCCCTGGTTAATGAATCAGGTGTGAAATTGAAATTTATCCGGACACGACACGGGTATAAAATGGATATTACCCGAGTAGTTCAGCGATCGGGGTAACTTTTTACGTCGTTAACACCGGTCCCGTGTACGACTCGGGTTATACAATTACGGATCAACTCCGAATTTTTGCTGGCGGTGTAAAGACAGTATGACTTAAACAATAAAATCTTAACATCAATGTATCATTTACATAGATGCATAGAGAATAACAAACATAGAGACTTACCTCTGATGCATAATGATCGATAAAATAAAAAGCAATATCAATCATGCATCATAGGTAATTCTCTATGCATGTAATTATCTATGCATCTATGTAAATAATCTATCTCTATAAGTATCATTACTAATTACAAAATTACCATCAAGTTTTCTACTCTTGAGACAGTCAAATAGATTTCTTAGAATTGTATAACACATCAAATCCATTAGCAACGTATTTAAACTATCAAAAAATATTAGTTTTATCAAAGACAGCATAAATTGTTATCCTATAGTTCTAAAATTCCCAAATCAGGGAAGAATGACATCTTTAAACAACTCCATAGTTTAAAACACCAATATTGAACAGCTGAATGTTCTCTAACTCTAAAACATCAATTTTAATTTTTAAATACTTTACATATTTATAAGAAATATATAGCAGGTCTAAAAATAGTATGAATAAAATATGATATAACTTCACAGACTTTTGAACATAATTATTAAAAAACCTGCCATAAAAATACTATTAATTAAAATGACTAGAGGGTGAGCTCGTTTCGCTCGCTCCCACACTAGGAAGTGTAGACGATGACGTTCTCGGAATGATACTGACTCGGGTAAAAAGGTTCTGACTTGGACGTTTTCTGTCTGTTACCATTATTGAAAGGCTTGATATTCGTAAAACTAAACCTATTCTCTTTCACAGTGTCTTAGATGATTAAAAACATTTTAAAGTATAGTGTTTATTGTTTGGTAGGGCCCTTGTAGGGCGGAGGTGGGGAGGCGGAGTTCATTTGAGGAAGGTGCTTAATCGATGGATACGTTTAATTTTTTAGTTTTAATGTTTTTATGTTTAATAATATGGTAACTTTTATAATCAAATAAAATCCTCTAATAGATATGAAAAGTGGTAAAAAAGAATAACAAATGCTTGGTCAATTGTAGATAACAGTCCGATGAATTCTACTACAAATAATAATAATAATAATATCCTGGATTTATATAGCGCCTAATGTTGTGAACCTCGTAGCACTGAACATTATTACCCCGGTCATTTTTACATCAAACACGTATGGAAACAGCTAGTAATCAGCGCAAAGTTATGTCTTGATCTAACCGGGTACCCATTTATACACCTGGGTGGAGAGAGGCAAACGTAAGTAAAGTATCTTGCCTAAGGATACAAGCAATGCGGCAGAGTTGGATTCGAACCGTGATCTCACGATCAGTAGTCCAACGTCCAACACACTGCGCCACACACTCTTAAATAGTATAATAATGTGTGTTATAAATATAATACAAAATGCGATTATTATTCTAAGTGATGTTTTATTGGGAAGGTGTTCGGCGTTTTTTCAAATAAATACCATCATAATTGGTATAATTAATACATTATTTAGTTTAAACATCTTTTGGAACTAATTTCTGTGACAGAGTGGGCCATTTCGGTCTAAGAATGACGTTTTAGACGGCTTGCAACATGGGCAGAAGTATCTCAGGGTCCTAACGGGACACAGATAGCCCACAGTTATTCCTGCCAGCTTACTCGGCTATCGGGGTTTCACTCGATTTCAAGCAAAAGGTCTTATCATCAGTTCTCCCTATGTAATTTTATATACTATTCCCCACAATATACTTTAGATCTTTATTAATTTGCAGTATAATTTTTATTTTGCTACTGCATCACACGGGCGGTTCGAAAATAAACAAAAAAACAAAAATGGCTTTCACCACCAACGGCCAACTTAGTTGAAACCAGGAAGTTGCAAGGTGAACCCCCGTGAACCCGGAAATTACTTCTACCGCGCACAGTTGAAAATCTACCGATGAAATCAGAAATTTTATTTAAAACCCTTTATAATATCTTCCTAAGATAGATATGGAACAATATCGTAATAGTGGAAACTAATGTTATCAAATCTACGTTTCGCGGTACATCTGAGATAGATAAGGTAGGTATCCAAGGCGGAGATTTGTCCCAAAGTTTTTACACATTGTGCTCGCCTATGTCACAATTAACCATAATTTATATATAGATGGAAACAAACAGAATGGAGGGCAAATGTTCTGTACGGTAAGCCTATAGGAGATGTATCCTTGTTTAAGCTTATTGTTGGAATCTATTATTTTACTTTCTACATAAAATACCCTTATCAAAAGCAAATTCATACAAATATAGTTTCTAATGAGCTTTGTTGTATTTTCTCATAAGAAAAAGTGTTACAACTTAACCCGTAACTAAATTTAGCTGTTAGTTTATATCGTTTCATCTTGTTTTGCTGGTTCAACCACAGCAGCATTTTGTGATGATCTTTTTGACTCCTGCCATTTTTTACACCAAAAGTCGAGGGCTTCTAAAAATGTTAACAAACTTGCACCAAAGAACAGTCCTAGGGCGCCACCTATATCACCTGTTGAAAAGAAAAAACAAACTTTATATTAAATATAATATATATTTATTTATCATTTCAATTTAAACAAAATCAGAACAAACTTGTAATTAACAGAAATCTACTTAAATGAAGGAAAAATCAAGTCAAGCCATCAATGAGTGTACACCTATATTTTCGCTGCTTGTCTTTCTAATAAATATTTCATGAACCTGTCTTTTGTACTGATTATATTGCATATCTAATTGGAGCTTATTCTTTCTGGATTATATGACATCAAGGCTTGTTATCATTTCAAGACAACTTTGGCTGCTTTTTGCACTTTTCTGTAAGTTCTTCCTAGCCTGAAGTGTTTCTTCGCTCGGTCAATAAAGCTACCAGACTGCTGGCTTTCAAGCCTGTTTCTTCCTGAACAATAGTTATTTATCAAGATTAAACTTGGAACATCCTGCCTAGATTACTAGGCCTATTGTCCAGTACTTTCTTTGTTTTACTGAACAATGATGACAAAGCCAACCAGGAAGTTTGCCACCCAAGCCTACATGGCTTTTGCTGTAGGACTAATTGTTCTAGCTAATGTTTCTTCATGTCAATTTGACTTTCAACTGATTTTAAACGACTCTGTGAACAAACATTCACTGCCTAAATTCAAGCTAAAGTTTGGAAAATCGCCTACTGCATACTACTCTAATCATACCGCTTGTCTTAACATTCTACTTCTTGCTGCTGGAGATGTTGAATACAATCCTGGACCAGATGAAACTGAACATTCTACTATTACGATTTAGGATACCAAAGCTCATTTAGGTTTGAAAATATCTCATGTTAATGTTAACAGTCTTACTAGTAAGCATCATGAGCTTTTAAATCTATTGCAGAACAATCTTCTACATGTATTATGTCTCTCTGAGACCAAGCTATGTTCAGCCATTCATTCAACAGAAATCAGTATACCTGGCTATACAATGATCAGGCGAGACCGAACAAGACACGGTGGTGGTGTGGCAATGTATCTTCTAGATTCAATTGTTTTTGAAGAGATCAGTCAACCTGAAAATGCTAGCATCGAGTCAGTTGCTATATTAATCAAACCTCCATCCGGCAGTTCCATTCTCTTAACCACTATCTACAGACCTCCTTGTGCTCCAGTTGAGTTTTTTACGGACCTAGAGTCCTGTCTTCATCTCTGGTCAGACAAATCAAGTAATTTAATTGCAATTGGTGACTTTAACATTATCACTCAAACTCGATCAACTAACCATAACCATCTTAATGATATTATGGATATTTTTGGTCTTAAACAGTTAATTTTAACTCCTACAAGGATCACTGAAACTTCTGAATCAACAATTGATCTTATTTTAACAAACTGTGAGTATTTACATCTTCACACTTCTGTCTTTCCTTGTGGCTTTAGTGATCACGAATATGTATACACCTGCTTATCATCAAAAACACCAAAGATGAATCACTACACCAAAACGTTTAGATCTTTCAAGAACTTCAACGAAATCAATTTTTTAAATGAGCTTCAACACCAGAATTGGCAAGATCTCTACAACTTAACGAATGTCGATGCTGCACTCACGTTTTGGACCTCCAAATTCTCACATATTTGCGACAAGTTTGCCCCTTATGTCACTAGACGTTTTAAAAGGACATTGCCGAAATGGCTCAATAATAGACATGACATTTTTTATATGTTTCACCAAAGAGATGCTTTAAAAGTCAAAGCTTATAAAACCAAAAACGATATTGACTTTAAAAACTACCGTAAAATTAGAAATTCTGTAACTAAACTATGTCGAGATGCTAAAGCAATTTACTATAAGTCTTTCTTAAATAACAACAAAGGTAATACTAAAAAAATCTGGAATGGCCTGAAAGATCTTCTTCCTTCTAAATCTAATACCTTCCCTCCGTCTTTTTCAATTAATGGTTCAGACATCTCTGATCATTTAATTATTGCCGACTCTTTCAACTCTTTCTTCACTAACAATGCTGTTAAGCTTTCTTCTCTTATTGACGCCTCTAATTGTCCTGACCCGTCTTCTTATCTGTCTTTTTGCAACTCTTTCTTTTCTCTGAGCTGCATCGATGAAGACTTTGTCCAAACTGAATTAACATCCATCAATCCCAATACTTCTACCGGACCTGATTTAATTGATGGTAAATTTCTTAAAGCTGCTTCTGCTATTATTGCTCCTCATCTTACCTTTATCTTTAATCTTTCTATCAATTCTAATTGCTTTCCCTCTGCCTGGAAAACATCTAAAGTTATTCCTATCTTTAAATCAGGCAAAAGAAATGACCTTAACAACTACCGGCCTATCTCTATCCTTCCCCTTTGCTCCAAAATTATTGAAAAATCTTTTTCCCAACAAATCTATTCTTACCTTGACTCTAATAACTTAATATCTACTTCTCAATCTGGATTTCGTCCCCAACATTCTACCCTTACTGCTCTTACCAACACATATGATAACTGGCTTCACAATATCAATAATAAGAAACTTACTGGCACTATCTTTATCGATCTCAAAAAAGCTTTCGACACTATTGACCATAATATTCTTCTTGCTAAATTACCCTACTATGGATTTTCTCCTTCAACTATCTCTTGGCTCCGATCTTATCTTTCTAATCGCTCTCAACAAGTTCTTTTTGAAAAAACTCTTTCTTCCTCTGGTTTTCTTTCTACTGGAGTTCCTCAAGGCTCCACTCTTGGTCCTCTTCTCTTTTCCATCTACATTAACGACCTTTCATCTTCTCTAATCTCTCATAACTCTAATCTACATGTTGACATGTATGCTGACGATACCATCATCTACTATTCTAACTCCTCTTCTAAACTTATTGAACAGAATCTTAATAATGCTCTAATTCATCTCTCTACCTGGCTAAAATCTAACAGACTAACACTCAATATCTCAAAAACTAAATCTATGCTCATTGGCTCCTCTCAAAAACTTAAATCTAACTCTATCACCCTTACTCTTAATGATTCTCCAATTCAATCTGTTACTTCTCATAAACACCTTGGAATCATAATTGACAATACTCTAACCTGGAAATCTCACATATCTTCCCTCTGTAAAAAACTCAATTCTATTATCTACTTACTCAAACGTACCTCTAAATTTACAAACAAATCTTCTCTTCATCTTCTGTACAATTCACTTTTCCTTTCTAGACTTGACTACTGCTGCTCTGTCTGGGGTTCTAAACCTTCTTCTACCACTAAACTTAAAAAAATCCAGAATAAAGCTATCCGTCTACTACTCGATCTATCTCCCACTACACATCTCTCTCCTCATCACTTTTCCAGTGCTAAGACTCTCTCCTTCCATGAACGATACCTCTTTCAGCTTGCATGTCTATCTTTCAAAGCTCTACATCACTCTGCTCCTCTTACTATCTGTCAGCTTTTAACTAAAGTAACTTCCAACGGCCGTATGAACACTAGGCAAATTACTAAAGGAGATCTTCTTATCCCTCGTCCTTACCTTGAAATCTTTAAACTTTCTTTTAGTTTCAATGCTCCTTCTTTCTTTAATTCTCTACCTTACAATTTCTCCTCCTTTAAATCTCTTTTAAAAAAACACCTGTTTCTCTCTCTCTGATTTTATTTCTTTTTTTCTTTCTTTCATTGTTGGCTTTCTGTATATTTATATATATATATATATATTTATTTTTTATATCTTTGTTAATTTTGTGTTTTTATAGTTTATTTTGTATTTACTGTTTGTTTGAGGGTCCCTAATGATCAGCTGATGCTGGATGGACCACCCTCATAAAATATTGTTGAAATAAAAAAAAATAAAACTATGAATATTGAGATCAACTTCGCAGCTATTTTACAAATTTAATAAAAAAAAAATTATCAACAACTTTGATTAAAGAAAGAACATAATACATGTATCTAGTTTTAGAGCCCCAACCCATTTTAAATAACTCACAAATCAACGAGAATACATCGTAATCTTCTTGTTCCGTTATTGTTTCTAATTCCAACGTTTTGTAGAACACCTCAACCTTAACGAGATTTGATCTGCAAAATAAATATCACTGCTTTAATAACTCTTGCTATATATACTTGCCATTGGATTGGTTAATTTCGAATCACGTGCTGTTTAATAGTTCAACGGCAGGTTAGAATTTTATTAAATATATATTACGTTTCAGCTTTTGGAAACGGTTTTATTCACTAAATCCTCATGAAATAACAGCTATTATTTCAATTTATAATTCATTATGTTATGTAATATTTTGCTCTGCGTACTATTATAAGTTAAACATCTTCAACTCAATACCTTATTGAATACCTTAACAAAACAAAATGCGGAAATTTGCAATAATTGAATCTACAAACATATTTATCATCTTTACCTCATGTAATCAACTGCTAAATCCGTTCCACGTCGAAAATTCAGCACATTCTCTGCAGTAGTCAATGTGACATTGCGAGTATCGTTATAAAACAGGTTTACAAATGTCGAAGTTGTAAATATGATGGTATCAGTAATAGTTTGTTGGTCAAATTGGATAGATTCATCAAGACTGTTCCAAAATTGAACATCCCAACCACTTAACAGAGATATGTTCATATATTCAGCCGCCACATCGCTGCTAACTGCTGATCCCCATTCCGTTGTTATGTCATTAATGCGATATAATTCGTAGTATACCTTGTTGGATAGCAGACGGACAATAGTACTTACTGTATCTTTTGCAAATGCTTTAAAAATGTGTTTGAAAATGCGTAGGTCGGTATTTAGATAATCCAATATCTTCTGAACAGCCACATCAATAACGGTCAAACGAGCAAAAATAGTATCAAGTGATTTAAGAAACTCTTTCCTATATAGAACCAATCAAATATCGCATTATTTAGGCTTATTTATAATGTAAAATGTTTCTTTCATTTCATTTACCTTCATTTACTGTACTGGTGTCCGCAAGCCAATTCGGGAATATGTGGTATCGTCCAATTATGAGATGCAGACAATACACAGTTAATGTAGAACATTTTTAAAACATGATCATTTTTACTTCTAAATACAAAAAAAAAGTATATTCACCGGGATATTAAAATTAATAATTGTGGTACTTTCTCTTTCTAGATGCATGAATTGGCATTTTTGTTCTACCGTTTGGCATCCAATTAATGAATATTTCAGTTTCAATTTCAATATTTTTACCATTTCAAATACTGTGCATAAAGATAAACAACAAATGCTGTTATGGGTAACCGTAAGAGCGAAGCTCGTATACCGGTCACCCATTAGTGCAGTACATTACAAACAACATGAAGACAGGACACAGGTGTAATACATAACAAGGCATGTGAAACCTTAAACTATGTCAACACTTGTGTTAGCAACCAATTGGACTAAATTATATTATAATTTACATAAATGGGCAAATTAGCTTATACAGTACTTCTTTTTAAATATAAAATAATAATTACAATTAATTTTAACATAAATAAATATAATAAATAATATAAATTTATTTTTACTGGGACATAGTAACAAAATGTAAGTATCTTCTTTTAGGTAAAACAAAATTTAATAATTTTAACAGAGTGTATAGATAAAACAAATAAGTGGTGTAGATGAAACAATACGTATGCGAGTACTGTATTTCTTACATTTAATAGTATAGTGTTTGATTGAAAAAAATATATATTTTAAACCTAAATAATGTTACTACACTATTTCAATACTTTAACATAATATTACTGGTACGTAGATAATAAACTATCAATGTATTTCTTTTTTAATAAACTTAAGGTACATTGATTCTTAATGAAAGTGCTTATATCATTCTACAATAACATGTCCTTGCCGTTTATAGAATAAATTATTTGATTTGTTGAAAGACTCGTTTTCTATTCAACTCAAATTCGCCTTGTCGAAAGAAACAATAACATTATAAAAATATAAATATTTTTCACTTACCATATCTCATCACCTAATCCACGAGCAGAGTATTCATATTTTTCCATCATCTCAAGGGCGTGTGGCGCTGTGTGTTGGACGTTCGACTACTGATCGTTAGACCGAGGTTCGAATCCAACTCTCGCCGCATTGCTTGTATCCTTAGGCAAGATACTTTACTTACGTTTGCCTCTCTCCACCCAGGTGTATAAATGGGTACCCGGTTAGATCAAGACACAACTTTGCGCTGATTACTAGCTGCATATATGGGAGTATGTTTCCATAGGTGTTTGATCAGGAAATGACTGGGGTAATAATGTTCAGCGCATTGAGAGCTTGCTTATATGCGCTATATAAGAATGAACTATTATTATTATTATTATCTCCAGCGTTAATGGAACTATTGCTGATGGAAAAACTGAACTCGACGATGAATAACTGAATTCTTCCGTTGTGCATGGTTGTACACATGATGGACATAATTTAAATCTAGACTCAGTAAAATGTACTGGAATATGAAATACAAATTACACAGTTTGAAAATAGTGAAATAAACACTTAGAATACTAATAACACCATATGTTTGAAACTGGTCTCAGAAAGTATCTTATAATATCAAAGTATTATATTATGTATGTTAGAAAACAAGAAGTGAGGGTCAAAGGGAACTGTATATATTTTCGACTTGTGCCACACTAGAGACATATGTTTTAGAAGGTGTATGGTCAATAAACTATCCTAGCACTGTAAAATGTTTGCTACAGACTTGAAAATGGTACTATATGCAATCCTAACTATTCAACTGGTAGAATGTACTAACCGAATTGCTCATTGTAACATCTTGTAAGTGAGTATGGACTACAAAGAGGATAATTTTCTTTACCTGGCAAGAAACAAAAACAAATAATATGCTAAACTAATACATATCTAAACCAGCGTTTCAATACCATCAATTACAGATCGTATTGACACTGAATAGGTACACACACTTTGTGGTTATGTATATCTCGTTATATTTCACTAAAAAGCATACAGAAACAATAAAACAAAAGCAGCACAATATCATTATATAGGGCCTATAAAAATACATATATTATCATCAACAAGCTTTTATAAAATGTACAACAAAAATGTGTAATACTATTATTCTATAATTCAGGTAGCCTGAGTTTTATGACAATAGTGATAATAATTATTATGAAAATAACCATAACTCTTTGTTTTTACTACTGCCTGGAAATTGGTGCCCGTTTCTGTAACCAATTAATTTAACTTGTTTTGGGAGTTATTAAGCAGAAAACTGCCCCGGAAACAACTTTACCAGAAACATAGAATGTCTTGCAACCACATCGTTTATACATTTCGTCAGCTTCGCAATCTAGAAAGCACTGTGCCTGAGAATAGTTGATATCAGGATTGCAGTCATTTGATCGCTCGAGTATATCTTTCTGTCAGCAATCGGAAAAAAAGTTACTTTAGTGAGTAATACTCAATGATGACACAAGAAAAACGTCAAAAGGAGCGTTTCCAAGGTGTTCACGACTAACGATAGCATGCAAAATTGCATACTGAACTCCAAAAGGATAGGTTAAATGATTTGTGTTCACCTTCAGACACTGATGAGAAAAAAATATGAATGGAAAAGTATTATAATAAAAAAGAAGAAAAAAAAGGATCTTCCATGAGTGGTTTTCGTGTCAGTAAAATAATACATTACAATACGTGAACGTGATTGGTTGAAACTGCGTCACATGACTACCGCTGCGAGGATCGTAAATCGTATATATCCTCGAGAACGATGATATTGACCGATTAATTTTCGCGTAATTATCGTGTCCCCTGTCATTAAACATATACATTCTCGAGTTCGATGATATTGACTGTGTAATTTTCGTGTGGCAACACTCGCGTTTGCCGATAAATAAACAAAAGTCATCTACTGGATTTGAACTCGGGTGGAATTGTCACTCCATCGCAAGACAACGCTTCCACCACTGCGCCACGCAGCTTGCTTGAAGAAATTATTCATCTAAACTATTTAAACTATGCATACATAGCGCCCTCATTTGTTATTAGTCCTCCCTAAATGTGATGAAACACCGTTTGTGATTGGTCAATACTCACGGTAGTAACCTAGTAACTAGTACGCGCTGAACATCCGGTGATTCGGCTCCTCGAAGAGAAGACGATGAATTGTTTATTCAGCCTACCTGATTATAATATTATTATTA
The DNA here is from genome assembly GCF_963402885.1 of Antedon bifida. Classification (NCBI taxonomy): domain Eukaryota; kingdom Metazoa; phylum Echinodermata; class Crinoidea; order Comatulida; family Antedonidae; genus Antedon; species Antedon bifida. The sequence goes on along the minus strand of NC_136233.1, from coordinate 8,765,760 downwards.
ATAGGCTTATTGATGGAAATTCTTGTTAATTTAAACGACCTAGGCCTAAGTGAATATTTTATTGCCAAGGAATCATTAATTAGTAATTATCTGTATATTATTCTTCGCAAGGTAAGGTGTCTAGGCAGGAGGCTTGTTTACATACAATACAAATACTATAGAATAGGAGGCCTAGCCTAGCTTCACCCAACCCAGCAGACTTGTTCTTGGCTATATAATATAACAGATATCGCCTTTTATATCGGTAAAATATAAGATTTAACATCCCCTCGGGATGATATTATGTTCTCGGGGAATTATATATCCCTCAGCTGCCGCTTCGGGATATATATATTCCCTCGAACATAATATCATTCCCTCGGGGATGTCAAATCTTATATTTCACCTCTAAGCAGGCAATATCTGTATAATATAAACTTTGCATTTGCGACTAGAGAACAGAAGCCAATCAATGTCCAACAAGCCGGATAGCTTACAGATTCAAATTCCCCAGACGAAGAGGATCGGATCAATCAGAACGTAGTTTTCTAATTGGAAGTTAGGCTCGGGCCACTAGTTATAGCTGGTTGTTCTTTAAAAAAAGAAGCGCTTTATAGAGAGGTAGTACTTCTATAAGTGGTAATCAAAATAAAAAATGTACTGTTCAAGTAAATTGTGCCAATAACTAACCATTACCTTGTGTTTTTTTACGGCTATGGCCGTACGGAAGCCAGGTGATAACTGAATTTGTGTTGCTGTGTGACTGTCAGGTAGAGCATTTGGTGCATGTAATATTAGGTTAAACCCGATGCTCTCTCGTGGTGCCGAAATGTATTCAGATTCTTCAGCATTTAATATCAAATTCAGTCCATGATCGTTGCCTATACAAAACAAACTCAATATTGTATGAAATTTACAATAACAAAAATAACTACCATTAAAATTTAAATATTAAGATAATCCATTAATAATGAATTTACGAAAATCGTCTGCCAAATTTCTTGAAAACATTTTTCTATTAAGCTCTAAGTTGTATTGTCCCCCAAAACATACCATGCGGCATATGACCGTTTCGGCCACAGACAGTTTTGGCCACAACAGATTTCTATGGTGCGCCATTCAAGCATATATTAGACCGTGCTATTGATTTTGCTATTAGTTATCGCATTACATGCTTTGTTGCACAGTATTTTTATGACTATTACTATTATATTACAATGTTATCATTCTTAACTTTATTCTACTAAAATTTGCATTTATTAGATTTGTTGTTTCCAGTTGTATTTTATTACATAATTATTCATTAATATTAATGATATATATATATATATATATTCATATATCATAATAAATTCATCGATATAGGACCTAAACTCTAAGAAATTTAGTCTATCATTTTATATTGGTTTTATTAACGTTGGTTGATAGTTTATTACTCAGGAACCAATCCATAACGTGTTTTAATTCAGAATTAACTAGCTCCATGTGCGTATCTAAGTTTTCGTGAGATGTAGATTTTAGTGTCGTCAGCAAATAAAATATAATACAAGTTAGAGCAATTAAATATATCGTTATATACATGTCATTCAGGCCTCACTGAAATTCAACATAATGCACTTGAACGTATTCAAACGTATTCATGATTGGTTTAACGTAAAACAATATAAATTATACAGATTAAAAAAGGAGCTTGTAGAATAATGTTAGGTGTTAAATATACCTCATTTTGTTATGCTTTGGATGAATGTAATTTATAACTCTCAAAACTCGTCGAGAAAAATTTGCTTCCAATTCGCCAATAAACTCATAAATGAGGCTATATTCCAGAAGACTCTTAATTCTCAACATTTGACGTAATGTTTTTTTCTAGATTTTATGTGTGTTTTTTTTATGTTTGATTACTATATAATGTAGTCTATATTAATTGTTTATATCTACAAAAATATAATTGTACTGTAGTCATTTCAAACTTTGACTGCCTGTAAGCCTATGATTTCTTTGAATGAATAAATATAAATATACATTGAATAATTTCTAAGCCATTTAAAAATTCCATTGTGTTCCAATTTTATTTATTTTTTGGTCAATTGTGTCAAAAGACTTTTCCAAATCAATAAATATTTCTGTTCATGCACATCGGTTATTTGTTCTTATACGAGATCTAATAACAACCATAAAAATGGAACTGTTTTTTCTGAAACCATATTGCGCATTACTAGTTACGTCAAATGTTGTGATATAATTATTAACTCTAACCTGAAATTTATGGTAGGCAGTATGGAGATTGGTATATAATTATGGACGTCTTTTTTATCTCCTGATTTTAAAAATGGAATAACTCCGGCCACCTTCATGTTATCAGGAATAATCCCTATTTTGAGGGATGGGAGAGAGAGAGAGAGAGAGCTTGAGCAAGTTCTTGTGCACTTTTAATTGTTGTAGTTTAGATAGACTGTGCAAGTAATTATTAACCTGAGTGCGGTCGAGTGAAGACGTGTTTGTTCGGTGCTCCCAGCTAGCCCGGTCTATTCATACTATCTCAACACGACACCCCGATGTTTTCCGCTGTACACTAGTATCAATATACTAGGCCTACGACAACCGTTTTTTTATACAGCCTTCTCATCGAAAACTACATTTAACGTTATATACAGCTACTGTAAACTACCTATGTAAGCCGCAATTAAGCGGCGGGATTTCTAAACACCGATTGGAACTGATTTTTTACTTGTTGGATTAACATAACTCAGATGGCGACATTCTAGAGCAGCTGTTAAGCGGCAGGCCCACGACATAGGCCTGTCAAAGCAAGATAAGTTACTTTTTTTTTGGTTTATTGTAATAACTCAATAGTAAATACCACAAGTTCTATCAATTTAACTTTATAAATTTACGTTACATTAACTTAATCTATAACTTCAGTATAAAATCGCCCTTCAACGGAATTTTCAAGTCACATGACCGGACTTGATCGAAAAACGCCACGTCACATTATCGAAACCAGTTGCTTCCGGTTCTACAGTACCTCAACATATCACACACTGGCTTACATAACTACACGTCTAATCACACTTAAACTCATATGATTGACATTGATAATTACCGGTTAAGAATAGGACTATATTTGAGAGGAAAACGAAATAAACAAAAGCGCATAAAATGTCATGGTTCTTTAGGTGCAGTCATTAGAACTACACTACGACTATCTGCGTTATGCTTGTTACTTTTTTTGGCCGGCGATATCGAAAGCAATCCCGGTCCAGTTTACACTAGACAAGCTACATTGGATGAACTTACTGGTAAACCCACAACGGAAGACGCAACAACACAAGTTGCGCTGAATGCGGGAGAAAATGAACCTTCAATACAAAATATATTAATACAACTACAAACAATGAACACGAAATTAAATAAGAAAATGGATGACATTTCAGGAGATGTTAAAAGCGTAAAAGACAAAATTGATACACTAAATAGAAACATGGACTCACTAAACGAAAGAATGACAATAATAGAAGAAGAAAATCAACAACTTAAAACAATGAACTTACAATTAATCAAACATATAGACAAAATTGAAGGTCAAAGCAGACGTAACAACTTAAAGCCCCCTTCCCTACGTTTTTTAGATCTAATTTAAGATCACAAACTATATTTAATGTAAAAATAATACTATATGGTCCTATTGCGATAACTTTTTTCGTCTTTAAACGGTTAAAAATGTGAAAAATAAGTCGATTCTAATAATTATAGCGGCCTGCTATAAATCCCAAAATGCATTGCGCGCGGATTGATATTTTTGTTTTTCACCTGTAATTCGCCCACTTTTCGATCGATCGTGAGGCCAAAACAAATGGAAGACTCCTAACTTTTCAGCGAAAATACCGGGTTTTCCCCAATTTGTATCAACGGAGTCTGGCAAAAATAGAAAGACAATTAATGCAGCAACTATACAACGTCAGGCTAGGTATATAGCTAGCGTACGATGTTCGTACGTTACCGATGTTTACCAGATAGGCCTACAAAACTAAGCCTAGTCCACGAGAGGTCGATCGCCGCGAGCTACTTAGGTAGTGCATTGTTTCTCACTTTTTATCATAATTTACCATAAAACGTACATTTAAGACAAGGAATGACATGGTTTAATGTTTTTAAAGTGATATATATGTATTATTTTCCAAAAAACGTCCAAAATTGCAGGGAAGGGGTCTTTAATAGTATACGGAATGGAAGATAGCGAACATGAGAATTGGGATCAGAGTGAGAAGAAAGTAAAAGAACACTTTACAAATGATCTCGGTATTGGTGGGGAGAATATTGAGATTGAGAGGGCACATAGGCTCAACGCAAGATTTAAACCGAGACCGATCATTGTAAAATTCAAAGATTACAAAACTAAAGAAAATGTTTTAAAAGCAAGTAGAACACAACGTCGAAACATGAACAAAAATGAAGAAGGAAACAAATTACTATCAGCGAAGATTACACAGCAAGAGTTCGTAAGATCAGAAAAAATTTACAACCAAAAATAGATGAAGCTATTAAAAACGGAAAACAGTTCAAACTAAGATACGATAAACTCATTATTGATGACGAAACTTTTACATATGATATAGATAATGATAAAGTAGTTAAATATAGTAGATATAAACCTAGATAGGGGTCCGGCCATGGCCCAAACACATATCAAATAAATAACAAATGTAATAATAATATTGATACAATCGTTGATAATGACATAAATGACAATAATAATAATAAAGGTGAGAATAATAACGAAAATCATGAAAAAGAAAATTTTGACAATACAACTAATAATGGTCAAACAAATGGTATTGATAACGATAACATAAACGCCGACGTTAATAATAGGAATAACAACGTCAATAATAACAATATAGATACCAATGTTACAAATGAAAATATAAGTAAAAGTATTTACACCTCTTTAAAGACTATTGTATGGAATATAAATGGTTTAAAAAGTAATTTAATTTAATCACTTTTAGTGATGACTACTATATTAAGGGATATAATTGTATAAGTAAAATGCAAGAAAAGTTACAACACCGTGGTAGAAACACAGGTGGAATTATGATATATTATAAAACTAATATAAAGGTTAAAGAATTACCTAGCTTATCTAAGTATAGGCCTATTACGAATCAAAACGGAGAACGATTCTATAATAATGGCTATAGTTTACAGACCACCACAGAACTCCCCATATGCTATTAATAACAATTTATATGAAATACTTACAAACGAATACGCTGAATATTTATATAAATATAATAATAAAAATCAAATATTCATTGTTGGAGACTTCAATGGTAGAACGGGAGATTTATTGGATTATGTCTACAACGATGTTTGCCCAATGAATTGGGATAACGAATTATATATTGAAGATAATGTAACAATTAGAATTAATGAAGATGACGTCACGAATAATTATGGCATAGATCTTCTCAATTTTTGTAAAGAAACGAATGTAAGAATTGCTAATGGCAGAATTAACCCAATGTATAGTAAAAGCTACACTTTTATAGGACAACAAGGCAAAAGCGTAGTCGATTATATCTTGGGCGTGTGGCGCAGTGTGTTGGACGTTGGACTACCGATCGTCAGACCTAGGTTCGAATCCAACTCTCGCCGCATTGCTTGTATCCGTAGGCAAGATACTTTACTTACGTTGCCTCTCTCCACCCAGGTGTATAAATGGGTACCCAGTTAGATCTACACACAACTTTGCGCTGGTTACCGGCTGCATTATGGGAGTATGTTTCCATACGTGTTTGATCCCAAAAAAAATACTGGGGTAATAATGCTTGTAAAGCGCCTTTGAGCATGATTACTCATGAAAAGGGCACATTTATTATTATTATTATTATTATTATTATTATTATTATTATTATTATATTATTATTATTATTATTATTATTATTATTATTGACAAAAGCTGATAACTTCAGGTACATAGCAAATTTGAAAGTAAAAAATAGAATAGAATCTGATCATATGCCAATTACGTTTCAATTAAGGCCTACTAACTAAAGATAATATAAAAATAAAAAAATTAAATATGGAAAATTTTCCTAAACAGACTAAATTCAATTGGTCAGAAACATATATTGAAACATTTAAATTAAGATTACAGCATAATAAAATCGATGAGCTTAAAAATGAAATAACTAACTTGATTAATGATAACCTAATTGATGAAGCTGTTTCAACTGTAGGTAGATTGTATGAATATGCATGTAAAGGAATTATCCATAGGAAATCCAACAATAAAACATCTAAAGCTAAAGACACATGGTATGACAATCAATGTCTTACACTTAAAAACAAAGTTCGAAGAAGTTTAAATAGATTCCGACACAATCGTACACAAACATTGCTTAATGCATACCTGGAAATAAAAAAGAATATAAAACATTAATAAAAAATAAGAAATACAGCTATATTAAAAGATCACGTACAGAATTGATTAGATCATTAGGAGAAAAAAACTCAAAATCATTCTGGATTAAACTAAAACAAACAAACAAAATTTTTCCAAATAACATACATATTAATACATGGCGCACTCACTTCGAATCCTTATTTCATAATAATGAAAATAGAGATAATCAAAATATAGAAAGTATCATTAATAATGAACCTGCTGTAAATGAAAACGAACTTGACCTAAATAATGACATTACAGTAGATGAGGTAATTCATGCCATTAAATCCCAAAAAACAGGTAAATCACCTGGAATCGATGGATTATTACCAGAACTTTTTATACACTCATCTCAAAATGTAATCAATCTAATAACAAAATTATATAATATAATTTATAATACAGGACAGTTTCCACAGCAATGGGCAACCAGCCTTATTGTCCCAATATTTAAAAAGGGTGACAAAGAACAACCAGAGAATTATAGAGGAATATCACTTATTCCTGTTTTGCTAAAATTTTCTTACATATTATTAATAAAAGATTACAATTTTGGGCAGAAGATAATAACATTCTACATCAGGAACAAGCCGGTTTTAGAAAGGGATTCAGAACATCGGATAATGTATTTATTCTTAACACAATAATTAACAAATACCTAGGAAAAAAACGTGGGAAAGTATATGTTGCTTTCATTGATTTTAAACGAGCCTTTGACTTCGTAGGACATCAATATCTTCACATAAAACTAAAAAATTTAGGAGTAAAAGGAAAAATGTTAAACGTTATTAATTCAATGTACAATAAGTTATCAGCACATGTTAAGGTCGACGGCAATATTAGTAATTCTTTCAAATGTTTAATAGGTATACAACAGGGTTCGCCACTCTCGTCCTTTTTATTTAATATTTTTATTAATGATTTGAGTGAAACATTAAATGAGGAAGGCGACGAGCATAGAATCCAAATAGGAAATCTAAAAATTAATCACTTACTCTATGCAGATGACCTAATATTATTTGGTGATACCGTTTATGGTCTACAATATTATTAAACAAGTTATCTACCTATTGTACAAGATGGGATGTAACTGTAAATGTTAACAAGAGTAATATTGTAGTGTTTAAGAATGGTGGTAATCTTAACAAATTTGAAAAATGGAATTACAATGGAAATATAGTTGACATTGTCAAATCCTTTAAATATTTAGGAGTTGTATTCAACTCAAATGGTAATTGGAATAAAGCCAAAGAATACAATTGTCAACAAGCTAATAAGGCTTTGTTCACATTAAAGGGATTGACCCATAGGCGTTTTGGTAACCTCCAAGTTAATATATGGAACCATATATTTGATGTTAAGATTATGCCAATCTTACTTTATGGTAGCGAAATATGGGGTTTAAATGATATATCAGTATTAGAGAAAGTTTATCTAAGATTCTGTAAATACATTCTAGGAATAGGTAATTCTGCACCAAGTGTTGCAGTGAGAGAAGAATGTGGAAGATTTACTATCCAAATTCAAATTATCATTAATATAATTCGTTACTGGCTAAGAGTAATCCAAATGGATAATGACAAATTTATTAAACAATGTTATGATTTTCAATATAGAAAAGCTCAAAGAAATGAGCAATGTTGGGCCAATGACGTAAAACAAATACTATGCATAAATGGATTTGGTAACATATGGTACTCACAACAGGTTAATAATATATATACTTTTATTTCAAATTTAAAACAAAGGCTTACAGACATTGAACGACAGAAATTCTATGACGATACTAGGCTACACACTAAGCTCCAATATTACAAACACATTAAATATAATTTTGGAATTGAAGAATATCTAACTAAAGTAACAAATTACAAACATAGACAAATTATGACTAAGATAAGACTAGGAATTTTAGAATTAGAAATTGAAAAAGGAAGATGGAATTGTATAAATAGAAATGAAAGATTATGCAAATTATGTGCTTTACAATCAATTGAAGATGAATATCATTTCACTTTAGTTTGTCCATTTTATTCAGATATTAGAACTAAATATATGTTTTCCTTTTATACAAACAACCCAACTAAATTAAAATATATTTATCTTATGTCTACCACAAATACTGATCTTATTGTTAAACTTGGAAAATATTTATTTTTTTCATTTAAACGTAGAACAGAATTTTTAAACGCACTCAAATGATATTTATTTAATATTGTATTACATTGTATATTATTTGGGCCAAAGGCCATATATAATAAATGTTTCTTGGATCTCCAAGAAAGAAGAAGAAGAAGATTGAGCAAGTTCATGTGTACTTTTATACTTTGTAAGTTTCTTTTGCATATAATTTTAACCAGAAGTGGTTTACTGTGCACCAAGTATGAATCTGTTATACAATCTGTACTCTGTTTTTGCTGCATTGTTTGGGGTAACAGTATTACCAAAGCCAATTACAATAGACTGAATAGGGTAGCTAGCAAAATCTTAAACGTAAACTTAAACCCCTTAGAAAACATGTGCAATGATCTTGTAAATAAGAAAGTTAAATCTATTTTCGCTGATGATACGCATCCCTTGCATGGAGAGATTATAGTTAATAAGTCTGGTAGATTAAGAATGATGCGTATTAAAACAACTCGATTTAGGAATTCCTTTCTACCTTCAGCAGTCAGTATATTTAATAAAAACAAACCTAGATAAGATAATTATCTATATATATTTATCATTGTTGATAACATTTTTGGTATTTTGCAAGTGTTGTAAATTTTTTCTACTAATTGAGTGTATTCTTTTTCGCAACAAGAATACAACTTTTATACTGTACTTTTTTGGTTTGTATGACAATAAAAGATCTGTATCTGTAAGAGCAGATAATGTTTTACCTGGATTTTATATTTGTCACTGTCCATGTTTGCTTTGAATCGTGTCGAACCTCATCAAGTTTAGTTGAATAATACTATTCTTTCCTAATTAAATGAAATGAGTATAGTTTTTATTCTTTTTATATTATTCTTTTAATAAAAGTTTGGGAATGATAAGATATTGTTTATAACGTTTTTTTTCTTCTTTTCAGAATTCCTTTTGTAATCCAAGGTTTTTTCTTCTGATTAGCGTTAGGCTAGGTTTTTGTGGGTACATTTTTAGCAATAAGATGTGATAGTTTGTCAATAAATAGTTCATAATTATGTTGTATTAGTGTCTGCAAATAGATAATTATAAAGATCTATTTTTAATAGTAAATTGTAAGTTTAAAAAGTGTATAAAACCCGATATTGATACCATCATGTTTGGTCATTTTAATTTCTAACGTATGCCGAATAAATGTCATATTAAGAAAAGTTAATCGATTGTATAAACTCTATATTCAACTGCTGACAGTTTCCGTATATAAATTAAATAATCAAATATAATCAAATCTCGGCTGGTGACAAAGTATTACGACAGTTGATTGAAAATCAATGTTTAATTTGGTGCAATGATTCGGTGCAATTATCATTAATTATGTATTAATAAGGTCTATGTATATAGCTTTAAAAAAGGAAGTGGGTTACCATACGAGTGAGAATACGAGCAAAATATAATTATTGTATTTTTGTAATTGTTTATTTTTTGTTTAATGTGTAAAAACATCACATGTCCTCTTATATCAAAAAATAGATTACTACTATTATAAAATACGAAAGGCAACCTGTGTGAAAACTTTGCGATATACATTGATATATTTAAAACGCACGCATAGCTTAGGGAATCAATCAATCAATCAATCAATCGTTCGATTATTAGAACAATAATCTAAAGGGCCAAAGAACTACAAATTAATTGACCAACCGCTTTCTTTGATCCATCGGTCTGAATCTTCAACAGCAAATTGAAAGCAGAATCCATAACTTGTTAAAATTGGTTTGAAATTAGTTAAATTGCAATCTCTTTTCTTGAATCGACACCTGAAAATTCATAAATAAATCGAATAATACATTAAAAAAGGAAAACATTGTTTAATAATTATATAAATGATTATAGTTCATTGTGTTGTATTGCATTTACTTACATTACTATCGTATCGCTAATGTCAGGTGCGTTGTTCTCAATGAACTCGATAAGATTATCACTTAATAAGTAGTTTGAACTATTCCCGTCAAATATTAAGTATCCTGCCTCTTTGCCAGTCTCGGTAAGTCCAGCGTCGGGAAACAACACACGAAGTGAGTTTATGCCATGGTCAATGAAGTGTAATATACCTCCGAATTGTTCGGAAATCTTTTCAAAACTAAGAAAATAGATAAACTATTCATTTCCAAATATTAATTTGTAAATTCATATTTTGAAATATGTCTTAATATCACTACTTTTTAAATGCCCATAATCCTATACATACATTCTAAAGTGAGAGGTTTCAGATATGAAACCCAAAACGAGCATGACATAATCTCGGAATTCGACTCTGTTGTTATAGTTTAGGCATATTTGATAAAAACAAATTGGAGACTGTTTGAAGATATGTTCAAGCCCATTTATACTATACAATATACATTGTTTTACTTACGCAAACATGTTCATGTTGCAAATAGTAATTCCTGGAAATTCAAGTTCATCTTCATTCTGGTACGAAAATTTAGTATTAGTTGGTCGACTTTTGTATTTTGTAATACATTTAAAAAGCTGATATTGCAGCCCGCAAAAAGCACAACCAATTAGCAGAATCCATAACAACCTAATTATTAGAAGTAAATACAATTATCGTGTATATATATTTAAATATGTAATGTGAGGTCAACTGTCATATTTGAAATGGACCAATATTTTATTAATACGACAGGACTCATGACAAACACACAGACCAGCGCCAATGTATTTATGTATTTTCAAATTTGACATTTGTTGACGTTAAATTCAAGATAAAATTATTTGAATTAATTCTGTTTATTTATTACCACTACTGAGAGAGACTAATTTTTAGTTGTAGTCTGGCAAATATAGTTGAGTTATCAGTTTGACATTTCATTGATTTAATTTTCAATATATACATACTCAGTCAGTGTAGGCCTATTAATGGTCAGCTCAAGGTAAGAATGGGTTTTTAAGGAACTGTTCATTGGAGATTAAATGGATTATTAAGATGAATCCATTGCACAGTCTTTTCCTTTTGCATTTGCATATTTTCATGAACAGGGTCTATAGTGTGTTCAACACTTTGAATCAGAGATCTTTTTTGCGTATGTGTAGGACTGCTAAAAATAATAAGAAAGAGGATAGTTCATGAATTGAACTGAACTATTGAACATATTATATCTAGTTTATATTATTTTATTGTTTACTCTAGAAAGTAGTACCGGCAGCTTGTTAAAATAATGAATGTTCGTCAGTTTAATTGAATGAGTGAGGCTAATGGATTGTACTTGATCCGAGTCAGGCTTTGAAAACTTACTTTTGTACTTAATATATCCTTATATAAAAATTATTTGTATGGTCACATTTTCATATAAAAGTAACACATTGTTTTAATTACTTATGTTTTTTTACATCCCCGCATTTTGAGAGCAATTTATTCAATTAATAAATATAATGTGCTTACAATACTCAAATTGGAGTTTTAGTTCTACAATACTAATGCTAGCTAAAAAAATACCAAATAAAGACAAATAGCCCTACACCGCAATTACAAGTATACATTACCAGACAAGCATTATAATACATACACGGTCATATCAAAAGAAAAATGATCTTCGCGTTGTGATCATGCCCAAAATACATTTTAATTTTATTGTACCAAGCGTAAAAGCGACAGTATGCACATATGCTAATGTTTCGTATGTATAACTACAAGAACTATCAGACTATATGTATCTTACCTTCTAATTTTAGATGTTCCTTCTATTAGATGTTTTACACCATGAAAATTGGTATTTTCACCGATCTCACTCACATTTTTCCATATTTTGCCAGTGGTCTCCTGTGAAACCATGTTTCTTCGTCTTAAATGCAATACTAAATGTAAAGTATAATCTCTTTACACCAGAAATTTTAATTATAAAATCAATATCGGTAAAATGTTTAATTTAGGTGAATTACGCCTACAAGAATGCCAATAATCTGTCAAAGTGATTGCTGGACGTAATAAATTCGTCACTCTGACACTTTTATTATTATTTAATGGCTCTATAGCTCTTGGCATATTCATAATCTTTGTAGACATAATTTATTTTCAAGTTATACCTTATAATTATTTTCAAGACTAAACATTACTATTACTACTTGCCTTGTCCAGCCCGCATCATTTAATGTCGTTAAGTTATGGAATGAACTTTCACCTGAAATTAAAAACATAGCACATAGTTGTTTGTTAGAATTAAAGATATGTTATTTGATAGATACCGTTTAATTTAAATAAATTATATTAAATCATATAAACTATTTAGTTTTATTTGGTTTGATTATGCTTTGACCACCATTTGTCAATTATTTTTTTGTTAGTTGACAATTGATTATTATATATGCTCGGCTTCTTAATACACAGATGAGAATCACATTACCGTTATAGTATCGACACTTTTAAATATTCTAACCAACCACATAAATAAATAACTATAAAACGTTTCGACATTTTATTCATTATAATTTCACATTAGGCATTTTGTTAGAATCTGTAATTATGAAAGACCAGACCAATAGTGCAATAAAGGAAATTTTGTAGACGAGCATTTTTTATTAGCATAAATTAAAAAAATAACCGTACCACGCCGAGAATGAATAAAATACTGAAAGATGAGGGCGTATCAATTTGATATCTGGTGCGCGTGGGTACAATTGAGGGACTAGTGCTGTTCCGCCGTACAACGCCGAGAATGTTAAAGAGTCGCTATCCAATCGAGTTTGAACAATACCATGAAAGCCCCAGTGGTCTAATGGTTAGGAAATCTGCATATCAAGCAGAAGGTTCCGGGTTCGAGTATCGGTTGGGGCGACTTTTTCTCATTCTCACAAATGTCCTCATCTTATCGTTTCAGATTAATTAATTAAATTTCAGTATATCGCCGGGCGGTTTAGAATTTATAATGTGCCTGTGATATATACATATAATATATATTATATGTATTTTACATATGTAATATATATTATATGTATTTACATATGTAATATGTGAACGTGATTGGTTGAAAATGCATCACATGACTACCGATGCGAGGATCGTAAATCGAATCCTCGAGTACGATGATATTGACTGGGTAATTTTAACATAATTATCGTGTCCCTGTCATTAAACATATAAAATCCAGTAAATTCTCGAGTACGATGATATTGACTGTAATTGCGTGTGGGAACACTCGCGTTTGGCGATAAAGAAACAAAAGTCATCTACTGCCACGTTTGAGGAAATTAATCAACTAAACTACTTAAACTATGCATACATAGCCCCCTCATTGTTATTCCCTCTCTAGACGCGATGAAAGACCGTTTGTGATTAGTCAATACTAACGGTAGGAACCTGGTACGCGCGGCGCGCTGAAAATCCGGTGAATATATTTCCCTCAGTCTTCGGGAAATATATTCCCTCGAACAAAATATCATTCCCTCGGGGATGTCAAATCTTATATTTAAACTCTAAGCAGGCAATATCTGCATAATAACAAATATCGGCGGTTTAGAATTTATTCTCTGCCTGTGATGTTTATATATAAAAAAAGTTTCTCTTTAGAGATCCCGCCTCGTGAATAAAAATACTGAAAATGAGGGCGTATCAATTTGATCTCTGGTGCGCGTGCGTACAACCTGTGGGATTTACCGACCAACCGACCGATATAGTGAGCATAATTTTCCTTAAGATAACATAAAAAAAACCTTTTTTGTGCTTAACTGTGCTTCTTCACATCGTCTTGCATTACTCTGTTATCATGTTTGCCATTAATTTTGTTTTACGATTAATGGTGGTAGATACAAAAGGCAGTATAAAAAAGCAAACAAAACGTAAAGCCATCGAAGACTGACAAAAAAAGGAGAAAGCAAGTGACATTGTGTGACAAAATGCAAATTGTTTAATAAAACTGTTTACATAAACTGTTTACATAACTACGATAATGCACAAAAGGATACACGCAAAACTCTTTAAATAAGTACTAAATAGACCATCACCTGGAACTGAGACTAATATACATCAAGCTGAAAATGGCATTTCTAGCCTTGTTCAAATGGTTCTGTATATCTTGCTTGGTATCGACACGATGATGATACATCAGCAAGTCGTACGTTCTTCTAAATTGCCTGAATTCTTTGGAATTATGATGGTGACTCTTGAGTCATCAGGTATCTTCTTCTGTTTAAAAGTAGTTGTGAATAGTTGCTTCAGGCTAAGGAATCTTCAATTTATAAGGAACTTAATAGCTGATATAATGTTCTATCACCAAGGTTTCAGAAACATTATTCTCATTGTCACTATTTACTCTATTCTCTTGTTCCAGTAAGGTTTTGTATTTGCTGAATGATGGCATTTTCCGGGCACGATAAATTTTAAATGTTCAATTTTTCCTCTTATATAGTACTAAATGAATATTTATTAAATAAATCTATAATACTCTTTTTGGCTCACATTTGAAGATAATCAGGACCATTGTGCCTTTTATATATTAATATAATACATTTTTTCTAAATGACTCTTCAATCAAGTCATTTTGTTTACTATTGATGGAAAACACCTCCTCTATTGAGAACTTAAACATTTTGCTGGAAGTTCTACAATAGGATTTCTCGAATGCTGGACCACTCAATTGACCGAATTCACTATTTGGCGTATACTTCCAAAGAAGATAGAGGCTGCAAATTACCAATATTATGGTCACTGGTGGAAACTGGTGTAGATCACAGTAACAATTGTCCGTTAATACTCGCTGGACATATCTTTTTGTTTGTAAAGGTATAAACAAACAACTTTACATTTGGTCTGTTTACAATATCTGAATTATCAAATTGCATTAGATTATATTTACATTTTACACCATGTTACCCTATAGCTATTGTTATGTTATGTGTAGTCTAGTTTTCCAATTAACATTTTGTTCTACCATGATTTTCAAATTTTTCTTATAATAGGGTAACAATTGAACTAAAATAATAACAATATTTAACTGCTGGATGTTATAATAATAATAACAATAATATTATATCGTTTCATCTTGCTTTGTTGGAGCAACTACGACATTAGTTATTAATGATCTTTTTGACTCTTGCCATTTTCTGAACCAAAAGTCGAGGGCTTCCAAAAATGTTAACAAACTTGCACCAAAGAACAGTCCTAAGGCGCCACCAATATCACCTGTTAAAAACAAAGTACGTATATAAAAATAGGATCCCCAATTTGTAAATATGATTTATTATAAATCATAATATAACTGATCATAAAATTGAAATAATATTTAAGAAGAGACACTTGTAATTATTAAGTATTAATTCAAGGATTTATTTATGTGTTTTTTTGTAGTATCGTGTTTGTATTATTCAGTGAAACAGTTCAATTAAAAAAATAACAATAATTTGTTTATTTTATAATTGTTAGGCCTATTTAGAAATGCGGTTTTGTTTCTTGTTTATTATTTATTATATACATTTTTTTCTATCATTCGTTCAAAACATTTCTATTTAAACAGGAAAAACCCATTTATTATTACATTAATACTAGGCCTATATTTAAAGGGAAGTAAGTATAATAATATATTATAAGTATTTTATTTTTTCTTGCTCCTTTCTATGTTAATGTAATTTACCATTATTGTTATTATTTTATGTTGCAAAAGTAGAAAGCCTAAAAGATCATGTCTTACAAATCAATGAAAACACATCGTAATCTTCCTGTTCCGTGATTGTTTCTAATTCCAACGTTTTGTAAAACACCTCAACCTTAACGAGATTTGATCTACGAAAATAAAATAATTAATAATTTGTGAGACAAACTCTAATATTAAAGTCATCTGCTTATATCTTCGTACTATTTTAAGTTCAACACCTTCAACTCCATACCTTTCTGGAACGAGTATTTTTATTACACCAAAAATAAAATCTGGAGAAATAGCTAAACATGAATATACATACCATAAGGCGATGACGTAGAAAGAGACTTAACTACAAAAGCAACACTTTCTTCGATACCTCCCAACAATCAAATATTGACAGTAACAGTATTATCTACAAACTTGTCATACCTCATGTAATCAACTGCTAAATCCGTTCCTTGTCGAAAAGTCAACACACGCTCCGCAGTAGTCAAGGTGAAGTTACGAGTATCATTGTAAAACAGGCTAACAAATGTCGATGTTGTGAAATTAAGAAAGTCAGTAATATTCTTTTGGTCGAAATAGACAGACTCGTCTAAAACGTTCCAATACCGGGGATCCGCACTACTTAATATAGTAGCTTTAATAATATCCGTCTCCACGTTGCTGCTAATTGATGATCCCCATTCCGTTGTCATGTTATCAATTTGATACAATTCGTAGTATACTTCGTTACACAGAAACCGGACAATAGATGTTATTGTATCCTTTGCAAATTCTGTCATATAATGTTTGTAAAGTAGCAGGTCGTCGGTATTTAGATAATACAATGCCTTCTGAACAGCCATATTAATAACAGTTCCATGATTATCCAAAAAAGTGTCAATTGATCTGAAAAACTCTTTCCTAAAATAGTACCCAAATATCAAATATCGTATTATTTTAGGTTTTATTCACAATACTCACTCTTTCATTCAATAACACTCTTTTCCCCCATTATCTAAACTGTGAAAAATGTGGGCAACACCATCACTCAATAACCTCTGACTCGGGAAAAATGTTTGAGAGGTTTTGTCTTGATGGATGAAAAATAGAAAGTAAGGGGGAAAGATACTAGGCCTAGGCCTACAGTTGCAAGTAATAATACTGAAAAGCAAATAATTGTTGACTTAAATCGTTTAAGTAAATTTGAAACTATGGTTGAATCTTCTCTTCTAATTAACTGTCAGTTTTTGTCTGAATTGTCTATGACACGAGAGGCTCATTAATAATGTACGACCAAAAACAAACGCTTAGGCATATAAGTCGAATATATAGTCAATTTTCCACTCACGAGAAATGCTGTTTTACTTACCATATCTCATCACCTAATCCACGAGCAGAGTATTCATAGTTTTCCATCGTCTCCAGCGTTAACGGAACTATTGCGGATGGAAAAACTGAATATGACGATGAGTAACTGAATTCTTCTGTTGTGCACGGTTGTACACATGATGGACATAATCTAAATCTAGACTCAGTAAAGTGCACTGAAATATAAAATAAATTATGCATCATAATATCATTGCGAGACAAGGTTTTGTTTTTGTAAAATGTATTCTAAACAACGTGTTTTTTAGGACGATTTTGGCTATCGGAAAGTATCTTAATTTACACTCACACTTTCTCAGCTTATTTTGTGTTTAAGTATGTTTAATTGAAAGTGATTACATTAAAAAAAAACAGGGAAAAATATGGCAATATTTTCCAAAAACTAATTTCTAAAAATCGGTCAGAAAATAGTGTTTTTAATACATAGCTACTAAAATAGTTTGTACAAAAATGATCAATAGTGTTGTTATTGGCTTTTGAAGTCTATAGTATAATACAGATGTTTAACTCTGAAACACTTTGGCCTATAAATAATAATGGACAAAATGTCTCTTTAATCAATATAAAATTGTATATTTAAAAATAAATTACGATAATAATTCTTTGCGTTCAGTCGTTTCCAAGATTGATGTCTGATTGGATTAGAAATAGTGACATTTAGAGAGAAGACTGTATCTAAAAATGTTCATCACAACGTTACATTTAACTGTAGTTATAGTTTATACAGTAGTATTACTCTCCAACATTTTCGGAATATTTGTAAAATTTACAATTTTACCCTAACCAAATGTACTGACCAAATTGCTTATTGTAACATCTTGTAAGTGAGTATGGGCTACAAAGAGGATAGTTTTCTTTACCTGGCAAAACAAAAAACAGAACAACACATTAACTGGCTAAACTAATACAAATGTAAACCACATTTCAGAAAACACTCTGGAAGAAGGCCAACGTGGTATACTACAATATTTGCAAACTATCATAGGAATATTTAGTAATACAGCATCTCATTTGTATAACATGTGGTGCCTGTATCAGGTTAATAATTAGGTTATGGCATATGATACTAAGGGATACATGTGAAAAACATGTGATGTTGTATTACCAAATATTCATATGATACTGGAGAAACCTAGATAAAGCACCAAGAATCCGGTGAAAGAGGCACAACTTTTGTGGAAATAATTTGGTGATATGTAAGTGTGGTGGTATAATAACTAGGTCAATGGTTTTATAAAATAGCCTTTTTCTTAGCCGAAACGCACTCTTTGTTTAAAAAAAATAAAACTTGTCTTTACCCGAAAAAC
The DNA here is from genome assembly GCF_963402885.1 of Antedon bifida. Taxonomy (NCBI): domain Eukaryota; kingdom Metazoa; phylum Echinodermata; class Crinoidea; order Comatulida; family Antedonidae; genus Antedon; species Antedon bifida. The sequence goes on along the minus strand of NC_136233.1, from coordinate 8,746,891 downwards.
GCCATGGAAACTGTACTAAAATAAACTTACCATAAACGTAGAATGTCTTGCAACCACATCGTTTATACATTTCGTCAGCTTCGCAATCTAGAAAGCACTGTGTCCGAGAATAGTTCATGTCTGGATTACAATCATTCGATCGCTCGAGTATTTCTTTCTGTAAATGAATCGGGAAAAGAAAGTCAAACCCTACCTTACTTAAAATGAAAGAGATATGTGTCCAAGTCAATTTTAATCCTTCAATAAATAATAGTTACCTTGTGTTTTTTCACGGCTACGGTCGTGTGGATTCCAGGTGATAATTGGATTCCGGTTGCAGTGTGACTGTCAGGTAGAGCATTCTGTGCATGAAACGCCATGTTAAACCCGATGCTCTCTCGTGGAGCTGCAACGTATTCAGATCCTTGTGCATTTAATATTAAATTCAAACCATGATTGGCGCCTATACAGAAACAAACACAATCATTGTGCTACTGCTTTTTAAAGAAGAATTGACCACGGTCAGGGACCGAATTATGTTAGAAATTATACTTTGTTTATGAAATATTACCCAAGACGATGCAAATAATAGGCATAGGCCTACCACATAATGCATTTTTTTTACAGTCACGCTTCATTATATTAATATCACTTTTACCCCAACGCTACAAAATCGTATTCTGTAAAATGGTCAAAACGTCCTACTAAAAATACGTCCACCGGAAGTTTTCCATGAGTTTGGTGTTCGATTCATTTGACGTTTAGGTAAAGCTGTGTCTGGCCTAACAAATTCGTGCACTGTGCGCATTAAGGATGTTCATTAATTCATTCTTATTGTTGTGGTTTGTTGAGATATTGGGAAGGTTGTGTTAATTTCTGAAGACACGAATTTACCGTAACCGAAACCAATTTGTGAAACTTATGCACGGGAAAAATCACTCCCTTGAATTTGGTCATGATATCACAAAGAGAACATTTTTGAAACACACATGCAGTAAACGCTGGTTTTAACGTTAACGTCATCACTTTACCTTGTGTCAAAACCTGTCAGGTGTACCAGTAACTTAAGTCATCGTACCCTATGTTTTTTGCTCATATTTATTGTAATTTATACTTTAAAAATTAATTATCTCCAACAATAACTATTTTCTCAAATTTAGTATTATGCTTTAAGCCGATGTGTATAGTCAAACTGTATTTTTCAGTATACTTTTAGAATGTTTGATTATGTGTTGTGTAGTGAAAATTGACGGGTAAAGGAGGGGGTAATTTTGTAATTGTTACTACTTACTGATTAATTGGAACACTTCTTTTTCTTTTACTCTCTAATCTTATTTAATCTAATCGAATTTTTCAATTTTAATGTTTCAATACCCAAATATCTCATATTAAATTGCTGTCACTTATAATAATCAAGTCTTTTGTTGGTTGGTGAAAGTTACAGTCAGCGATTTTCTCCTAACTGACACAGTTGATTTTAAATCAATGTTTAATATACAGTGCACTCGTCGAGAGTATTTATAATACCTCAGTGTTTAGTCAACAGTACTGATACAATATCCATGGTTTGTGATAAGCAACTGCTGTAATTTTCTAAATAAACCTCGTTTAATATTTATAATACACACGTACTGTATACTCAAATCAGGGAATGTAATTAAAATAAAATTAAAGTAATAGGCCAAAAGTTATATTGAACACAAATAACCAACCTCTATCTTTGATCCAACGGTCCGAATCTTCAACAACAAATTGAAAACAGAATCCATAACTTGTTAAAATTGGTCTGAAGTTGGTTGCATTGCACTCTCTATTCTTGAAACGACACCTACAAAAATCATTTTGAGTCACAATTCATTCATCGTTTTATTAGGAATACCACAAACATAATATATCTATAGGTAAATAGATAAATAAAAAAAAATATTAGTTAATGTAAGAAAGCATTCCATTGTATATGCATTCTTAACACATTAAGTGACACATCAAATGATTGAACGTCATTTAAAAAAACAACATGCTTTCACTACGATTTCTAGGCTGCTTCAACGGTAAGACATTTTTTATAGCGTGCTTTCAACGATCTCAAAGTGCACTTATTATATTTACACCATAAGATTGAACAGTACATGCTGACACAGTATTTAATTTCGTCGTAGTTGAACATTTTTCCAAACTTTCTATTCAGAGAGTTGGCTCTAAAACTGTAAAAAATAATAAATAATCAACAATATCTTTATTTTAATGTTTTTGTAGCAGAGGGGACAAACTGTCTGTACAGTTTTTACAATTATTTTTTACATATTCATAAACCATACCCAATAAAAACTAATTATAATGATACCTTTTCGATACCCATCTCTTCGCCAGGCAACTTCAATTGTTTATTAATTTGGCTGCTTTGAAAACTAACCTTTTTAAATCATTCTTCTTTTTGGAGGGTGGGTGTGGGTTTCATGTTATCTACTATTAAGCCCAATTATTATTATTATTATTTCACTGTCCGTAACTTAATCGATCAAAACATCAATAAGGAAAAAATGGTATCATTATGTATCTACTTACATCACTATTGTATCACTAATGTCTGGAGCGTTGGTCGTAATAAACTCTGTAAGATTGTCACTTGTCAGGTAGTTTGAACTATTCCCGTCAAAGAAAACGTATCCTGCCTCTTTAGCAGTCTCTGTAAGCCCAGCCTCAGGAAACAACACGCGAAGTGAGCTGATACCAAATTCAATGAAGAATAATATACCGCCAAATTGTTGGGAAAGTTTTTCAAAACTAAAAGAAAGATAAAGTATCCATTTTCATCAATTTGTAAATTCAGAAAATTTTGGGGGAAAAATATTAACAACTTTATTTGAAAACGGATACAACACTTGATTCACCAGATTGGTGTTTTTACAAAAACCATTTAACTTATAAAACTATCTACAAAAGTTATAATTTAATCTGATTCAAAACAATTTACAATATTAACTATTTCATTTTCTCTGTTTTGTCTCGACTGTACTTGCAGCACTTACCCAGGTTGTACAATTCTAAATGCGCATAACGACATGCGATAGTAAAAAAATACAAAGAAAAATAACGTAAATAACATTAATATATAAACCAGACCAGTAGCTGGCCTAGTGGAAGTACCTGAGTTATCCAAAAGTGCACTTGTTTATGCACATACAATACCAATTATACATTTAAAAAAAGGGGGAAATTGTAAAACTTGGGAGCCCGCCTACGAATATGGATAATTAATATAAATCAACCAAGATAATGCCGATTTCATGTTTAGTTGAGGAAAAACTCATGTAATGTTCGTAAGCATGATTTTTCCAGATAGAAAATTAAAACTGTATCAGTGAGATGTGTGTTTTTATACAATTTCTTTGATAAATAAAATGGGAAACATTTTCATCTTCATATTAAGCCCACTTCTGGCATTTTTTGGATAATATTGCATTGTTACTTACGAAAACATGTTCATGTTGCAAATAGTGATTCCTGGAAATTCAAGTTCATCTTCATTCTGGTACGAAAATTTAGTATTAGTTGGTCCACTTCTGTATTTTGTAATACATTTAAATAACTGATACTGCAGCCCGCAAAATGCACAACCGATTAGCAGAATCCATAACAACCTAATCATCAGAAGTTAAAACAACCGATTAGAAGAATCCATAACAATCTAATCATCAGAAGTTAAAACAATTCATGTATTTACATCAAGGTGTATGTTAATTGATGTATCTTTATATTATTTTTTTTTACTGTAAAGTTGTTTTTCTCTTTCATGGGGATATCCTACATTTACTTATTCTTTCAAGTATTTCAGTTAAAAATCACACAAATGTGTAATTAAAAATTAATGAAAAACGTTCATAAAACGGTTATAAACAGTGGGATTATTGTTAGACTTATTGTTAGATTTTATAAGAATAATCATATTAGTTTTTTCTACGGAAGTAATAACTTGTCAAAGTTTGATCTTATCAATCTTCTTTTTTTCTTTTTGGGGGAAGAAAATCTTTAATTTTGCTACAATAGTAAAAAAAAAATACAATTTATAACATATCTAAATAGCGTACATATCGTCCAAAAATAAATTCAGTTTAACCTAAGAAAACTATATGGAATATAACTATATCAAACCAAATTTAGAATGCAGTAGCTTATTTCTTTCCTACTGTAGTATGAGAAAGGTTCTTCAATCAGAGACAAATTACACATAATTATATTTTTTCTATTTTATTTTGAGTTGTAGTCAATGTTAATGTTTTCAATCATACATTAAAGTTAGGTATAACACCTACAATGTAATACCTCAAAGTAAAGTGTGTTATTTTAACAAAAACGCAGTAGTAAGACGCAGAGTTGAGGATGTCAAGAAGTCATTATTCAATCAAACTGTAATACAAAACATGAAAGCCATATCAAGCAGAAGGTTCTATGTTTGAATTTCGCCTTTTCTCATTATCACAGATTGTGCGAGATTTTTAGTTTCTGGCAAATACTCTTATATTGAATGTTTTCTCTAACAATCTAAATGAGATTGTGATCTACATGTATAACCAATTAATCCCAAGGCATCAAGAACAGTTTTTAAAAAATAATTCGCGCTCGCAATCCTAACGTTATTACAAAACGATACAATGCCCTTGTTCATCTAATTATTGAGTATGGTGTAGCGGTATCGGGACTGCCGTACCAGAAGGGTTACATGTTTTCTCTTAACAAATTCAAAAGCGTATGACTTTATTTTGTTTCTCCAGCTTGAACTAATTCCTGAAGTAAATCTTTTTAATTGAAATCTATTTTGTACGCAACTAAGTGTATTTAGAGAAATTATCTTTGTGACAATTACATTTCAATAACCCTCGACACCCCGACCATCTTAAATTCATTCATCCTTTTGCTCAATACTAGTTTTTTTCTGTTTCATAGAATTTTCGAGAAAATTTAATTCATTGCCCGTTGATGTGTTTAAACATTTCGTCAAGAGTCTTTTTGCTTTGTATTCCTGAATATGTTTTATATATTTACTAGTAATTATACCCGCCCCAGGGCGGGTTGCAATATTTCTTTTCGTACATAAGTTGGGGAGCCCTCGTGAAACGTCACAAAATAAACATGAATATTCATTAGTCATATCCATAAGGTGTGACGTAAGAATTGTTCAAATGTAGTTTAGAACTTTCCCGGTACAATTCCGGTCATTTTAATACCCAAAATGCAAGGTTACCAACATTGGTATAACGAACAAACAAACAAACTCACACAACAAACGTACAAACTCTCTCACTTATAATATAGATAATAGCTTAAGCCCACACCTTTCCCATTAAATTCAAATTTGCATTGTGCTTCATTATTATGAAATAATTATTTTAGCACTGTAACTTTTGCTATCAATTTAAAATGTTTTCGTATTATTTTATAATCATGCACAAATTAATTCAAGTATTCGTTTATTAACAAAATGAATTTCCTTGTAAATAAAGGAGCTGCACTACTTCTACATGTATCTTACCTTCTAATGTTAGATGTTCCTTCTATTAGATGTTTTACACCATGAAAATTTGTATTTTCACCGAACTCACTCACATTTTTCCTCCATATTTTGTCAGTGGTCGCCTGTGAAACCATGTTTCTTCAACTTACATTTAATATTAAATACAAGTTTAGGTACGCTACACCAGAATTATAAAGCAAATTATGAAATCAATACACACAAAACGTTTAATATAAAATGATTTAAACCATCGAGATTGTCAATAATCTGTGAAAGTGAGTGCAAAATGTAATAAAGGACAATTTGTCACGGTGTCATTTCGATCATAGCTTCATTATTAGCTCTTGATTTATAATTTAATTTCGGCACAACTGTAAATTACCATTCCTTAATCTATACAGTAACATAGTAAATACATGTACATTCTAGAACATAAGAGTATTTATAGAATTAAGAAACAATGTAATTGATTTAAGAACACTTAACTGCTAGTCATTTTTTTTATAGGAGTGAATATTAATTTCACCACTTGACGACCCCAGCCAGTTGATTTTAAAATTTAATACCGGCATGCAGCATCGCGCACGGAACGAACGCGCTGACTCGTTCGTGCCACATTGCGGGCCCACCCGTTTGCTTCTTGGCGGCTTCACGTACTTTTTAACTCTCTCTTCAAAGTTCTTTTCAACTTTCCCTCACGGTACTTGTTTGCTATCGGACTCGTGCCAGTATTTTGCCTTGGATGGAGTTTACCACCCGTCTTGGGCTGCATTCCATAACAACCCGACTCATAAAAACCGTGGTCCGCACGCGGCGGGCCCAGGCCGTGGGGGCCTGACACCCTCTATTGGAAGGCCTCGACCAGAAGGACGTGTGCCTGAGCACATGCTTGGAGTAGGGCTTTCTTACACCACAATTTCCGCGTACCGTTCAGGCACGGGGATTCGGCGCTGGTCTGATCCCGCTTCACTCGCCGCTACTGTGGGAATGCTTGTTAGTTTCTTTTCTTCCGCTTAGTTATATGCTTACATTCAGCGGGTATTCTCCCCCGATGATCTGATATCGAGTTGGTAAGTCGGTGTGCCGTGTTAAAAGGCCAGGCCGATACTTCTGCGCAGCTTCGAGAGATGGTGCTTGATCCGCGGGCGGAAGGTTTCCCTGCTAGTCCAACCGCCTCTTCCTCTCGGAGAGAACCGGCCTGAAAAACACGCTGCATCTGAATTCACCCAGCTCGACAGTCGGGCGCTGGTCCGCGTCCGTTACATCTTGTGTATTGTAAACGGAACGGGCGCGATGCGTCGCATTGTCGACCCTCAGTCGGACGTGTTCCGGATCGCGAGGACCCGGGCTGAAATGTGCGTTCGAAGTATCGATGATCAATGTATCCTGCAATTTACATTAGTTAACGCAGCTGGTTGCGTTTATCATCGACGCACGAGCCGAGTGATCCATCGCTAAGAATTATTCGCAACTTGCGCTTTCAACGCTTACAGAGTATGATAACAAATTTAAAATTTTCGTTTGGGAAATGCACAACGGGAGCGGGCGCGTCCTTCAAGCAGAGCCACCGAACCATCCTGAAACCTCGAATGGTCGGGCGGTTTTCGCAAAGTTCACTCCCAAGTTCGATTGGTTTTCGCCTGCCGGTCGCTTACCGTCCGGCCCTCCTTCTAGACACGACCCAGCAGACTCGCGTGCGAGTCGGCCGTGTCGGGTGACAAAACGTTTTTACGATTGCGGTAATGATCCTTCCGCAGGTTCACCTACGGAAACCTTGTTACGACTTTTATTTCCTCTAAATATATTTCGGCACGTGGACGGTAAAACCGACACGGCCGATCCGATGATCTCACTAAACCATTCAATCGTTAACGTAAAATGAAAAAAAAAATTGGAAATACGCGATCAGCACAACAGCGCCATCAAGAATCGAAAAAGGTTACTGGTGCATCTCAGCCCCCTGTCGTTGTGGACAGACGAATGAGCGCCGTTGTCAGTACTCGACACGCAGGGATCCTTAGGGGAGAAGAAATGTGTTTTATGTGTCGTCCACAATCGTCGTATATTATTCTTCAACATTTACATATATTTAAACTTGATTTACATAATATTTGGCAAACACATAACTCAGAGATTAACATTATAGGACAATTATTTACCCAATAATACAACCAACATACTAGTAATTACCATTCGTTCATAAATTTGTTTTGGTAAAGAAATTGTTCATCTATTAACATTAACAAGGCCAAATACATGGTTGCAGTCGCGTGCTCAAGTTAGTGTTTATCGACCGACCAACAAACCGACATTGTGAGCTGTAGTAAAATATGAAATTTAAAAAGTACATTGTTTTGCTAAAGAATTGTTTTTAATCTATATTAATAATATGTAATATCACTTCACCATGGTCAAACTAATATTTATCCTTTGATAACGAACTTGTCAATTAGAACTAAATTGTTTATTATCTTGCTTACTAAAAAGATACATGCAATGTTTCTAAGTTAATTATAAGATTAGGTGTAGATTTAGATTAGATGTAGATTTAGATTTGAAAAACAACCTTTTTGCGGAATGTTTTTTATTTACTTAACCTGATAACGCACTAAAAAGAATCATAAAGTTTATGTTATGTTATTTATGATTATTGCTCCTACAATCGATTATTTATCGGTGACCCATGAATTGCTTTGATTTTGTTTTGTCCCAGAAGTATAAAAAAATAAACAGGAGAACATTGCAACTATACTCAACATACGTTGCTTAAAACTGTAGGATGTTCGATCGCATATCTGTACTTATTAAAATATGTGGTACTTGTATATAGGTGGCAAAATTGCCATGTGATGCCAACAGGGTTGAAACAATAATATAAATTCTGGGTTTTTGTTGTTTTTTTGCGCCAAGCCTTTAGGCAGTTTTATTCAAGAGAAAGCTTATTACTTACTAGTTACTACGGCTAAAAAAAATGGGTATTTGAAACTCGGACTGGATATGCCCAAACCTTAAAGCACGTCTGGGAGAAGAGAGTCTATGAGATGTATGCAGACTGTAGTCTGACTGTCAACGTATGTATTTATCATTGAATAAATGGTCAAATCTTTCCTTTATGGTAAATAGTTTCTGGCGAATGGTGTGTATCTGGGAAACTTCACTGGTGTGTATGATGAAGAATTGTTTGATTGGAATATCATTTTATTGCCTTCGCCATGGTTAAACTAATATTGATCCTACTTTGACGATAAACTTGTCAATCAGAACTGCATTGTTTATTCTATTACTTATTGATATGATACATGACATAATGTTTCTACTTATCATGTTAATATCATGACAAACAAAATCTGAACTTTGATCTAGAATTTATTTCCCCTACACTTAGATTGGAAACGACTTTTTGAGAAGTATTTTCTTTATTTACTTTACATGATAACACATTAAAACAAATCATAAAGGACGCATTAGTCCCGCGTTTAATCAATACAAAGCACTTATGCTTGAATGTGGATAATTCTCAGCATATTTTAAAATCCAAACATTATTGTTTTATCTGTAATACATTTCTTTGTAAAATGTTACACTATTTTAATTGATTTAAAAAAAATGTGTCCTTAGAAATGCTTTGCGATGCCTCCCCACACCATAAACAAACAACGAAAAAGACGGTTCTGATTGTAATTATAACGAATAAAAATCAAATTTAAAATAAATAATTATGTTATTACATTGAAACACAATGAATAACATATAAAGCATTATAGAAACATATTGTATATCATAGTATACTTGTAATTGTATTTGCATTGATTTAAAAATTGTATACGTTTGTCGAGATAGGCACTGCATTTGCGTTTTATTTCACACAAAAATCAATTATTATGTTGAACAGTAGCTATTACATATTTTCTACCATGATATTTGATATCAGCGGAAGGGATAAGTTGTACGTGCAGTCTAGTTCTAATGGAGTTGTTAAAGTAACACGTCTATTGCTGAATACGCTATAATACTCGCTTCATCATCCCTATACACGTACAACGTATACTATGTATCTATATATAAATTTTCGTAAGGGCAAAATTCGATTCGATAATTGTTGTTAATAGCTGAAAACCGGTTGAACAGCTCGAGTACAGCATCGTAATGTTGAAGACAGACCGATTTTCTTAAAAAATACTATTTTGCTAGATTTAATATAAGTTTATACAAATGTATTGATTTGTGATGAATGGAACATTCCAAATTATTTGGTTTAACCATAGAGGTATATGCTTACCTCCATGGTTTAACACAAGTAGGTAAATTTATGGGCCCTTGGAGAATAAGCATATAGTATTGCAATGCTGTAAAATACTGTAAATAGGTATTAACCACTTTTGATCGCCATTTGAATCGCAAATTTCTTACTGTGAGTGTTGGTACTGTAAGATATAATATAAACAAATATACAAATAAACTTTATTACTGTGAGTGTGGGTAGACCCTACTGTTAGATTATAAACGCATAATGTACAAATAAGTAAACTTTACTACTGACAGTTGCTTCTCAACGTTTGTATTAATTAATAATTAAAAAATATATGAACGTCGTAGTGGTGTATCGTTACATATACTTTACTATTTCAATCGACTATGACAGTGAGCATTTTAACAAATTATTAAATCGCAAATGTTTTACTGTATGTAGTGGTATATTATTTATAGGCCTATAAAACATAAACAAAATATTTCGTTACTGAGTGGATAAGAATATATTTTAAAATGGTTCCTCTTTGTACCTATCCTCTTCCCCATCCCTCAGCCCTAATGTTACATACAAAACACAAATTGGGTTTGTTTACACATAACTCATAGATTAACATTATAGGAAAATAATTTACCCAATAATACAACCAACATACTATTAGTTACCATTCGTTCATAAATTTGTTTCGGTAAACAAATTGTTTATCTATATTAACAAGGGCATATACATAGTTGCAGTCGCGTGCTCAAGTTAGTGTTTACCAACCGACCGACATTATAGTGAGCTGTACGGTAAAATATGAAATATCATATACATGACATAAAAAGTACTTTTGTTTTGCTAAAGAATTGTTTTAAATCTATATTAACAATAATTATGTAATATCACTTCACCATGGTCAAACTAATATTTATCCTTTGATAACGAACTTAAAACTAACTAAATTGTTTATTCTCTTGCTTACTGAAAAGATACATAACAATGTTTATGAGTTAATTATCAGATTAGGCTTACACTTTCGTTATCTTCATACAAAGATATAATGATAAAGAACGTATTATTGTTTCGCCGAAAAGTAATTTCTATTTACAATCTGAAAGATCATACAATTTCCATCGCATTAAAGTGGAGCTACACTCAGACTTTCTCAGCTTATATTATGTTTAAGTATGTTTAATTGAAAGTGATTACATACAAAAAACAGGGAAGATATGGCAATATTTTCCAAAAACTAATTTCTAAAAAATCGGTCAGAAAATAGTGTTTTTTACTACATTACACTTTTTCAGTAACTTAGGGGTTATTAGTTTACAATACGTCGCAAAACGCGTTACACTTAGCGACTGACGCGTTTTAGTCGCCGGTGAACGCGTTGGTGAAATGTCTCCCCTTTGGTAAATTATGTGTTGGAAAATGGCGAATCAAATTTTTATACCAGGGAGTTGTAAAATAATGTTTACAACTCCCTGTTTATACACACAATTAATACGATTTGTTTAGGCCCAAGTAATATTTCCGATAAAAATGTCAGCATAATTTACATGTAACATCATGATTTGCACTGTACAACAACAGCATAATAATCTTAATCAAATTGCTTATTAATTTTAAGCTAGGCCTAGCTAAATCGTCTGATCAGCCTAGCTAGCTAGGCTTGAATTCATGTCTAGGTAGGACGGACTGTAGTCATGGGTTCGAAAATGCTTGGTCGTTTCGTCCCATTTATCGTTCCTGGGTTTTCTCGCACATTAAGAATTGTGAAACACAAAATTCTCTACAAAACAAGACTGGTATTGCTCAGAATAGTAACAGATGTGGAAGCTTATGTCTGACTGAAAAGCAACTATTCAGGCACCCTATCATGGCCCATGGGTAGGCCGAGATTGGATGCCAGCAGAACAAACTTCACTGCTGTAAGGCTATCAGGCAGCCAGCTAGAGGCCAAGCAGCATCGTTACATACCTAGACTCTTGTAGGCCTAGGCCTAGCTTTATTGAATATATAGCCACGTCTTTCTCAAATCTCGTTAAATTTGACATTTTAGTAATAATCTCATAATCACTTATTACACTGTGAAACATGATAGGGTCACATCCAGAATGTTTTAATATACTTTTCGCCCGTCAAAAATAACATCGCGACAATAACAGATCGCCAGCTGCAGTGTGAAAAATGTTGTGAGAAATGTCACGTGATCATACTCCCTAGCAAAGTAAAAAACCCAATTGGACCCAACGGGGGAAAGTGTCTATTTACGCGAAATTGCGCAATGTATACGCAATAACAATATCAAAAATAAAAAGATCTGGAAAAATTACATATAAAAACATTTTACATTTTTTTTTTAGTGAAGAAATTCATTTTTTAGGAATATTCAAATATACCCCCCTTTTGCATGTAAAAGAATAGTAAATTACAAGGTATCCCCCCAAAACGCAAAAAGGCGTGATTTTCAAGAAAATCATACTCATTGAAAAAATTTTCAAAAAAATATGAAGTATGTGGGATGATATTTTTAAAGAATAGTTGAAATGTATGAAAAATAGCAATTTTCTGGGTGGAGCTCCACTTTAAGCTTATAATAACAAAAATAATTTTAAATATTTTGTTTATGATAACGCACTACAATATAAAGTTCAGTGTTGTGTACCCCAATTAGTTGCACTGGGTTAAGGAGGTTATCATTCACTCATAGGATAACAATATTTTATAAAATTGATAGAGCAATAAAAACACTAAAACCTAAAACTGGACCGTTCGTAACGTCTTATTTAATCTTTTTTGAAGTCTATCATTAAGAGATGAATGCTCCTACTTTCCTTTACTAGGTTTATTTACGATATGATATCAATCCAATTCGCTTGAATCACTGTGATACTTCTTTCTATCGCACAACGTTTAAATCACCAATATTTCTTTATCTTTTACCTATATTTATCAATAAGCTATTCATACAGTAGTTAGTCGTTGATGCAAAACTCCTTTTTTTTAAATTTTTTTTTTTTGGTTAACCACCACCTTTATTCATCATTCAATCTTTTATAAATGTATTACAATTGTATATTATTATCATTTCATATAATATATATTACATTTCCGTTTTCTCAGTAGTTTTACATTTTTTTTTCTATTAATACATTTTATTTTCAATAAATCCATCTTAACATCTAATATTCTATTAACAATGTTTGTTTTTCATCTGATTAGAACAATCATTTGTATTCATTTCGTAACATTATTATCACATTTTTATTTGTTTGTATCTATTCTTATATAATTTCTACTAGTAAGTACTGATTTCCTCTTTTTATACATTATAATCTCTCTACACATTCCCATTCTTTACTATTAAAGTTGCGTTTGTTTCGATCAAACATATATTCAATTAACAATGCATATTCTCTCTTTTAACTACTAATTACTTCTTACTAGCTATTTAAACTAACAAAATATTTTCATTTAACATTGCTTTTTATTTTAAATAAATCCACTTTTCAAAACTCTTTCACCCACACAAACAAAAACGATTTCATATACTTGTGAGTAGAAATTTTGCATTTGTCCTACTTTGCATGGAACGGTGCTGTTCAAATTTAGTTTTTATTCAAATATATTATACTCATTTTCATTAAACTAATAGTTCACGATTTTGTATATTCTGTATCCTTATTTTATTTGTTTGTAGCCTGTTAAAAAGACATGTTTCCAAGAATAGATAATAATTACATTATTAATTTTAAAGTCCATCTTCACTGATTAAACACAACGTGTCAACAAGATTGACGGTTATGAGGAACTATGGACTTATAACAGAGCCTTTCAAGATTACGAGTAGAACCAGCTCATTACTTTTAATGATGTTATTAACTATGGCAAGGAAATTACTGCTGCTCGGTTGTATTGTAATTACACTTAGATGCCTGCTTGTTGGTAAGTCAATTAATTATAATAATAAGTAACACGTAACAAAACTGTAATTAATGATCGCTAATTTATTCTGAGAGCCTACCATTTGAGTGAAAATGTCGTTAATACAGTTATTTAAAAGACAATAGTTTTTGTATAGACAAGCATCATTTCCTTATGAATAAGCTGGAAAACTGTTATGTTTTGCTCTTATTTGACATCATTTTCATGTTTATCATGGTATTCTACAAGTTCAAAGAAATGAATTCTTTGAACTTGTAATATATATTATAATCTATATATTAATGCTACTACATTTTATGCGTATTTTACGTATCTCCTCCAAAACCACTGAACGGTACGTCCTCACATTTGGCACACTGATGTTTATTGAGGGGTCGCACACGATAGGCTATGAATTTTAAGGACTAGATGGTACACTCGCTTCGCTCGCGCACCATCTAGGTCGTGTCCACAGATGATTCTCGAATACACAGTAATTTCAGCGTCAAAAAACTGGCGATTTCAAATGTACGTACCGCAGGACTATAAATACATTGTCGTTTTCAGAAACGAATAAATAGACACGATGAGTAATGTAGTCAACTAAAATTAGCACACTAGGAATTAGGCCTACTTCCGAAGGAGAAACTTGTCTTAAAATGAGTCCAAAAAACTAAAACTGTGCCTGTTATAGTCGATTAAAATAGTAAAGTACATGTAACGATACACCACTACGACGTTTATATTTTTTATAATTACTAATTAATACAATAAACAGTAACCACATTCACAGAAAATTTCGATTCAAATGGCGACCAAAAATGGTTATTACGTACAGTATTTACAATATTGTCAAAGTATTGCAATGCTATATCTCAGTTTTAAGTTTATTCTCAAATGGCCCATAAATTTACCTACTTGTGTTAAACCATGGAGGGCTCATACAGTCGAGACGCAGAGTGCTCAAATGACCGTTAAATCGCTAATTTTCCCCTGCGCATGCGCCATTTTTATACCAGGAAGTAGAAATTGTTTACACCTAGCGACGAACCGCGATGAATTTTTGCATGGAAGAGCCTTCAGAAATCCAGTAAAATTTCACCAATCAGGAACCTTATTAACTTGCCAAATATGGTAAAGGCTTACCAAATATAGAAAGAATCTTCCCGCCGACATTTTTTCGTATAAAAGGACGGACATTTAAATCGGCGTCCATTTTTCGAAATCGTAGCTGTCGAGGGCTCACGTGAGGTAAGTTTTGATTCTGGTTTGTTTTGGTTTGAAACAAACCAGCCGATTTTTTCTTCACAAGCCAAAATTAATAACATTCTAGTATGTGCTCAATACACATATAATACATATTCTGAGAAAGATTTGGCTCTGTTCATTCATGAGAACTATTAAAATTTAGTGCAAATTGAGCAGTCACTTTTTTCGGGCCGCCGCCATCTTTGTATGTATTCCTTAACTATATCGTAGATAGCGTCTGTGTTTTAGCAGATCAATCTTTACCAATCATGGGGCTTTGGTTTGACATATTAGGTTTTGATCGACTATTTATTGATTATCACGCAATTATAATGTTATTTGAAGTTATATTTTGTGGAAATTTGTAATTATGAAAGGAATAAAATACATTGAGATTTCGGTCTGTATAGAACTAGGCCTACTGTAACTAGGGCTAGCTAGGCCGATCTGTTTTGAAGTCTCCTATATAGTTATTTCGTACGGATTGAACTATTAGTAATTACCCTATGCTATTGGAACTAAATTTGTAATTTTTTTATTAGATGCATCTAGGCCTAGCCCAATGCCCCTCTCTAGCTGTAGAGCATACTATTAGCCTAGGCCTAGCTAGTCAGAGAAGAGCCAGTCAGCCAGCTCCCGCCCAGGCTATTATGCTGATGCTAGGCCAGGCTAGGAGACGTGTTCAACACCCGGCCAGAAGATGATGGTACCAAGCTCACCAAATGTACTGAAATAAACCTATAAAGGAAGTATACAATGATACTGTAATATTTTTGTTTTTATTTTGCAGGTGTTTGGATGCCAGCGTTTGATCATCTCAGGATTTTAACCAAGTTACCTCAATTAGCCAGCATACCGTACCAAGCCAAAATGTCTGCATACTGTATTAACCAACTTTCATGTGCATTTACTACACCAATTTATATAAGTTTAATAAGTGTGCTATTTAAATAAGTTATAGACTTACGATATATTTGAAAACCTTGAAAGTTATTAATAATTATTATAATAATTAGATTTGTTTGCCTTAGAATAGTTTACTTGGAAATTACTTAATCCAAACTAATTTAAACTAGACATGAAACTCGTCACTTTGACGAGTTAGTTATCCGCACCACGACAAACGCCACGTGCACGTCATACGTTGGAATATTGCACACAGATAAAGTTTATGGCATTATGACAAGAACTGAAGAATATGATATGCTGTTAGTGCTGAATTCTGTCAATTTTGTGTCATATAGTATATACATGCAAACAGTATAAGCTGTATACATATTACATACAGTGTAGAATAGGTGAAATTACGGGACCCGCCATTTATTCCAATTTTTAACATGGCGACGGTATCAAAATGAAACACTTAGATAGCAATTTCAGAAGGAAATTATCTCAGGAACAACATATTAACGTGTAGAAGAAATTTGAATACGTAAAATATAGATGCGCACCCTTTTAAATATGATGAACTATTACGCAAAATATGAAAATACAACTTTTTTTATTCAACTGGCCATATGATGACGTCACAACATCCGATTGGCAAAATGTTTACATGAATTCGTATCTACAATCCAATAGCTTCCAGAAAACGTTTTAATCGTGATTATCACATTTTATTCTTACGAGCTATTACAGATTAAAATTTACTGTAAAGATGAAATTAATGACCCACGTAATTAAAATTTTTAGGCATGATGACGTCATAAAAATTAAAATATTTTTATCTCATGCTAAAGAAAGTTGATTGACCTACACAATATATAAATGTAGGAGAAAAAGGAATACAGATAAGCGTGATGCGCTCCATTGAATGTGATGAGCAATAACGAAAGAGACAAAAATCCTATATTTTACATTCGTGTGGCCATACGATGACGTCACAATGTTTTTTTAGCCTTATTGATGCATGATCCGATATCTACAACTCATCAACTTCTAGATTTTGTAATAAAAATAAACGGTTAACGGTTTACTTTAGAAACTATGACTGTTTAAAAAAAGACATAATTTTGACGATTTTTTAAGCTTTTTCATAAAAAACGCGCACAAATTGTCTAATTCAACGTGTTCGTATGGCGTTATTTAAACTGAAAAAGGTCTAAATTGTTTTCAAAATTACTAGGAAAGGCTTGAAAAATATAATTCAGGAGAAAAAAATATGTTTTTAACGCTACGTACGCACCGCGCGCGTAAAAAATTGCGCGCCTGTGGGAATTTTTGACATGCTCAAAATGACAAGAAACGCGTAAAAAGCTGATTAGAAATTAATTTTGCGCATTTTGAAATTTTAAATGCGCGTGCGCGCGTAACTTCTTGTGAAACATGCCATTTTTAATCCGTAGAAAGTTTGCCCCTGATATGACTTAAATTTTGTCAAAGTGTCAATACTAAATGACTTTTGGTTTTTAATCTATGATCAATCATTGAAATTCATAAAATTGCGCGTAAGTCACGTTGCGCAACTATGACGTCATTCAAAAATAGGAGGTGCACAACTTCACGTAAATGCCCATATGTTGTCAAAGTTATGAAATGTTATGTTTACACATTTTAGAGAAACACGACTCACAAAAAGGAAGGAAGGAAAGAAGAATAATACAGAAAAAAAATATTGATCTCATACAATAACAAGGAGTTATCCGCTTGGTATACCAAGCGGATAACTAATAAGTTTATAAACCAGTATTTGTTCAGTTATATTGCCGTATAGTTTTCATCATGGTAGTGTAAATATTGTATAGTGCATATTATATATATATTTATTTATTTTATCAGCATCTATCTAGTCTTTTTAAATGTTATCGTATTTATGTTTAAATTCGTGCTGCATAATTGTATTCGGTTACATGTTTCTCAGTTCTTCAAAAATACCAAAGATATTAGTTAAAATTACACTTACACTTTTAATGTTTTATAACTCTACCAAAATAATTTTTGTATATTTTAGGATAGTTTGTTATTGATAATTTGTATTTTAACAACAGTTATGAGTTGAAATAAAATAAAGTTTCAATTTTAAAAATTCTTTGTGATTTATTATGTAGTTTTTGAAAAATTTGTGGTGTGATGATTGCAGTGATAGATTGTGCATTGTAAATTAATATTGATTAATTAATAACAATAATAAATGGAATTTGAAATTAAACCACATAAATACTGTAATGCAGTCGGACCTTGAAAGTTTTATTAAAAGCAGTCTGGTTCCCCTACGACTATTGCCATGACGTCATTTTAAGCCGTCTGGTGCTGTAAGGCTATTGCCATGACGTCATTTTGAGCCGTCTGGTGCTGTAAGGCTATTGCCATTACGTCATTTCTCTCGTCGGAAAATGGCTGCTATTTTAGAATTCATTCGCTTTTCTCAAACGAATCCAGCCATTTTTTTCTTCAAGAGAGTTTAACAATTTCCTTTGGTAGAAATATTTGGAATATATATTTACGTCATATACCTAAAATCTGTGACTGTTCATACGATTTTCAGTGAGTTATTTAATTTTTTTCGACTAAAGTTACTCAGCACTACGCCAGTCGCCGCTAGCCTACGCTAAGGTCGCCACAAACTTTCACTTGGCTAGGCAAAATATGATCGAATTTTTGAATTCTAAACAGGTAAAATCCCTTAAATATTATTTATAAATACAAAATACCCTGTAAATCGTAATTAAAATCTCATAATTTTACACGGAAATTCAGAACTTTTTTCTCTCGACCGCCGATAGCAATGGCGGCGATTCAAATTTCGAGATTGTGATAATTTCGAGGTCACGCAACTCTGCGTCTCGACTGCATAAATTTACCTACAAACTGAGAGTCTGAGAGATTGGAATGTTCCATTCATCGCAAATCAATACATTTGTATAAACGTATATTAAATCTATCAAAATAGTATTTTTTTAAGAAAATCGGCCTGTCTTCAACATTGTGATCTTCAACCGGTTTCCAGCTATTAAAAACAATTATCGTAGAAGGATATAGGAAAATGCGAAGCATCCTCGTATTATTGTGTGCAGGTATTTTTTAAGAGGACATCCATTAGACAGTGTATACTACGGTCGGAAAACACCCTATTTGGGGCAAATAGTTCAACCTAAATTCGTTTTAATCGTCAATAACTAATTGTCTAACTCAATTTTATTAGTAAACATGGTTACATCTGGTGGTTTAAATCAGTACCGAGATTCTAACCAACTGTATATACCATCGCGTAAACATTCTAGAAATAACGCGCGATTTACCGAATTTTGCCCTTACGTAAATTTATATATAGATAAACACAAAAAAAGGCAAAAAATAGCAGTAATTTGACGATGTTTTGCGAGTTGTTACGTCAAGTATCAACTACACAACCTTCTACGTTGTGTACCGCAATGGCCTGATCTACAAACACCATGCCGAGCCGCCAAATTAAAACGGTGTTTAGTCTCGACAGCAGCCCAACCGTATCGACTGATCGCGATATAAGATATAAAAGTTTGTGTCCGAGCGCATCATCTATTTTCGAGTAGTAAGTGCACTTTTTGTGTTGATTTGAAAGTTCATTTTATTATTCCAATACTCACATCTTAATTAACTTAATTCATATTTATATTAAAATGTTTTAATCCAACGACTGATTAACAGACGTCACTTTCTGATGCGCACCCTAGATTAATATTCACACAGCACAAAGTCCAATAACCAGTACAGTATTGCGCTTTTATAATACTTAATCATCCCATGCAAATTATGTTTAAGGCAGACAAGACCGTGCCGAGCACAGGTTATTGCTAGACCACACTTTAATTACAAAAGTAGCAAATAGGTAACAATCTTCCATACAAAAAACATTGCAAAATATTAAAACCATTGAAATAAAAAAAATGTAAATGAAAAAAAAAACAAACAGAAACAAAACGATTCCAAATGGTTTTATACATTGTTGAACATCTTACTTCGTTTTTCCGCAGCAATGTGTTTTTTATTCGATTTATGTCCACTTTTTTATTTTATCTATATGTATCAAATAATGAATAAACCACGAAAAACACCCACAATAATATAGTTTGGTATTTCATACTTTCGTTAGTGTTTGCGCGTATCATCTAACTATTTCACATCACAATTTTTGTTTAGCGTCTTTTACTTTCGTAAAGTCTGAACAGTCAAAAAGTAAAGTCTAAAATTCCATATCCAGTATTGCTTTCATTTTTTAGCTTACAAATATTTTAAAGTGAAGAGATAGTGTATAACAAAATCAATGGCCATAAAATAGTTCCGAATTTTGTTCTTGATACAATTTTTTTTTAAATAATTTACTTTTATCGGAGTGCGCTTTTATTATACATGAAAAGTATATAACCACTTATTAAGGCAGAAAAGACTGCGCGGAGCACGGGTTACTACTAGTATTGTTAATATGGTCTTGTGTATACTTAATGAAGGGCCAAATATAATGTAGGACAATACACATAAACAACTATTAAAATTGAAGATAGAGTTATTAAAATTAAATTGAATACTGTTCATACGATTGTACCTAACTTTACCTGCTACACAGTACTTAGGTCTAAATGTTAACTTTAAGAAAGTTTGTGATTAACAAAATTGTAACACTAGACAAAGTTGTGTACATTTCATTCCCCCTAAAAGATCAACACGATAACTTCTACGCAACTACCATAAGAGAACGGTAGAAACACTGAAAAGATTCATATTATATGTTTTAAATGGTGTTTACTTCCTTATTATTATTAAGGAAATTGGTAAACACTATATATCATCTACACATCGAATTATTTCATAAAAAAATAATTTATTCTAAAAAGCAATTGTTTTGCACCTCAATGGAAATAGAACTCTTTTAATTGTTTTTTGGTTTAAAATATTAAAGTTGACCCGATTCTGCTACTGCCAAAAGGTATTTATCTATAAAACTATAGCAAGTTATATACGTTGCTGTCTGCAGAAATACTGTACTTTTAACACCGTACACTGATAGATACCTCTTGACAGAATCGGCTGTAAAGTTAAAACCTTGTATTTAATCTTCATTTCATGTTTTTTTGCTTTTAATTTAAGGTTTATACCTTTTTAACTCCTATTTCTAATATATTACTGTAATCTTGTTCTGTTAATGTTATTTAATTGTTTGAGACCAAATAAATGAATGAATGAAACGTATATGTTCTTTGAAAATTACACTTATAAATAGTGAAGATGTTTTAAACATTAGATTGCAAATCTGTTTGCCCGTCTGGATGGAGTGGTTATGGTTCATATTGCTACAGACACATTTCGTCACGTGTGTATTGGGGATCAGCTAGAAGCGGCTGTCAAGAACAGGGATCGAATGTTAACATTGTATCTATACATTCATCGAATGAAAACGTAAGTAATGGACACCGACAACATTGCTACAACAATACTTAATATCCGGTAACAATCTGTACTGAAAAATCAGCTTTGCTTCTATAAATAATGGCTTTAGGATTATTTGGATTCCATATTCGGTTCGGTTTCTTATTCGTGGTGTTATGTTTTTCAGAGTTTTATTGGGGGGCTAATATATTCTGATGCATGGATTGGATTATACGAAGATGATGACGGTGATTATCATTGGGCAGATGGATCATCCTATTCTAAGAGGTAAGTGTCTGATTTTCATTTGTGTGGTTTCGCTACATAAAAACGTCTAAGGTGAGGGTGGTAATTGTCTGGGTGGTAATTGTCCGGGTGGTAATTTTCCAGATGTACTTTATTTCATAAGGAAGAGCGCAGTTGACACACTTCATTGACATTTTACAAAATATAGAACTTGATCGACCTGGTTTAAGACATAACGGTGGCCTATTGTTTTGTTTTCTTTTTATAGGATACTTAAATAGTGTTTAAACTTTTCATAATGAACAGCAGTTATGCATATATCATATCATATTCATTTTTTGTGTAGTTATTGGTCTACAGGTGAACCTAATCAGAACGGTGTTTTTCACGATCCTGATTGTGTTAAGATGCAAATATCTGACTACCGATGGAATGATATTGAATGTGACGACACTCAAATTGGCTATGTATGTAAGACACCATGTAAGTAGCCACGTCGTCAGTGATAACTTGCGATTTTAATTTTTTTAACAATTTATTTTGTTTTGCCATAGGCCTAAGCAATTTTTCAGGTTATGCCAAAGAATTATTATATCACCAGAATGGGTATTCCGCGATTTTTGCATGAGAAATTTGTAACAGAGAGTGATGCCCGCCCTCATAAGGGCGGATGTATACAGACTAAATAAGACTTGATTTAATAGATATTATACATGTCACATTACATAGAATTATGATAATATATTTTGCAATTGTAAAACATTTTATAATACATTAATAATAAACTAGTGTACATTCACTTCTACAGAAAATGATTTACTACCATGCTAAATTAGTTCACAAAAAAGGCCGAACAGCAACACCAAAAATCAACGAAGTGTTACTCAGCACGGCCCATTCTTTACCATTGCCGCATACTAATCTACGCCCGGTAAATTAAGTATTGTTTTTATGATATAAATTAGTATAAAATACATGTTATTAATAGGATACAATGTTAAATTTCATTAACATTTATTTGTTTTACCAGAAACAAGTTAAATATAGAAATATTATAAAACTATCCTTCGTGAAAACGCGTAAACACCAACACGCCCGGTAGCGCCCGGTTGATGAAGCGAACTGTTTATTCGGCAGTTTTTACTACATAAATTGCATGAAACGAACAATTAAAATATCCAAACAGCATTTAACATGATGTTGCATTTTTTATCATGAAAATACTACCGGTGGTCCAGCCTTAGATTAGTGTAACCGTCACAACAAGTTGTATACATCCTCACTTATGGCGGCGCCCTACCACATGGACAATATTACTGTTACAGGAAAAATCGCGGATTACTCATTCTTGTGATATATATTCTTTGGTTATGCATATGCGCTTCCTGTATGTTTTAGTTAAAGACACTATCCCTACATTTGTTCGATCTAATTTAGAGTCACAAACTGCATTATATTTAAAGATAAATACTATTTTGTCCTGTTGTGATAATTTGTTTTGTCTTTTAACAGTCAAAAAGTAAGTAGGTCCCGCTATAAATACCAGCATATCGCGCGTGGATTTATATGTTTTTTTTGCTTCTGTGTTACACTCACTTTCGGTCGATCATGAAGAAAAGTTTTCAGCAAAAATACCGGGTCTTCCCCGATTTTTATTAACAAAATGTTTAAAAGAAAACCAAAGTTCCATCAAAGCCTAAACTTGTTTGCAAACAATGATGACACCGTGCCACGTCATTGAAATTTAGAGTATTATTAGACAGACAGATAAGCATGGAAATGAACGTTTTCATCACAATAAGGCTGCAATACTAAAAATAGTGTGCTACGTCTTATGTTTACAACGGGCACTCGGACAGACAGATAGAAGATTTAAAATAGGAAAAAAGGCTGACATTTGAAGTATATAAACAGACAAACATGACTGAACTCGAGTCTTAGATTTCCAACTTGCGACAAACAAAAATACCATATAATATAACAGCTTGTAAAGTCTGAGATTTCTTAACATTTTCTACTGTTGTTACGTTAGTGGTTACATTTTGTTACGTTAGTGGTTAATGAAGTTATTTACGTTAGTGGTTAAACTGTTACGTTGGTGGTTAATGGATTGTTACATTAGTGGTTAAACTGTTGTTACTGTCGTGGTTCGGGAATCCTTAATATTGATTTGCTAGGTTTAGACCATTAAGGTTTGGTTTGTGAAGCCATGTATCCCATGCAACAAAACAATACACAAGATGAGGCTGTATTTACTCTGTATCGTTTATTTTTCTAAACAGGAACAAACCCTGTATAAAACAACGTCATAATTATTATGTATCAGCAGTGTAATATAATTCAACAATAAAAACAATCACAAGCAAGCTTACTATAATATGGGCACTTCACTAATTATCAATTAGTATTACTGTATATAACATTTAACGAACTTATACCTGGATCCAATACACCAATTTCATACTACTAATCACGTCAACCTGGTAAGTTATCCAATTAACTTCAACATGGTATCTAGTAAGACAAAGGTGTATATCAATGAGAAATTATAAACAGTGAATTCATTGTCGTTACAAATAATGAACGATAACAACTTAACTCGGTTATGCACATGGAGTAATACTGTAAAACATTATGGTTGTATAGAAAATATCTACTCACAGTATTGGCGAGAATCCACACTTTAAAGAAATACAGTATATAACATGTCTTACTCAGACAACAACTAAAACAACTTCTGCAGAACCAACGCTCACGCAGCCTATTCAATATAATCATTCACCTGATATGCAAATACGCCCGCGAATACCAGTAGTGAACAATAGCAATGCAATGCAATATATTGCGCCACCAATAATGTAGGTATAAGAAACTTCGGAAGCTTTCCGATCCATTACATTACGTTGGTGGTTAATGGATTGTTACATTAGTGGATGATTTTTGTTATGTTAGTGATTAGTGGTTGATTGTTGTTTGGTTAGTGGTAAAATGTTCCATTCCATGGTATGAACATACGACGCGAACTGGTAGTAGGCCTACATTTGTTTTCTAATGTTATGATAATGAATCATAGAACTTACGTGTACGACAAGGAATGACCATGTTTAATGTTTTAAAAGTAATACATATGCATTCTTTTTACGTCAACAATTGCATAGATAGTGTGATTATTTTGTTTAATAATAAAATCCATCAAGTTAATTAAATGTTAAACAAAAATACGTAAACGCATCACACACACACACACACCGATTCACTTATTTTGTTATTTGTGTTTTCTATTTTATACCAAGATAGTTTATTGTTTTTCACGCTGTTGATAGCCCGCTACGTCACAAGAGATGACTCATTTTTAAGCTGAAAGCAAGCAGCAGTTATAGTACTAGAGGTTGACGTTTTTGCTAAAATGCAAACTCGACTATAATTTATAGGTCCCAGCTGCTGGACCCAAAAAAGAGAGTCTATTAGGACACGTCATGCTAAAATTACAAATCCCAAAGCATTTCTGGTATTTATGAGTCCCATTTGACTGATATATATATATAATACTGTAATTCGCTGTCAGATAATCATTGAATTATTATCAAAACAGTCCATTAAAGTTTTTGTTTGTAATAGGATACTTCCACACTTGAAGTATCTAGGCGTGATGAAGTGACTCCCAGACTTGACCTTAGCAATAAAATAAAGTGACAGAAATTGGGTCTGTGTTTCATATCAAAGTTATTCACTTCTGTAACAAAAAAATAATATTTATTCACGTATAAAAAGAGAAAAAAAAAACCTTTAAAAATAACCCAAACCCATTGTCTGACAGACAATTTAAGTATTTTTTGCTTTAAATTACATTTTTTTCAGGTAAAATAACTATTATGTGACAATAAAATGACACATTCAAAACAAATTTGAAATAAAAAAAAATTTTCAGAAGGACAATATATCTTTAAAACTGTTACGTCAATAAGCGAGCAGCGTTTTTTGTAAGAAATATTTCTTGTTTAGTATATTGTTTCATTTATATTCTAATACATTGTGATTCAACTGAGAGTGCTTTGTTACTATTGCAAATTGTTATGATTATTATTGTTAATATTTTTGTTAACAGATTGTTCCATTGATAACTGTAAACATCTATCCTTTAACTTAAAACCCCGTAGTTGCAGTTGCTCGTCATGTGACAGCGAATATTATTTGTCATCATACGCAACATCATGTCAAGGTAGGTAATTAAGTACCCAATTTCAGCTCAGAAAAATCTGTTATCGTGCGTTAATGCAAATCGAAAATCAGACAACGCAAACTGTACGTCAAAATTTGGCTTATTAGCAATAGCTATTTTAAAACAGAACAGGATGTTTCTAGTTAAGCTGGTTTGCCATCCATTCCATGTTTAATCATTATGATATTCGATTTGTGTTTGTATGTTTACAGAATGTACCGTTATATCTAATTGTGATCTAAGAAGTTGTACAACATATTATGATCAAGTATGTATGAAATGTAATGGTGACTACGGAATGTCAATGGGACAAGCATACCTAAATAAGAATACAGTTTGTGAAGGTACTGTTTTATTTTGTTATTAATATATGCCTACATCGTCTAAATAGGCTATATCCTAATTATGAGTGTGACATCATCGAAATTCGATAACTTTAATAATATTACGACTATGTTTCATGTGTTTTCTCTATTGGTAAACACATTCTAGATGACAACCCTAAATTAATTCAACCTCTATTATTACCTTAATTTTGAACCAATAATAATCCAATATAACAAGTCACAACCACAACCGCTAGAACCACTAGACTTTAATTTTATGTTATATTAATCTATAATGTTGATAGAAAATTGTTCATGGAGAAGCAGCAGCACACTTTGCTATCCAGGCACATGTCCAGATGGAGAAAAGAGTTGTACATGTGTAACTGGCTTTTCCGGATCTGACTGTAGAACAAGTAAGACTATTCAAGAAATGTATTTGCAAAAACGTCCTACGTTGATTTACCATCAGTTTATCTGGCAAAAACAATTTGTTGTAATCACTAAGTCATGCATTTAATATAATTTCACATTAGGCCCCGAGACTCAATTTTAAAGGTTGTCATGTGACACAAGACCAATCTGGGAAGATTGAACATCTTGTTTAATTTTTAAACATAAATTGAACCATAACCTTCACTTTAATGCATATTTTTTCAACAGTGACATCGTTTGCAGATCCCACCATGGACTACTGTCTTTTAAAGATTCATGATACATCTGGTGGAACTATAGAACTTCAATGTGTAGATAGTGGACATGTATCTTTCGTTGGACAGTCAACCTTAACGAATATAGAGAATGACTGGAGAAGTTCTTACATTCAACCAAACGTATTACGTCCACCGTATATATCCGGTTTTGCGCTTGGAATGATTAGAGGTGTCACTGTAGCGACAATATATAATAAAGGTAGGTAAAATAATAATAACCTCCATATTGTTAATATACATTTAAACAAAACACGATTTATATTATCCTACTTATGTGGATTTCACAATCTAAGTCATGAAAAAAAAAACTAAAGCGACAATGTAGATGTAGGATATGTTATCTATATATAAATTTACGTAAGGGGAAAATTCGGTAAATCGCGCCTTACTTCTAGAATTTTTACTCGATGGCATATAAAGTTCATACTTTTGGTACTGATGTAACCCTGTTTACTAATTAAATTGAGGTAGATAATTAGTAT
The DNA here is from genome assembly GCF_963402885.1 of Antedon bifida. Lineage (NCBI taxonomy): Eukaryota > Metazoa > Echinodermata > Crinoidea > Comatulida > Antedonidae > Antedon > Antedon bifida. Next base: position 8,719,669 of record NC_136233.1, on the reverse strand, counting down.
TGACAATTAAAACGAATTTAGGTTCAACGATTTGCCCCAAATACAGGTGTTTTACGATCGTGGTATACACTGTCTAATAGATGTCCATCTTGAAAAATACCCGCACACAATAATACGGGGATGCTTCGCATTTTCACATCTCCTCCTACGATAATTGTTATAAATAGTTGAAAACCGGTTGATCAGCTCGAATACAGCATCATAATGTTAAAGACAGGCCGATTGTCTTAAACAAATACTATTTTGATAGATTTAATTAATATACGTTTATACAAATGTATTGATTTGCGATTAATGGAACATTCCAAATTATTTGGTTTAACCATAGAGGTATAGGCCTACCTCCATGGTTTAACACAAGTAGGTAAATTTATGGGCCCTTGGAGAATAAACATAAATAGTATTTCAATGCTGTACAATACTGTAAATAGGTATTAACCACTTTTGATCGCCATTTGAATCGCAAATTTCTTACTGTGAGTGTTGGTACTGTTAGATATAATATAAACAAAATATACAAATTAATGTTATTACTGTGAGTGTGGGTAGGCCCTACTGTTAGATTATAAACATATAATATACAAATAAACTTTATTACTGATATTTGCTCCTCAACGTTTGTATTAATTAATAATTAAAAGTTGGTACAAGTGGAAATTCTTTCACAATCTGTTGATTCGCGTCAACCAATTAAAGGGCAATAATCCAAAATCGTTCAACCGTGAGCCCTCATAGACTCTTTTCCCAGACGTTTTTTTGGTCCAGCAGCTGGGACCTATAAATTATATTCGAGTATGCATTTTAGCAAAAACGTCAGTCTCTAGTACTATAACTGCTGCTTGCTTTCAACTTATAAATGAGTCATCTCTTGTGACGTAGCGGGCTAGAGCAGCAGCGTAAAAATTGTTCCTCGTTGTACCTATCCTCTTCCTCATCCCTCAACCCTAATGTTACATACAAAACACAAATTGGGTTTGTTTATATCAGTCCAAATACAAAATGTGTGACTCATTTTGTGACAAGTTTCTCTTTCGGAAGTAATTCGCATGGTTCTAAGTTTGGTTGACTACATAAATCATTGTGTCTATTTATTCGCTTCTGTAAACGACAATGTATTATAGTCCTGCGGTACGTACATTTGAAATCTCCATTTTTTTCTCGCTGGAATTACTGTGTATTCGAGAACCAACTGTGGGCACGACCATCTAGTATACTGTAATTCATGGTCACTATTTGTGGTACATTTGGAATTTTAACTGAAACAGTGTTGCTTTTATTTTTTAATTCATGTTTATAAAAACACCTTAGGTAATACCAATTCTAAAGAGGTTGCCAGAATTCCATGTAGTGATCCAGCCGATAAAACTGCCCCACAACAGAGCGTCTACCATTGTGGCGGTGTGGATACGTTGGATTTAACAGGATGGACACTAACTACAGGTGATAGGTAAATATTGCAGCAGACGACACAATTTATCTTGTTAACGAATATCGGCAAAAAATCTCCTTTTTTTTCAAATTTTAAACATTCAAACACACTTCTGAACAATGTGCTTCTGGTTGCTACTGTTTTCTTTGAAACTACGGTTTTATCAGATAAATATTTTTTTTTCCGATCCAATTTTTGGTCAAACTGAATAAGTGTTATGTGACCTTAAAATGACTCATTCAACAAACAACCTTCCTTTACCAAATATCATATTTATTTTAACGTAAGCTATGTATTTTCTTGCTTGTGTGTGAGACGGATTTGGTAATTTATATTTATGTTTTTTTGTAGAATCACAATTGATATAGATGTAGAAAATGGTGGTTATGTAACTGTTGAGAACCGTGACACAAACGGACGGTCCAATCGTTATTACAATGGACGCATTCTCAGACGAACCGGGAATTATGTTTTTGACTTCATTGACCCAGCTCATTGCGCAGTCATGTCATCTTGTTCTTCGCAAACATTTAACTGTGGAGAAGATATCACAAAACAGGTATTCTTTTACTGTCACCTTGACACACACCAGTTAGTGTAGTGAATCAACCATTCTTTTTATTTAGTAAGTATTTCAATTTCAATTTTCAGGGGAACATTTCTGTAAGTTGGTCAGGGTGGACTGATCTTGATTCTGATGTCAAGCGATATCAGTATGAAATTAGACAAATGTCAGTGCAGTCTAACGATAAACTAGAAGAAGTTCTGACAGGAAATCCGGTTGCAACTTGTTACAACAATGGGGGCACTCATATCATGTTACCTCATCCTGGTATGTATCAGCTATTATATTAGAGTATTATTATTACTACTCAATGTTATACCTAAACATACATTTGGATTAAACGGGTCATGAGTTACACTTCAACAAACCGTCGCCTAGTATTATACCTGAAAGGTTTATCTACGTTACTGCTCAACTACAATCACGCAATCTTCCCTTCACAATAACTTACCAGTGTTGTGATACCAGTCTGTAATCGGGGACTTACCCTGTCATGAGGTAATTTTCCGAATGATCGTCAAATCAGAACGGTACTGGATTTGATCTATTAGCGTTCCTACTCCAAACTAGTCATCCATTCATTGAAGCTCTAATGAAGAATAGCTATCCGGTGGTGGTGACTATAGAATGGTCCCTGGGACAATGACTATACTTCGGCTTTAGTTGATAGAAGATTTAACTGTTTTGCTAGAAAAATACAGTATACGATGTTTAACTATATTAGTGTAAATAGGTAGATGTAATGACATCCAAGTGATATTCTTAAAAAAGCGTTGGCATCAACAATAATTATGAAAAATTAATTAGTAAACGATTCACTAATTGATGCCAAAACTCAGGATTGAAACATATACTTTAAGTATTTAAGTCTAACGCTAACCAAACTGAGCTGTAACGTAACTTTAAACAATTATGTACTGAAAACAAGGCCAACATCCATTAAGTCGCGTTCTACAATGCATAGTGATACCGGACCGACATACAGACAGACAGACCGACAGACAGACCGACAGACAGACCGACCGACCAACGGACCGACATAGTGAACTATAGAGTCGCGTCCACGCGACTAAAAATAATTGCCAGTAGGTCTTGGTAATTGTGATTGGAGCCGCTGTAACATAGTGGCAACGAACCATATGAGTCAGGTTTATTCACCCTCAATTTCCCTGACTAGATGGTACGCTCGCTTCGCTCGCGTCGTCGTGCCCTCAGAGTTCTCGAATACATAGTAATTTCAACGTTAAAAAACTGGCGATTTCAAATGTACATACCGCAGGACAATAATACATGGAACGAATAAATAGACACGGTGATTTATGTACTCAACTAAAATTAGCTCCCTGGGAATTACTTCCGAAAGGGAAACTTGAGACCAATTGTTTGAATTAAATTTAAACAAACTTAATTTGTGTTTTGTATGTAACATTATTAATTGTTTTCATGTTTTACAAATAATATACCACTAAACACAGTAAAACATTGCGATGTAATACTTAATTGAAACTGACACCGTCAGAGTCGATTGAAATAGTACAGTACATGTAACGATACATCACTACAACCTTTATATTTTTTGTAATTACAGTATTAATTAATACAAACGTTAAGAAGCAACTGTCAGTAATAAAGTTTATTTGTATATGTTTATATAATGTAAAACAATTTGTGAAAACCACCTCTATTCGGAGAAAACGTACATTCGCTCTAATCGTTAATAAATAATTATCTAACTCAACTTAATTAGTAGGCCTAATGGTTTTCGCCGCTCGACATTTTAAAATTAATCATTGTTCTTTCTTCAGATATATTTATGATTAATTATTAAAAAGATGTCCTTTAATCGCAAAAATACATACAAATCAAAGATAGTTCTTTAATTATGAATCACATGCCCATTTTTTCACTAGTTAATTGTATACTATAAATATACAATTTTTAATAATTTATAGAAAATATGTTTTTGTTACCACGGAAACATGTAACAAAATAAAAATGTAAAAGCATAATAATAATAATAATATATACGAATTTGTAAAGCGCCAATTCCAGCAACAAGTGATAAAAGGCGCTGTGGACTAAGATGTTACACCTCTTTAACAACATTCTTCTCCCCTAAGGGTCCCGTCGTGTCATCGGCAGCCAACTACGGCGCCATTACAATTGAGAAAATTCTTCCAGTCTGTTGATTCGCGTCAACCAATCAAAGGGCGAGAATTCAAAATCGTTCAACCGTGAGCCCTCATAGATTCTCTTTTCCCAGACGTTTTTTGGGTCCAGCAGCTGGGACCTGAAAATTATAGTCGAATTTGCAAAACTGTCGGCCTTAGATACTATGGCTACCGCGATGAAAAAGTTTCCTAATGAATATGTCCTCTTGGGACATATTCATTAACGTCTGCACAATCAAATAAACTTGATTCGACCTGGTGTACGTTTTTACGACGAATGATCCGTAATGGTTATCGGCGAAAAAACACTTTAGATGATGAATGTTATAAACTGTATTATACAAACATACATCGACATTCACAATATATGTAAGACATGTGATTTATCTACATTCATCAAAACCTAGCAACGAAATTATGCTGCACACGATGACAAATGCTCGAAGCGTGGTAGAAATACGAACACGTTATTCAAACAAGTTCTAGATAATGTTGGAATGGTCAGACAAGCCTTCATTAACAACTCGAAGGCCCACTTTATTATTATTATACAGTATATCAATAATAATAATAGAAAATAATATTTACTTCAAATCAAATGCATAGCAAATGATGTGTTTTCGTACACAATTATTACATTTCCATAAAAGACTGCTAAACCTTCCCCACCCCACCCCTCCAACACCCCTCACCCAACACTTCTAAGTAAATAAATTAATATTCTCAATTGCTCTATCACTTCTTACAATACATTTTTTTGTGTTATTATATGTTTTGTAATGTACATTAAAAGTTTGTTAAATCATTTGTCGTTATTAGTTGGGATGATTAATCTACAAGAAGGAATTATCTCAATTTTGACCCCTAAAAAATAAATTAATAAAATAAAATTTATGTTGCATTATTTCCATGTATGCACTTATACATATTATAGCTAAAAAACAAATACTTTGTCTTTAAGTTTTTTAGAATAAACTCAAGCGCGTTTGCTCATTTACTACATTTTTTTTAGATAATGCCCTGTAAATCAGGGCAGTATAGTCCTGCGGTACCCAAAAGCGCCAGATTTTTTACGCTGAAATTACAGTGTATTCGAGAACCATCTAGTTGTTTAAATTCATATTACTCTTAAGTAGATATATATTGCATATTTAGTCATTTTTGTCATCGTTATTGTCTTGGCCCTTGGTACGCATATCATTACACAACTGATACTGAAAACTGCATTAAAAACGTTGTAATTTACTACTGCCGAAAGTGGGATTGAAACAAGGGACCTTTAAATCTTCATTCTAACTCAATCTCCGTCACTAAAACGATAACTTAAATGCACCAAAAATGGGTGTTTGATCTTAAATGGTCTACATTTGAAATTGTACATAGCTTTCTATTGAGAAACAGTAGCTTGTGCATAGCCTAATAGTAAAATAAACCTTTATCTTTTTAAGGTCTGTTTTCAGTAGTGCTAGAAGTGTTTGATTTGGCAGATAATGTACAACTTGCTCGGCGGTTTATTCTGTTTGATGACATCAACAACGTAACATTTAAAACGGACACAGCGTTACAGGTGACGTCAGCTTCTGTGGATACAGGATTTGAATGGTTGACTGATTTACATTCAAATGTACTTGTAGATTGGACTAACCATTACATAAATGAATTTCATCAAGTAAATAAATTGCTGAATGAAATCGGAGACTACTTTAGCTCTGAATTACTACCAGGTAAGTATTAAGTTTCGTTTCTCAATTTTGTTTTTCTTTTCAAAATTAATATTATTGATCAACATTATTATTAACTACTGATTTATTCAATGCCTACAGATTATAACGAGCTTTTTTTTATTGTTACTCTTCTCTGAATGTTAGTAACTTTTTTATTTTATGTCTTTAGGCACATGTTGCCAATGATTACCAATAGTAATGTAATCACTGTCCTATCAGATCAGGCACAGGAGATTTTTTTGTGCACCAGTTAATCGGGGTGTAACCCTCTACTCGTCTCGAATAATGAACTGGGTTATTTTTTAAAGTGCACAAGCCCATACTGTGTACACTGGACCTGGTTTATTGTCTTTATTCGACCTTAAGACTTGACCCATCACCAGAACCACGAACTCATGACGATATTGTTGGCTCTTTAGGTACCCCGGGCATTTGCAACTATGAATACAGGAACATTGTTTTTTTCAGAATATGACCAATGGACAGGCACAAGAGGGAGAAATGCCATACCAAACAAATTAGGCGTTGTAAAATTTGAGGATACGTTCTCATCGGATCACAGTGGATGTGCAAGTTGCAATCAAAGTGCATGGAATGATGTTGGCATATCTACCTCAGAGTCTTACAATATTTCAAGAATCGATGGTGATTCAATAACATTTTGGGTTAGAGGAACTGACATAATGGGGAATACATTGGTTGACTCTGTAAAAGTTCACGTTGACTCCAGTGAAGCAATCATTCAAGATCTTTGGTTACTAAAAGACGGTGAAAGGAGCATTGCAGTGCACAATTCAGCAGATTTGCTTGAAATGAAGTTAGTGGCAAATACAATACATAATTGATTATAATCAACAATATAAAGTTATAAATAAAAAAATGATTATTTATTAATTTCTCTCTATTGCTGTTTAGCTGACACAACTCAGTCATTGGTAAATTATTTGATAAAACAAAAATGGCATATCTATCTTGTTAAATTTCTTTAACTGATTATATGATTTCATTTTTCAACTTTGTTTAGCTTTGAATTCCAATCATTTGATGCACATAGCGGTCTTAAAACAATCCATTGGGAACTTTACGATCTACATGAAGGTACTAGAATATATCTTGGTTCAGATCATCTCAGTGCCAACCATATCAGTGTAAGGAATTGTAACAAATATTTAATTATTCACAAAATGATTACACATTTGGTTAGAACATTATACACAAATATGGATAAGATAAGAATATAATCTATACTGAAGTTAATAATTAAAGCGTAAAATATTTTACTACTTAGTTACTTTTTACACTAAATTATTCCATATGCAGCATATTCCATTTTGCCTTTAGGCAGTTATAGCCAAGAGAACGGAATCATAGGAACTGTATCATCGCGAAAGTTATATTACTACGGTTGACAATTTTGGAATTTTGTAAACTCTGAAAATAATGTATTGAAATTGTTTTGAATGATGGTAAATTAACACTCTTTATCATTTAATAAACATGTAATATCATATTTTATTGAATTTTACAACGTTGATATACAAAATATATTACTAAAAATTGTAATTGTTTAGTTTTATCGAAAAATGGCATACAACTGCCGACAGAGGGTGCAATTTGTTTACTTCATTCGTGGCTAAAAACGATTATTTTTTGAATTGTTTTATACCCTACATTTCGAAAATTACAAGTAAAAAATAATGTAGAGTAGGCCAGACTATTTACACAAAATTTCTGATTGTTAAACAAAAATAAGTGATATAAAAAAAGAACAATAATTAAAGCTGTTTTTAAATCGAGTGACGTTTTTTGTAAGAAATATTTCTTGTTATTCTTGGTTTTCTGCTTTATTCCTTCCCTCTAAATATTTAGGATTCACTTACATGTCATCCACCGGATTGCATATGTATTCCGAAAGGAGATTGTTACGGAATCAACTACAGCTTCAAGCCAGACTTGAGTAGAATGAACTTCAGTGACGTGAAACATGATCAGGAAGTTTATGTGACGATTACGGTGACAAATCACGCAATGCTTGTGACAAATCTAACTAGGAAGGTATTTTATTAATCGGAATATTATTGGCAGTTTTGAAATCTATTATTTATAGAGTTAAACTTCCATTTTACTCGATTATTCAGGAACGTTTGTTTTAAAATAAGGCAAGACGTATATAAACAGTAGACGTTCACCAAACAAATAAATAAATAGCACAAATTATCTCGTGGTGGTTTATAACATTACATACTATAAATAAAAATAGTAGCATGATAGCAGAGTATATCAGAAACCTAAAGTGATATAATTGTATGCCAAAGTCTATAGATTAGGAAGACGAGTTTTTCTAAACGTACACACATACAAACATTTTCCGTTTTTGCTATGTGGTTTCAGAGCGCTTCTCTGTTAAAATAATGTACTTTTAAGATTATATTGAAAATGTTTTACACACTAGATAACTATAGATACATCTCCACCGCATGAGGGTACAGTGAGTGAAGGTATATCTGGAGAAAACGAGATTGACTTTCAGCAAGAATTGCAAATTAATGCACATTGGTCAGGATTTTTTGACAAGGAAAGTGGAATCAAGTATTACAAATATGGTATTAGTGACAAGTGCTTGACAATTGATGATTTTTATAATATTAACATGGTAAGTGACATCATCAGTATTTGTAATAGATTAAACAAGAATAAATCACTTTTTACATTACTGAATATACTGGTTTTTTTTTATATACATAGTAAATTCTACCTACCACTACTTCTTACCACTATTATTTTAAATGTGTTCTGCTTGATAAAATTGTTGTTTTAAGACAATTTTTTCAACAACTTCAACTTTTGGAATGTGGACAGCGCCATCGCCAGGAAAGTACTACTGTACTGTTGTTGCTTTCAACAATGCTGTTGACCCATCAAATCCAGTATGTTCAGATGGTGTAACGATTGACAGTTCGCCGCCATCTCTAGAAGACTTTATCGTAGAAAACATGTACGTTAGACCAGGACTTGTGACTATTAACGATGATAACTCAACAGTTTGGTTTATTGGTCAGGACCTGAAAAGATCACTTTTCGATAGCCCATCAGAAAAATGCATGTAAGGTTTACTAACTTTTTAATGTTTCGTAACTTTGTTACACCCATGTATAATAAAGCCCTTCCCTGATAACACATCATCGTTATGACGCATGGAGTAGAATTTGCTAATCTAGAATATCTACAGTATATAATATTAATGCTACTAAAGTGGTCGAGTAATTGTATGTATCTTCTCTGAAACCGCTGAATGGTACGTGCTCACATTTGGCACACTAATGTTTTTTGATGGGCCACACACGATAGTCTGTATCATTTTCCTGAATGTTAACGATAAACACTAAAAAAGGCAAATAATAACAGTACTTTTACGTCTGAGCGGCCATGTTTCGCGAGTTGTTACGTCACGTATCAACTACGCAACCTCTTCTGTTGACGTACCGCAATGGCCGGATCTACAAATACTATGCCGGATCTTGATTGATCGCATCGTTGGAGTTTTAATTAATTGCAGGTATCTCTGGAATATAAAGTATTTCGTAAATCACGGTTAGATCAGTGAGTTAAATGCCGTGACCTTTGATATCAATGCTCAGTACAGTCGAGTTCGAATTCGCGAAATGTTTAAATAATAAGTACCTCCACTTAAAGCAACAAATCAACATGGACCACAATCTAATTACAACATTACAAATAAATAACAAAGCTCCCACAAACAAAATTTCAAAATATCGAAACCATTGAATGAAAATAAACACAAACAAAACGAATCGAAATGGTTTGATATATTGTTCAATATGAAAACAACTTGCCACAACAATTACGGAAAGCAATTAATGTTTAGGTCGTGTTTTCGCAACAATGTATTTTTCCCTTGATTTATGTCCACTTTTTTATTGTATCTATAGGTAAATGTTTGCATACACAGCACTCTTTCTGAGCATAATCAAACAAAATAAAACGAAATAATACCACGAAAAACACCCTAAATATATAGTTTGGTATTGCATACTTTCGTTCATATCCGCGCGCGTCATCTAATTTCGACTACCACCACCACCATGTTCACTTTTTTTTGTGTTGATTTCAATTCCGTAACCAGCTGTATTTTTATTATTCCAATATTTCACATCTTAATTCTAAAAATTAACAATTCATATTTTATCATTTAAATGATTGATAGAGTTGCGTGCATGTCTCTCTAATCTACATCTTGTCCTCTTATTCGACATGTACCTGTACGTTGTCACTTTCCGATGCGCACTTTAGATTAATATTCACAAGCACAATTTTTCTTTAGCATCTTTTATTTTTTTAGCTTACAGATGTTTTAAAGTGAAGGAATACTTCGTGTTTAACAAAATAAATGGCCGTAAATTTAAAAAAATAAAAAATTTGGGGTTTTTTATATAATTAATTTGTCAGAGTACTTATATCAGGGAAGAGTGCGCTTTTAACCACATATTAAGGCGGAGCACGGCTAACTGCTAGTGGTAACTCTAATTTTCAGTAATATCCTGTTAACTAAAGACGTTTTTTTCCAATAGTTCTTCTTCACGCAAAATCAATGAAGCAACATTATATATGATTCCAGTTCTATTTTCAAATGGTACAATCAGTATTATCAGTAATTTAGAGTGTTTGGAGAACAAGCCATTATCTACATACTTGTACTTGAGGGAGGATAGATATGTAAGTAATATTCTTTTGTGTAAAAAAAACAAATAAATACTTTATTTCATATTATTCACAATACACATATATTGCACATAGCCAATTTCAGGACATTGTTGTTTGTTTTATTTTGCCGCCCGTTGTATTAGTAGTTTTACACTTTTAATAGTGGTTCTATTGCAGTTGAATGGTCCCTGTAAAATAGTATTTAGATGTAATTTAAGGATCTAATATTATTTTATTAAAAAATATCATAAATATTTCTTTGATACAAAAATATTACTTTATCTTCATAAATAATAAGTCAAGCGTACTTTCTACCTACGTTTTCTTAACTATTCTTCAGTTATCTGTTACGTGGATTGGAGAAGACAATGAAAGTGAGATATTCGACTATTCGGTCGGTTTTTCAAGCACTCCTTCAAAGGTCGGCCCAGACTTGATGCCGTTCAAGTCGACTGGTTCTTATCCAATGTTCAAAACGTATCATCCTCATCTTGGTCAAGGCGTGGAATTTTACATTGTCATAAAAGCAATAAACAGAGCAAAGATGTCCACTAACAGGGTAAACTTGTCATTTATTCACCTAAGAACTGATAGTTATGTATTAACAATTTACTGTGAATGTTTTTAAATTGGGTAAGCTCGAGATTGTGGTGCGAAAGTGCAGTAGCCCCACAACATCTTATAGCTAATTTAAATAGTTTTTTGGCTTAAATTAGTACGTATCTTTCCAAAAATTTGTTATTGAGTTAAAAATAGGCCGTGCTGTTAAATTTTATGTTCAGAATCACAGCAATTGTCTTAAAATTTAGGTTTTCGTACGCGGAAAAAATCAAGATAAAAAGTACGTCATAGTACGTCATGTGACCCACTTTCGTCCAATTAAATGAAATTTATTTAGATACAATTAATTAATTTGTATTCATTTACTTAATTATTTAATTATCTTACCTATTCTAAATATTTTTGTAATAACATCAATTATGGTTATTGATATTTATGATTTTATTACATTGTGAATCATTTTAAAAATCATAGATGCTGTATTTTGTATACTATTTCAGTTGATTGGTCCAATCATTGTTGATGTCACCTCACCCACCTTTACGGATACAATATACGTCAGTCTTGTTGGAGAATATCTTTTAGCTGAATGGAACTCGAATAGTTTTATTGATGATGAAGATGACGAACCTCTTACATACTATGTCGCTGTTGGTAAGCATTTTACTAAGGCATATCATATCTCGATATAACCGTTTTAAGTCAGAGATTCACATACGAAAATAGATAATGAACAGAAGAATAAACACGTTAAGCACATCTAAACAAGAATGATTCAAAATGGTGATTGCATTTGAAAAGCTATTCTTAGTTAGGTTGCGTCATAAGCCTTTGACAGAACTGTATTTTTACTTTATAATAACAGGACATTCACAAGGAACATCTGAGCTTCTTCCATTTGAACCAATCAATACAAATAGTCCATGTACTTTTGATGCTACAAGGTTTTGTACTGCTATACCACTCTCAGACTTACATTGGGAACTTCATGTTAACCATGTTTACTTTGTGTCGATCAAAGCAACCAACGTCGCCGGCCTTTCCACTATCGGTGTCTCTGATCCATACTATCACAATAACGCTCTTCCAACACTTGGAGTTGTGTTTGATATCCAAGTTAGAAAGCCCGCATCAACTTTGTTTGGGACTATTTTGAAATATTGAATTTAAAACTTTTGAATTTTAAGGTAAGTTTCGTTTTTTATAGTAAATGTAACAATAAAAAAACTCACTTAAACCAAGTATGAAAAAATAATATAAATGGAAATGAATCCGGAGGAAGAATTACATGTTAAATGTATGATGAATGTCAAATATTTGATTTTTATCTTGATACCATAATTCTTTGCTATCATTAGATGTATTACACGACTGTAATCGCAACGTCTTCTGCTGGAAGTGTCAACGTAAGTTCAGATGGTGTGAGTATTCTTCCTAAGGATGCATATATTTACGGAACAAAGGTTGCTGACGGACCACCATGTTCAGCTCCTGGTAAATAGTTACTTTTTTTAAATACAACTACAATTTCAAATTGTTGTCATTAACATATACATTAATAGCTTTTTCATACGTGTTGAAATTACTTTAAAGGTTCTTGTGTTGAAGATGTAGATTTCCAAAGTAGTAAATCAAGTTACAGTTCACATTGGAAAATATCAAGCAACATGACGTCATTTATTACACACATAATTTGGACTATGGAAAAAGAGGTTGATGGTAAGACATATATAACATAGCATAATTAAAATGTTACTATTAGACATTACGTTCCTAAAAGTAAACTATTTGTCTATAATATTAGGTAATAATCTTATAAGGCACAAAATAGTTTTAAAACGATTTTAATAATAAAAAAAAAAGAATTTGTAGCATAATTGAAATCTAGAGAAAGTAATGCATACTTGACGAGAAGTAAAGATTTATAATAATTGATTGGGTATAGATGAAAATAAAATAATCATTTTATTTATAGTCAATAACCAAACATGGACAACTATCGATGGTCCAAAAAATCTCGGATTCGTTAGTCACATATTGACATCCGGTCTCAACCTTGAATACAGTGGACATTATAGATCAAAATTAGAATTTTGCAACTCCGATATGTGTTTTAATCCACTCTATACTGACGGATCGTCGGTACTGTCTGTACCACCGACTGCAAGCAGTGTTTACGTGGAGCTCGTCTACAAGAGTAACACACACATTGAAGTCGCATTTGAGCCATTTTATCAGGAGGCCTTCCAGCAATCTATAAACATTGATACTATGGATCATTATGAATGGTCATTAACGAATGGTGAAGAAGGAAATGGAATGATATTACCTTGGCAAAATGTAGTTGATGATTATGGAGACGACAGCATGGTAATATATTTGTCTTTATAATTCTTTTTCTTATAAGCAGTTTACATTAGTTTATGTATAATAGTGGTAAATCACTTAATCCTGTTAAATGGTTGTACACCGTCTGCCTTAACATTGCTGTAATCATTTAAAAGATATCCGTACATGGTAAATTTACGTGACTTTATTCATTTCTATGGTAGTCAATCGAGAAGTAATGTCTGAATTGTCGTTTATTTTATTGTTCTCCATGTAGTAACATATTAAATATTATTGAACTAATATTTACATTTTTACAAAATATTTAAAATCCTTCTGATATATAAAAAAAAAGTTACTTATTTTTAATTCTCAAAAATTAAATTGTCTTTTCCCTGGAAAAACATGGTTAACCAGATCCCGGACAAATATAGTTTTTAACCAGATCCCTTGGCCACTTGGTTAAAGTCAGTTTAACGGTTATAATTAAAATTATGATCATTACTCTTTTTAGATTACATTCCAAGCAGAATTGACGTTTAACACATCAGAATTTACGTGTATACGACTGCTTGTCAGAGGCTTTAATAAAGCAGGACTTTCTTCAACAACTTCAACTGAACTATGGGATTGTGACAAAGCACACCAGAAACAGATCCTAATATAGTCATCGATGCTATCGGTACCTATTCAGTTGTCATTAATAAAGACATATTGAGTTGTATTTGGAATATTTAAAAATAAAATACAACTGTAATGAAATATATAATAATATTACACTTGCACTGATGAAGGGCTAGTGTTGCCCGAAAGCTCTGCTAATTTTTCTGTCTGTCTTACATTATCGTTTTGATTTAGCTTTTCGCTTTTTTTGTGTATCTCTATTGAGATCCAGCCACTGATACCCACAGCATTGTAATTTTTCAGTTATTTGCCTTTGGATTTATATAATAATATATATACATATAATATAATTCCAAGTTGATATCATATTTTGCTTACATATCGTTTAGCTCACGTTGAACTTGAAGAGAATGGGTTATGGGAGAAAGAAGATGTTGACTATAGTTTGCAGAAAACATCTTTACATGCTGTTTGGCCAAACATTCGTTATTTTACTTATGAATGGGCTGTAATTGGTATATCACCGTTAGAATTTACGGCAGACTTTGATCTCAAAGATATTGCTAAACCATGTGCTCACCCCAACACACTTAAATGTGGCAAAACAGGTAATGACGTGGATTAAGAATAGAAATTGCTATTTTCATAAAGTACACAACAATCAATAACAAAATATTATTTTAGAATACAAATTGTATATTATGAAATCAAAAAGGAACATGTTTTGTCCAGCTAGTTAATACTCATTTTATTTTTAAATATATTTAATTTTTGATGTGTCTTGTTTGTAGATGATGAGTATATTAATGTTGAGAAACTTAACCTTAAGCATGGTTCGAAATATTTCATCTGTATACATGCCGAGAAAACAACAAAATACCATGAAAAATGGACAGAAGTTTTACCAGAGTTGTCATCATGTAGTGATGGCGTTGTGATTGATCATACACCTCCCACGCAAGGAGATGTTTGGTTAGGTTGGCAACAGGGTGATAGATATCAGGTGCAGAACGTTGTATTAGTTGTCGATAGATGGTTGAGAGATCATGAGACAGAAAATACTAACTGCCTTGACCAGAATGGACAAGAGATCATAGCTAAAATATTTGTTAGATGTAGATGAACACATCACATCAGATCATTTAAATGACGTTATCCAAATTCCTTCACGTGCACTGATGAAGGGCTAGTGTTGCCCGAACGCTCTGTTAACTTTTCTGGCTGTTTTACTTTATCGTTTTGATTTAGCTTTTCGCTTTTTTTGTGGCTGGATCTCAATGGAGATACAAATAAAAAAGCGAAAAGCTAAATCAAAACGATAAAGTAAACAGCCAGAAAAGTTAGCAGAGCTTTCGGGCAACATATACATATATATATACTTATTATGTAAACCTTTATTCCTAATATTAGCATTCAATGTCTGACTTAAGTATTAGTTGGAACTCTTTTGTTGACGTGGAAGAGCATGGAACATCTCCTCACCATTCTGGAATAAAGTATTACGAATACTCTGTTGGTAAGCTATTATTATAATATTAAGAATAAATATCTGTAAATTATTAAAAATTATGTAGTTTTATCGGAGTATGGTCGAAGCGGCCGCCAACCAAAGCGGCCGCCAGTTTTATATCGTCGTATTGACTCGTTATTGTTATTGAACTAAACAAGTCAGTGTATGTAATACTAGAGAAAGTATGTTTCTGAATACAGTCTTTGTGAACATTTTTTAGGGACATATTCTGGAGGAATTGACGTCATTGATTTTGTAAACGTTGGAATCACCGAACATATCATTGTTCATAATATGAATCTTATTAACGGAAAGTCATATTACGCAACAATTAAAGGTATTTCAAATATGTTTAATATAGTATGTTATACAGTTGTTGAAAGTTATATCTCTTCAGTATTGTTGTAATTTTCTAATTCTCATGACGTTGACTGACAGAAGAATTTAAGCAGTCAGAGTGAGAAATTTAAATTGAATTTAGTAGCAACACATTACTTCTTAACTTTTATTTATAGCAATGAACTTTGTTGGGTTAACATCATCAGCAACATCTCAAGGAATGATAGTACACCACCTGTGTTGGGACGTAGTAGTATTGTTGTCGACGGTGATGTATTCTATTCTACGTCTCGCGTAGAAGCAAGGTAAACTAAATAAAGAGATGTACTTAATAAGTTCAATATAATTAATAGTATTATGTATTGCTATTCGTTGTTTTTATCTCCGTTCTAGTTGGGATAGTGTTTTTATTGACCATGAAAGTGGAATATCTTCTTACGAATGGAGTATTGGTTCACAGCCATTTTGGTCCGACATGTACCCAAATACTATGACGTCATCTGAAAGTGCTATTACAAATGAAAATTACCATCTAAATTTACAAGAAGGGCATCACTATTACATCACTGTAAAGGTAACACAAATATGTACATCTGTGAGATGTCTATAAGACACCAGCCTTCGTTATTATTCGTTAAATTAAGGATCTAGGCTAGGCCTAAGCTACACACTTATCCTGGACTAAGCTCGTGTAGGCCTACTTCCACGGACGAGCGCTACTATAGATTACAAGATCATATGATCACAAGGTCATTACGTCGTACGATCATTGGCACGTCAACGTAAATCTAAACTTTAATATATCTGTCGACGAGTAACAGTCGACTAGACCCATGTCGACGTGGACGTCCATCACGTTCACTTAAATATAAAAGTACCTATTAACCATAATTGACGTTACGTTGATTCTTTGGGTTCATCAATACAGTTATGTCTGTAATAACTTTGTTACAGGCTTACAATGATGCTGGGTTATCTACAATGACGTGTAGTGGCGCAATAACTGTTGATACATCACCACCATCCGCTGGTTTTGTGTATGATGGACCATTAACAGATCCACCAGAAGATAAAGATACACAACAAGACACATCAACTATTTTTGCTAATTGGGGTGGATTTGTAGATCGCGGAACACAAGTAATTGGTTATAGTTGGAAAGTTGGTCTGTGTCCTGGATGCGATGATGTCATGGAAGAACAAAATGTTGGTTTAGCAACAGGTAAGTTGGTGAACTTTCAATGTCACTGACTTGAAAAGATTTATCGGTTTAGTGTTGTTTTAAAAAACTTGAATATAAATGCACACACATCTGAAAATTCAGAGAAACATCATTATGCATTTTACTAAACAAAATGTAATACGATATACCAGAATGCATTTGCATTTATAAAACGATGAACATATATATTTCTTCTCTCTCTCTCTCCACAAGTTTAACTTTTCTAACAATTACGTTTTCTGTATGTACAAAAAAATAACACTGTTAATAGTTATGTATTGAACACACGACAATATAATATTATTAACAATATTGTTACATTTGTTGTATGATTCTTATGACTTAAATCTGTAATTTTTTATATTTGTTGTTTTCTATGTTAGATGGAAGATTCGATTATTTAAATCTTGTTGCTGGTCATGTATATTATACAACCGTCACTGCATGTGATGCGGCAGACCTATGCACTGAAGTTATCTCAGACGGAATAGTTATCGACAACTCCCCACCAGTTGCAGGATTTGTTTTTGATGGCAGCTCTGGTTCTGACATCAACTTCCAGAATTCTAGGTAAGTGCATTATCAAAGTTACTTCATTGTGTTATTCGAATAACTAAGTCTAATGATTATTTAACATTTTAGCTCATGCATTTAACGTGTTAAATTATTTACTATAAATGAATCATTGTATAATGTAGCTCTTCAATCAATGCTTATTTTATCATTTGTTATAGACGTGTCTTAGAGGCACATTGGTGGGGATTTAATGACCCACACTCTGGATTGTCTCATTTTGAATGGCGGGCTGGGACAACACCAGGCGGAAGTTTGCAACAATTTAGAGAAACGTAACGTAATGTGTTGATTGAACTCTTCACTCAAGTCTCATAAATTGCACCTTAGAATCAACACTGGTATCTAAATAGCAATATAGTTATTATTCAAATACAATAATGTCCACGAGATCATCAAAACTTAAACGTTGTACAGACAAATCAGCCGAAAAGACGGGGCTTAAACCTGTAGGCCCAGGCCCGGAAGATAAAACTAACCCGGAACTGCTGACGCCGACTAAATCAGCTACTTCGGAGGAGTCCCAGCCTACAATGTCATCGTCGCCGGAAGGGCTAGGCCAACTCCAAAACCTATTAGCCGACGACCCTCAGCTTATTTCGATAGTGGCTTCATCCATAAGCAACCATATTTTATCATCACCAATACTTTTCAACAAGATTGTAAATGCAGTATGTGAAAATAAAACACTAATTTCGGCTATTAGCAAATCTATCTGTGAAAAAGTAAGTGAATCTGTTTACAATAGCGTTGCCCTTGACTACGAGTCAACAGCTGGCGACATTGCAGTCTTAAAAGAACATAATAACACACTAACTGCTGTAAACAACTCACTTAGTAATAAAATAGACGATCTTGAGCAATACAGTAGAAGGAATTGCCTCTTGTTACACGGTGTCCAAGAATCATCAATCGAAGAAACTGACAACCTGGCGCTTGACATAATAAAGTCAAAAATAACGGATAACATCGAATTATGCGATATTGATCGATCACATAGACTTGGGAGGAAAAGGATACAACACGGCCAATCTGCAGCCAAATCCAAACCCAGGCCAATAATCATCAAATTTACATCCTATCGCACGCGCTCGGAGGTCTTCCGAAAAAAAAGATCATTAAAGCACTCTGGATACCTAGTAACCGAAAACCTTACATCCAAGCGCCTAGATCTTCTCCGTAAGGCTAACCTCCATGACAACATTGAATCTGCTTGGTCCATAGACGGTAACATTTACTGTCTATTGAAGAAAAACAAACAGAAAGTCATCATCAAATCTGAATCTGATCTCCTCCGCCTTCTGTGAAATGTATCAACTAAGAGATAAGTACTGTACTTTCCTCTGTTCTTAATCAATTTTTTCCATCAAATTAACTACTGCTTCCAGTCTCAATTGTTGCTGAACATTGAGACGATTTGTCAGCATTTATTTGAGCATTATTTTCAATAACAATTCTTAACTATTTAACTTGTCATCGTTTTTGCTGGAACACTTTTTAATTATTCGCTGTTGCCATTTCTTACAACTAACTATACCGCAATTGCCATATTGCTGCATAATTACTTTATGACATTTTCATATTTCATGCAACTTAATAATTATGTAATGGCTTTCAATGATCATTAACTGATTGCTTAACCAAATACATTGTTTGATTTTACTCTGTATTTATTTCTGTTATCACATTTCATTTACTATTGAACTTTTCTACCTTCAATTTAATGAAGATTAACTTAATTTATCATTGCCTATCATTTATTCCGAATTCATTTTCTCTTTATCATCTATTTTTGAATACCTAACTTTTTACTCATTTTTTTCTGCAATTATTGATTCTTGATTGAATTGTTTCAATCATAAATGTGTTGTATATTATCTAAATACTGTAATTGCTTTTTATATTGATTTTTATTTGTTTATATTATATTTGATAACTACCCCACATTTTCAAATTTCCATATTTCCTTTCTTTTTGCTTTTCATCGATTATCCGTTTTTTTTGTCTACGTGTTTTTTATGACTTTTGTTTGTCCTGACAACGTCTCATGTCCTGACCGACTGACCAAGGCTCTATTCTCTCCGTTTCAGAACGTTTATGATGATCACACATCTAACATTGATCCTGATCAGAATTTTTTTCATAGCAACACTAATATATCAAATTATTATCATCCTAGTGATTTTACCCGCAAAATTAATACAAATTCAGACAATAGTTTTTCATCCATCCACTTTAATGCAAGAAGTCTACTAAAAAATATTGATCAAATCGTGAGTCTTTTGTCTTCTCTTCATTTTTCTTTTGATGTGATTGCTGTTAGTGAAACATGGTTAAAATTTGATAATCCCTTGGTTAAAATCCCTGGTTTTTCTTTTGTATCGAATCACAGGTCTTTTAAAGGCGGCGGCGGTGTCGCCTTGTATATTTGCGATGGCCTTCAATTTTCAATAAGAGATGATCTATCTTTTGACCCCCTAGTTTGCGAATCAATATTTGTTGAAATCATCCGCCCTAATACAAAAAATATTATTACAGGAAGTATCTATAGAGCCCCATCAAATGATCCGCTTCTGTTTATTGATAAACTTGATTCAATCTTAGCCAAATTATCCAATGAAAACAAAATTAATTATATTCTTGGTGACTTCAATATTGATATATTAAAAAATGAAT
This sequence comes from Antedon bifida, assembly GCF_963402885.1. Lineage (NCBI taxonomy): Eukaryota > Metazoa > Echinodermata > Crinoidea > Comatulida > Antedonidae > Antedon > Antedon bifida. The sequence continues at coordinate 8,699,225 of NC_136233.1, read as the reverse complement.
CTAATAATGAAGCTTGGCAATTTGTCAACTCTCTGTTTAGTAATTATTTTCTCCCCCTTATTCATAGACCATCCAGAATCACCAAGTCCTCTTTCTCACTGATTGACAATATTATAACTAATAAATTTGATTTCCCTAGTATTAGTGGACTATTATTTAGTGATATTTCGGACCATCTTCCCGTTTTTAATATTTCGTATTTTTCCTGTGATGTACGTAGCTCAGATAGGGATGAATCATTTAGATTTAGATGCATTAACCAAATCACTATTGATAAATTCCGTCAAGAATTGTCTAGTGAACAATGGATTGACATTCTAAATACCCAAAACCCAGATGATGCATACAACAAATTTGAACATACCTTTTCGTTACTTTACAATAAAACATTTCCATACAAAACTATCAAAAAAACTAAACCTAAACTCAAGACCTGGATGACCGACTCTCTTCTTAAGTCCATTAAATATAGGCAAAAATTATACTCAAACTTTCTTCATCGTCCCTCTGCGAAAAATGAAACAAAATATAAACAATGTCGCAACCGAATCAATTGTCTTATCAAAACTGCGAAATCAAATTATTTTAAAAATACTTTTATTAAACATAAAAATGACATCAGGGCCACTTGGAAAACTATTAATTCCCTTATAAAACAATCCTCTAACAAACAAAGTAATACTTTTTTTAACTGCAATGGTGAAATGTCAAATGATCCCACCAAGATTGCAAACTCTTTTAATTCATTTTTTACTGAAATTGGTCCCACCTTAGCTAACCAAATACCCAAGACAAACACATCGTATAAAGAATTTCTTCCTAACCCAAATATTCATTCTATTTTTTTATCCCCGGTCGATGAGGACGAAGTTATTAAAATTTTGCGTTCATTCAAGAGTAATAAGTCCCCCGGTATTGACGACCTACATGCGAATGTCATCAAGCAAGTTACTGAACTTATCTCCCTCCCTTTATGCCATATTTTTAACATTTCTTTAACTAAGGGAATTTTCCCAAGCAGATTGAAGATAGCTCGTGTAACACCCCTCTTTAAATCTGGCAGTAAATCTGACTTAACGAACTATCGCCCTATTTCTATTTTACCTGTTTTCTCAAAAGCCCTAGAAAGAATTATTTACGACAGAACTTTTAATTTTATTACCAAATACGATATTTTATACTCTCAACAATTCGGCTTTCGTAAAAAATATAATACATCCATGGCTCTTATTGACCTTACTAACAAAATTGTGGACGCTTTTGAACGCAATGATTTCGCTATTGGACTCTTTATTGATCTTTCCAAAGCTTTTGACACTATCGATCATGATATTCTTTTATTTAAGTTATCCCATTATGGTATTCGAGGGCCTGCATTAAATTTGTTTAAAAGTTACTTAGCAAATCGTTCTCAATGTACTAGATACTCAAACCACCTATCTCATTTTTCATCAGTCACATGCGGTGTCCCCCAAGGTTCTCTTTTAGGTCCACTTTTATTTATTTTATACATTAATGATTTATACCGATGCTCTAATCTTCTCTCGTTTTTTCTCTATGCTGACGACACAACCGTGTTCTATTCTTCCCCTAATATCCAATCTCTTTTTGATGACCTTAACACCAACTTAAAACACATGTCCATCTATTTTTCTAGTAATAAGTTATCTATCAATTATAAAAAGTGCAGCTTTATTCTTTTCCGGAGTCCCCAAAAAGACAGATTTATCAATACTACGCCATATAAGATTCTGATTGACAATTATGATATTCCACGTGTTGAAAGCGCAAAGTTTCTAGGTGTTTATCTCGATAGTGGTCTAACTTGGAAAACTCACATTAAAGAAATTGAGAACAAAACTTCCAAGAGCCTCGGTGTCATGTTTAGACTTTCTTCGTTCATTCCCCCAAATATCCTCCGTATTATTTACTGTTCTTTAATTCTTCCCTATCTGAGCTATTGTAACATTGTATGGGCAAATACTTACCCATCCAATCTCACCAAACTTCACATTATACAAAAAAAGGCTACTCGCATTATATCTGGCGTTCCACCCCGGTCTCATTCGTCTCATTTGTTTTCTAACTTGAATCTCCTTAATATTTTTGACATTAATATTTTTCAACAATTTATATTCGTGTACTCATCAATACATTTCCTTCTTCCTAAGCATCTGTGTAATTTTTTCATCCCAAATTCTGTTCGTCACTCGTACTGTACAAGAAACCAATTTAAGATCCATATACCGAAACATCGCACTAATTATTTTCAACATAACATAAGATTTTCCGGCTCCAATTTATGGAATAATTTACCTCCTGACATCGGCAACTCTATTTCAATAAAAACGTTTTCTTCCAAACTTAAGAAATACCTTATTGCAAAGTATTGATCTCTCTTTTTTATTCCGGCAATTTTTTCGAGTTTCATTTGTCAGTTCTTGGTCAGGATATGATTTGCTGTCATTCTGATCGTTGTTTTTTTTCCTCCTTTTGCTGTCTTGTTATGTCCCTGTCCTTACGTCCTGTATTTTTGAATTTTCGACCGTCTTACCTGTGTCTGTAAATAGGCTGGCCCGCCACAAGATTTGTATCTTCTTGGGCACTGCCTACTTCCTTTTATTGATACCTGTATACTTTTTTTTTTTATCATCAACTGACATGTTTTATATTTTACTTGAATTTGTTATGATTACCTAATTTTATTGAAGGAAGAAATAAATGTTTAGTTGAATTGAATTGAATGAAGTGACATCATGGACGTACAGGCGCATCATTTATCGGAGACTGTATTTACTACTCTCAATTTTGATCTGCCATTAAACACGAAGATTTTTGTGACAGTTAAAGCGTATAATAAGGTTGGTCTTTCGGCGGAAAGAACGTCTGATGGTTTCATAGTCGATGTCACAGTGCCAACAATAATCAAGTCAATTGAAATATCAACAAGAGCAGGAGTTGTTGTCTCATCTACTCAGGTGAGTCAGTAGGTCATGAAAGCCAAAATATTTTAGATAATTTTCTTTTTGCACAAAGTTGTCGACAGATGTATAATACGAACTGTATTTATTTAGCTTCGACTAATAAGAACTTTAGGTCTAAAATAAACAGTTTATTTTATTAAGTAGAAAATTGTATTTTATCAGGTTTTCAATTCGCTGTTACGAGTAAACTGGGAGTTTGGTGACAGTGAAAGTGGTATTAGGCGACAATACTTGTCAGTATTTACACATAATGATGGTGACGTCGATGTTCCACTAACTCAGGTAATGATAGATAAAACCAAGTTTAGTGTTGAAACAACCAACAGTGGAGAAACAATAATATACGATATTTATATATTGTCACAGTTAAGCTAAAGACTTAAGAAACTGGCCATTAACAGATAAAAATAATTTCATTCATTTCAATACTTTTCAGATCGCAGGCTCTGAAGTTGATTATACTTTTACAGATCTAGCTCTTCATGACGGAAGTAGATACCAAGTCAAAGTGGTAACCTGTAATTGTGCTAAACTTTGCACTGAAATGTCGTCTACGGAAATTTTGGTAAATAATATTAAAATAAGAAACCAAAGTTTAATTTAGTCTACACTGAATTTTATTTCATTTTGAAAATATTATTTGAAATAATTCAATCATTTGTAAAAATAAATACATATGATCCTTACACAGAACGAATGGACACTATGTAACTTTTCAACATATTTATTACTTTTTTCTTCAAAGGTTGATGCAACACCTCCTACGGTTGGTACCTTTGCTGTTGATACCGATCATGCAGCTGACCTAGACAGACACCAGTCAGGTTGGATGACTTGGCAGCAAATCTCACCGGGTAATGGTGTATTGAATCTTGCTTGGCTTGGCTTTGTGGATGCTCATTCTGGAGTGAATCAGTACAGATTTACGATTGGCAGCAGTTACTCAGCTTCAGACTTAGCTCCTGTGAGTGTAAATACACAAATAAAATGTTTTAATGAACGTTTTTTCTTTTTTTTTCATTACCAAATCAAGTAATCTCCCAAACCATGTAAATAATATCTTCTACTCAACACATTACAACAATACATTTAACTAAATAAATTATTCTTACATTTGAAATACTGTAGAATGGACCTATTGACGTCATGCCTGATAATAGTTCTATGGTAGTAGATGGTGATGAAGTGTTTGTAGCATCAGTGCCGGTAAAAGGTGATATTCAATCACATATAGTTCTTTACATTTCGCTTTGGGCTGTAAATGGGGTAAGTATAACTTGTTGGTCATATTTCACTTTAGTAAATTTACATTTTGTCTTAAATGGATGCATATTTCCGGCTTAAATAAAGTAAAAGAAAATAAAATTGCTTTTAAATTGTAATACTATTTTTGAAATTATTTATTAATGTTAGTTGAATATTTATGATAAAATGAATGTTCAATCGGTACCAGGTTGGTTTGTCATCCTTAAAAGCACACTCTGCCTTTGAAGTCGCCTCATCTGGTGTTGTAAATGAAGGAACATTAGTGTTAATACGAAGATGTTCAGCTTACTCATGTGAAGGTCATTGTATCTGTGCACCCCAAAACCAAGTGTGCCTTCCTCCAGCAAATGCGAATTGTCAAGATATAACTGAAGGTACATCGAATTACACATTAGTTTAACTGTTGCAACCTCATTTCAAGAGACCAAACATTTACTTAGTATAAATAAGTTATAATAAAGTTGCATTAAAATCATTTATATACAGAACCTAGTACGCCGATCATCGAAGTGAATGATATCACTGACTTAAAACTCCTGAAAGCAGACAATCAGAACATAGATGCAAACTTTACTTTAAGTCGATGCATGTTGGCAGCAACTTGGTCAATTGATGGATCTTCTACACGTACAGTGGAAAGGTAAACAGTTTGTAATGCATTTGTTGTTGTGTGTTGTCGGGTGGGGGAGGGTGAATAAAGGGAGAGACCAACGATAGAAGTTGGAGTATAAAAGAAAAGTTACTTATAACCAATTAGCATCACGCAATATTTTTATAATGTTTCAAAATTATTACCAGGATATGAAGCTGGCTTCTTGCTGACTTAGTCTTAAGTTTCCTATATTAGAATGTAAGAACAATTAATTAAAAGTAAAAGATTGTTGAAATTGTTTCAACAATAATATTTAAATACAACTATATTTCCAAAATCAAGGTATGAGTGGAGTGCGGGTGATTTTTCATCAACACCAAAACAACCAAAAGGAATCTTCAACGCTGCCATAGACCAAGTATGGTTTGATGTTGGTCAAGAAGGGTCTGCTGTTCTTATGCTTGACAAAGGTAGTAGTGAAATGTTTTGGTGATCTTATAATTATTATATTCTAAAAGAATAATTAAAACTGTCCATTGGTATATGTGACCATGAAACTATTTAAACGAATAATTTCAGATAAACTACTGAGACCAACGTTTTTATATTATTTCTACGTTCGAGCGTGGTATTCTTATGACTCTTATGCCATCTATCGGTCGAACGGAATTACTGTAGACGTTCGTCCTCCAGATGTGACAACAATAAAAGGAATTAGTGTGAGTAAAAGCAAAATATATCTTTTTTATTTTTATTATTATTTCTATTTTACGACTATTACTATTACTCTCATAATAATTATATATATTTTCTCAATTATTTTTCCCTAATACTACCCATACCAGTAAGCATCTATATGACTACAGACTTCATCCGACGAATAAATCATTTACCTATAGGCCTACTAAACTTGGAAAACAAATAAAATGTACAAGAAGTCTAGATATTTACTCCAGACAAATAGTAGTCAGACTGGTTTTATAGTGTTGGATCTACAGTGTAGTATTATTATACAATAGAAGATCACTGAAGCACAACATCCGAAATATCGGAATATTCTCAAGCTTACTTTACTTCCTTTTTAGAAAAACATGGTGTACAGCAAACGTAACTTTAAGGCTACTATTATAATTATGATAATCTACCTTCAGAACATAACTAAAGAGAGAATGGTTCCATCACAATCTTTCTTGTAATGTATAAACTTAACTTTTTAACTTGTAGGTTAAAGAACACATAAATGAAACCTTCACAGTCGACACTGACTTTTTAACTGAAACTGACCACGTGAGTGTTTCTTGGCGTAATGTATTTCGTGATGAATCTGGAGGCATCAGTCACTTTGAAGTGTCACTCAGTACATTTCCTGGTGGTAAGTTATATACATGCTTACAGTAGTAATGCCCCAAAATTATATTATTTATTCTTGAAATCTATTTAGCAATATTCATTTGTTGATTTAATATTACATTTTGTAACGGACGAAATAAAGAAGTTACTTAATTTGTACTTAAGTCTCTTCCTTTGTATCATCATCATCAGCCGTTGTCAGTCCACTGCTGGACGAAAGCCTCAGCATGTTTCTGCCACAGTGCACGATCTCTAGCTGCTCCCTGCCACTGCACTGTACCCCAATACTTGTCTATTTCATCTCGCCATCTCACTCTTTGTCTTCCAAATTCCTTTGTATACAATGATGTATTTTTCTATAATTATTATTCTTATGCGTTGTTATTATTCTAGGTGAAGATGTAAGATTATTTCTAGAAATACCGGGAAACATTGAGCAATATACCTTCAAAGGATTAACATTAAAGAACGAACAGCGTTACTATACGAACGTTAGAGGTTATAACCATGCTGGTCTCCATACTCTAGTTATATCTGACGGGTTTATTGTTGATTTACAAATTCCGGTTGCTGGAACGGTTACTGATGGTCAAGGTTTGTTTGGAATTTTTGCTGAATTATTTATAATTATTAATTAATTATTAATCCGCGTTAATTATAGATTATAACCAACATTAAAACTAAACTATTATTTATACTTAGATATTATTATGCCAATGCCAATGCAACATATATTCCGAATATTGCTTCCCCAATAAAATGCTTTTCAAACGCTTTTCAAACAGTACAATCTTTGTTTTATCGAGTTACAAACACAGAGAAAATTATTTACGTGAAAAATATGTTATAAAGTATTTGCAATTGAAAAGTTTTTGAGCTTATCTGAATGTTGATTGCCTTCACAAAATAGAAAAAAATTATTTTCTAAATCTATTACAACTTATGACGCGTAAACATACGTGTAAACGTGCTAGGTCGATGTTTGTCCGACTCAGAGCAGTTACTCTAACCCTAACCTTAAGCCAGTAAGTACCAAATGGTCGTTAACGCTATATTGACGTTGCGCGGATTGCATTGTGACAAAGTAGAGCAATGGCTAAATAGTTAATCTGTTTATACTAGAACTGCATGATGTTGAGTACCAGTCATCACCTATTGCTATCAAGACGTCTTGGCATGGATTTATTGATTTTGAATCTTTCATAAGTCATTTTGAATCTTGTATTGGTGAAACGACAAACCCAACTGAGTGTAACGTTAAAACGTGGAAGAAGGTGAAGATCGGTAACTTTGTCACAACATATCTCTCCAGAAATCTTACAACAGGTAAGACCAATTTTTCAGAGTAACATAAGCCTCGTCAACTAATTTAAAAAGTAGCAATATACTATAAATATGATATTTCATTAACTTAATCATAATAAAACAGAGTGTTCTTTAAATTAATTTCGAAGTTGGTAATATCAATTGTTTCTTATTACAGAAAGAAACATTAAATGAATGCTTGTCGTAGGCAAACTAAGTCACGTATACTTATATTATTACGTATATATATCATTATTATTATGCAATTATTATATTCTTAATCATCAAAAAAAAGTTATTGATATTCACTATTCATTATTACTTTTTCCAACAAAAAGGTCTTAGGTATTTTGCAAAAGTTAGAAGTTACGATGCGGCCGGTCATGTTTCGCCAATCGCCATATCTGATGGATTTGTTATCGATACAACACCTCCAATTCCCATAGAACTTGTTTATTACGGAGATAATATCTTGACGAATCCTTCATTTGAAGACAGTCCGCATGCCACACCTTGGATTGGACACGTAAAAGATACACCAAACTGGATATCTGAAGAACTGTTGCCAACGGGATGGCGTCTTTCAATAAACTCTAGTATAGTCGTGTATTCATCTGAACAACAAGCTCAAGATGGTACACTATTTGTGTTAGTGCATGGTGGATTGACTCAATCTGTCAACACTGAACCAGGTCATCATTACATGCTGACGTTTTTCACACATTTTGTTACGTCATCATCAGTACCATTGGTTATGCAAGAGGCTGCAGTCAAAGCTCCCGGGATGCATCATGTTTTTAAGTTATACAACGCTGACAACGATAACAATAATGGAAACATTTGGCAGAAACATGTGTATTTCTTTACAGCTGATGATATAGACAGCGATATTTATTTATCTACTGTCAGTTCACATGGTTTGATGCTGTTAGACAATGTAACGGTTAGTGATGTCATATTTCTTCGTGTTACAAATCAACACAAATATACTTGAATATCGATGTATACTTTTAAAGATATACTATGATTTATATTATAATTGGTTTATTTATTTGTATTCATTTAGTAACATTACTTTATACTTTTTTTCCAATCAATAGGTTGCAACATATTCGTATAGTTCCAACAACAAAAACTTCCCAAACGTGATTGTAAGTGGTGCCATTCAATTTAAAACTCAAATAATTCGTGATTGGTCATCGGTACATGCGATTTGGCACTTTATTGATCCAGAGAGTCCGATTGTGGATTACACTTGGGCAATAGGTAAACAAAACATTGCATGTATAATGTAATTTTAAATCAGTAATGTTTGTTTGTCTGGCATTTATTGCTAAAAAATTATAACATAGTGTTGAGAATTTGGTATTGATTTTTCAAGATATGCTATGAGGACGATATTTTTTAAATATTTGTGAACTTTTTTCTATAATCTACACTTTTATACATACTGTATACATACTGGATTTTCAGGTACTATTCCAGGAGGAACACAGGTGCAAGGATTTAAATCAACTGGGTCCAAAAAAGAAGGAATCAATAGTGACATTACGCTACAAAATGGTGTCAAAATATACATCACTGTAATCGCTACTAATGCAGCTGACCTCTCAACTCGAGTTATAAGTGCGCCCCTAACCATTGATATGACTGAACCTGTTGTTGACTTTGTCTTTGATGGTTTAGAGTCTAATGATATTGACTATCAAACTAATCACGATATCATAGTCACGTGGTCCGCTTTCGATGCGCAGAGTGGAATTTACTTGTGTGAATGGGGAATAGGTTGGTAAAAATTGTTATGAGGATATGTACTTTTCCTAATTCTAATTTCCTAATAATACAACCAACTCTTAATCATTTTAAGAAAAAGTACAGATTTCCGTAACAAAAATCATCATCGTCATATTACAATAATATAACTAAATGTAAGGTATTTAATATTTCCCTTATGGTAACAAAGTAATCACAACAACTTTCCTTCTAATATAACGATGCCTTTTACTGGGAAACATATTGTTTTTACTCAATTTACTTGTATGTAGGCCTATAGGGTATAAAGGAATGCTAAAGAGCTAATGAAATCTTTCTCTTATTTATAATTTTTTTTTCAAATAGGTTATAATCCATTTTCGGATAATATCCAGAAATACACAGAAGTGAATTGTAATGACGGCTTCGGGTTAACTGTATTAAACGATACGCAATACGAAAATATTCGATTGTTTTCTACCATGATATTTCACAATAACGCCGGGACGAGTTCCATGCGTAGTTCTGATGGAGTTGTTATAGTAACACGTCCACCAATTGCCGAATACGCTAATGTTCGTGTACTGATATCATCACCATCTCCATACACGCAGCGTGGTTATTATCAGTCAGATACCTCTCAAGTAGAACTCGAGTGGGATGGTTTCTATGATCCTGTCAATATTGTTCTTTATGAAGTGAGTTTTTAAGTAATCAAGCAACAATTTCTATGTTAATTTTAATCATGCAAATATCAACTTAATAATAATGTTTGCCAAAAATTTGCAGAATCAAACAAAAGACAGCCAGTTGCCCTCAAATTGTATACGAATTTATTGATTTTTTTTCCCATATTTTTATTGTAATTACAACCATTATTAACTGTGTGATATTGCTTTTGTACATATACCGTAATAAAAAAAAAAATAACGTAAAATGCAGGGCCCCAATGGAAACCAGTTTTTAACTGTTTGGGCTACCCTGGGTAAATAAATGTAAATAAAATAAAATAAAATAAAAATAAACACTGGAGATAAAGTGTACACATGGCTCGTGTGCCCTTTAAAGAACCCAGTACATCTTTCGGAAGAGTATTTATCCCAGTGTACTGGTGCATCTCAATCCCTGTCGTTGTGGACAGGCGAATGATAAATGTGTTTTATGTGTCGTCCACAATTAATTCAGCAGCCCAGGTCGCATGTTATTCTTCAACATTTACATTTATTTAAACTTGATTTACATAATATTTGGTAACACATAACTCAATTTATTTGCTTTACACATAACAATACAACCAACATACGTTTAGTTACCGTTGGTTTATTGTCAACAAAAATCGTCTTCAAATAAAGAACATTTGTTTTGCTAAAGAATTGTTTTTAACATGGTGAATCTACTATCCTTTGATAACGAACTTGTCAATTAGAACTACATTTTTTTATTCATTTGCTTACTGAAAAGATACATAACAATGTTTCTAAGTTAATTATCAGATTAGGTGTAGATTTAGATTTTCAAACCGACTTTTTGCGAAATGTTTTTTTATTTACTTAACCTGATAACGGGCTAAAAAGAATCATAAAGATTATGTTTATTTGCCTCCATTTTAATCGTTGTAATTATAAGTGCCATCGATATAAAAAAAATCATATAAAACGGCGTTCGCATTCGCATTATAATTTATAAAGTAAATACACATATATTCATAGATTTGTATTGAAGCGCATTCTAAGCGAAAGGGAAGACAAATCTCGAATTCAGAATCTTAATTATTATTAAGTTATTTATTTATTTTGAATGTTGCAAAATAATAAAGAATTCCATATTCATTCCCTCTTGCTACAGGGGCACGTCTGAGATTTTGATATAAGAGCAGGGCAACAATTGTAAAATGAAGTGGTAAACTTAACTTGTGTTCTATCTTTGCCATGTCATTTGCTGAATATACCGGATGTGGATCGTTATCATAGCGTTTCAGTATTAATATACATTTTTTAGATTAATATATTGAAAATCTAAAAAACCGACAGTGCCATTGTTGTACTACTGTATCTCACGGAAACGAAATTATAAATTATTTTAATGAGTTATTACTGCACTTCACTGTTTTTTGTTTCCACCTTTAAATGAGTATTGCTCCTACATCGATACAATCGATTATTTATCAGTGATCTATCCATTGCATTGATTATTTTTAGTATAAAAATATAAAACAAACATCAACAGCAAACAAAACAAATTTCTATCACTATTTAAAAATACTCAATGAAGAGCTTAGGTATAAACAATACTTCTCAAACATATTTTTATAGATATTTGATAGAATTATAAATACAGGACCTAAGAACATTGCAACTATATTACATACGTTGCTTAAAACTGTAGGATGTTCGATCGCATATTCTGTACTTATTAAAGTATGTGGTAATTGAATGTGGGTGACAAAATGGCCATGTGATGCCAACACTTCAGATGACAACAGGGTTGACACAATAATACATTCTGTTTTTTTAAAGTGTTGCATAGAATCCAACACCTCAATATGCACTGGCCAATGGATCTTCTGTGGAAATTCAGACGATACACATACAATAATTGACGGCCTTTCTTTGATGCCCCACTTCAAATATTCAGTGTTTGTTCGTGCTATGAATCAAGTTAATATGACTAGCGAAGCTGTTTTGGCAGAATTTGTTATAGAGTCGTATCCGCCAATGGCTGTCAGTAAGTTTGAAATACTAAACGAAAAGTTTGTGTTTTTAGTGCTACTTTGACTGCTACCAGTTAATATACAGAACTAAAACTAATCAAGAACATTTACCCAAATAAGACCAATAGTTTAATTGTTCTTCTTCGCTTTTTGTAGCCTAATCAAAGGCCAACATAACGTTATTGAGAAATTAAGTTTGACTTCTCATTGATTAAGTTGATAACGTTATTATATTACATAATCGTGTATATTTATTTTATTTTTCTTAGATGATGTCACAATTTCTTGGCTTACCGAGGGTACTGTCAAGTTAGACTGGGACGAAACATTTCAGTCTAAGTCACCGTTAGTCTATGAGTTGTCTGTGGGAACACAGGATGGTGCTTCTGATGTTGTCCAATGGCTAGAAACATCAGAAATAGCGATGTTAATGAACTTTAAACTAAATGTGGACTACTTTCTTACACTAACGGCCGTTAACTGTGCAGGCTTGGAATCTACCGTAAATGCTACATTCTACCAGAGCGCCATACCATAGAGAAACCTGGAAATATGTGTTTTAAATATGATTAAGTTTTAACTATTTTTAATATATATAGGAATATTGCATGACAACATACTGTTACTAACAAACGTAGACAATTATTCTTATTTTATAGAATTTCAAGTTTACATAGTCTACTGCATAAACATTATGGGAAAGCAATTCATCTGATTTACACATAATACATAATAAAACAACCAACTTACTTTCAGCTACCTAAATTTGGATTGTTGTTAACAAAAATCATTTGTTTTGGTAAAAAAAAATTGATTATCTATATTAACAATATAAAATATTATATACATGACGTGATACATTGTACATTTAAAAAATAAAATTCATAAGAAGTACGTTTGTTTTGCTAAAGAATGTTGTATATACACTAACAATATGAAATATCAATTTATTGCCTTCGCCATGGTTAAACTAATAGGCCTATTGATCCTACTTTGACGATGAACTTGTCAATTAGAACTGCATTGTTTATTCTATTACTTATTGATATGATACATGACATAATGTTTCTGCTTATCATGTTAATATCATTACAAACAAAATCTAAACTTTGATCTAGAATTTATTTAGATTTGAAAAACTACTTTTTTCTTTATTTACTTTACCTGATAAAACATTAAAACGAATCATAAAGCCTTATGTTTAGTTGCCTCCCTTTTCGTTTTTCTTTTTGTTGTTGTAATTAGGTAGTCTAAGTGGCATCGATATCAAAACATCATCTAACACGGTTTTCGCATTCATAAAGTTTTAATTGTTACGTAAATACATAATATTATATTAATTGAGTCGTATTAAAGTGCATTCTAAGCGAAAAGGAAGACAAAATTCGAATTCAAAATCTTAATTATTATTAAGTCTTTATATTATAAAGAAAGTGGTTTATTCCATACCCACTATCCCTTTCTAAAATATTATTAATACATTACAAATCAATATTTTAAAATCTATCATTTTAAAACTATCTGTAATACATTTCTTTACAGCATGTTACACAATTTTAATTGATTAAAAAAAATGTCCTTAGAAATGCATTGCGACAATGGTATTTTATTTTATTTTTTAACCCTCACCTTCCTCCCAACAAACAACGAAACAGACGGTTCTGATTGTACTCAACACGAATAAAAATCGAAATTCAAAAATTAATAAACAATTATAAAAATATAATTTAAGTTTGAACAAGGCCAACAGTAAGTCGCGTGCTACAATGCATAGTGATACCGGACCGACCGACAGGCCGACAGACCGACCGACCGACATAGTGAACTATACTGACCGAAATTACTGAACATATTTAAAAATGTTGAAATGTTTAAAAACATTTATATTTTTTTAATTTACACGTGCGTAGCCTGTCACTTTTGACGTGCTCGTATAACGTAATTTCGAGTTGAAAAGTAAGTCAAGAAAACAGAAATCGGGCAAAAAGAGTGCGCAATAACATTTAACGCGCAGAGCGCGCGCAAAAATATGCGCACTCATGGCAATTTTGTAAACGCTTAAAATTGCCTGAAACGTACTCTTATTTCATCGAAAATAAATTTCGAAAATTTTAAGCGCGCGTACGCATGCGTTACATGCGCTACGCACGTAATTGTATTGCCATATGATGATTTATGCCCTGAAATTTATGAGTACCAAATTTTATTTAGTTGTGATTCATGTTTGTGAAGATATGATTACAAACGTGATTTCGTTAAATCGTGAGTAGACCGCGTAATTTTTTATTGCGCACCGTGAAAACATAACCACATCGATTCCTGGCCATAAGGAATATTCTGTGAAAAATTGACTTAGCTAGATTAAACTGATATCAAGATAAGGTCAGAAAGCGATAAAACGCATAGTGATACCAGACAGACAGACAGACAGACAGACAGACAGACAGACAGACAGACAGACAGACAGACAGACCAACCGACCGACATAGTAAACTATAGAGTCGCGTCCACGCGACTAAAAACGTTAACAAAGAACATGAGTATCTATATATAATTCGTGGTAAATTTAACGCAGATCATGAAAGCGAAAGTGCTCGATACAAAATGTAGAGGCAAATATAAATAAATGATAAAGACGCTAGTAAATTACCAACTGAACATTTTATTGCACTACAGGCTGTTTCATGAGTATAAACTCAATCTTCAGGTGCTTGGCTCTGAATGATTGTCACAAGTGAATACAAAAAAGCTATAATAAAGTTGTAAGGCAAACTGTTTATGTGAACAATAGTATGCTAATTAGCAAGTACAACACATCTCTATTTCCTGGACAGTCTATTCCTATTATCTAAATTATTGATACCTTAATAGACACTTCACTGACTAATTCGTTCCTATGGTTAAGTGAGCTGGTTTCAGGCTTGCATATGATATAATACTTCTCTTGTAAGCATAGATTACACCGTTTGTTAACATTGGAATATGGTTTACACTACTTCTTTATTATTCGCCATTTAATGTTATACTTTATGTTATCATCTTTTAGCTTCCAGATGTACTGGCTAAGCGTTGTGCTGCTTTTGTATTTAACATTACGGAATGAACTATTGTGTGCGTTATATCTGCATTTAAATGTGTTTTCGGTTAGTCCGACATATGTTTCAACTTTATCATCATCATTTGTTGTTACTGTAGCCTATTAAACAACACCACTGGTTAGGCATTTCCCATCTAATGGGCATTCATTTCGACAGTTACATTGCTTGATGTTATCACAGGGCATATCATTACGTAATACATTTTTGTTGTGGGCCGATATTACAGACCCTATATTAGGCATACAACTATAGCTGATTTTAATGGTGTTTCTATTAAATATTTTTCTTAGCTCATGGTTATGTGGAAAACATTCATCTACAGTCTTTAAGAACTCGTGCCCTATTTTGGTTTTTTGGCACTGTAAGGCGGATGATATTTCTTTTCCTTGTCTTCTTCATGTTATTTTGCGCGCTGGTATTGGTCGGGTTGTACTTCAGATTGTGGTTGTATCCCACTTTCATACAAGGCTTCTTGGTACGGTTTCTTTGATTCATTGAAAACAGTTTCATTCGAAGGAATGTTTGATAATCTTTTGTTTATGCTTTCAGGGATGTTCTTAATTATTGATGCTGGATGATTACTTTTGCAATGAACGTAGCGTGGTTTGTTGTTTGTCTTCAAGTAAGGCTTATAGCTTCCATCGTTGAGATTAAGCGTTACATCTAGGTAGTTTATAATTTTCTTATTCGCTTCGATCGTTATCTATAACATGAGGTGCTTCATTAAATGCCGCGAGTCCGTCATCCCTGTACAATCCTATGTTATTACCGTTCTTGGGTTCTAGTTTGGCTAACAGAAACAGACCAATTACCTCGCATGTTTCAGCACCGTCGTAGCTACCCATAGTATCGAATGTGGTGTTCCTTTTGCACCAGGCTGTCTCGTCGTTGAATAGTAGTGTATTCTTGGCTTTGATTACTATTTTCCTTTCTTCCTCTGTAATATCGGTGAATTTTTGAGCAAAGTTGAGGGCTTCAATGAGAAGGTCCAAAGTTATCGAAGGATAAAATTCTGTTACATCAAAGCATATGAACAGATGATTTTCCTTATCCTGGATGCCTTTAAACCATTCTATCATGTCGTTAGTATTCCTCCACTGGTTAAGCTTGGTCTTTCGTGCGATATGTTTGTTAACTCTTTCTAGGATGTGTTTACTTATCTTTCCTATCTCTGATTTTGAGGGGTTAATTAGTCTGCAAGTCGGCTTGTTTACAACATTTTCCTTATGGTCGTTCAGGGTTATAAAGGCATTACGTCTCCCAGTTGTTTCTATCCTATCATCTAGCTGTAGTTCTTTGGCTATCTTAATCTCGTCTTTGGTTATACTACTTACAGAATCCGCCGGTGCTTTTTTGTATGTTTTCGTTATATTTTTTTGCAATAAGTCGTTATAATCATTCGCGTCCATGCGGTAGAAGTTGTTTGATTTGTCTGCCGGTATCATTCGGGCATTTATTATCTTCAAACTTGATGTTCTGTACTAAATTAAGCATTTTATCTTCAAATTCTCTAAGTTCTTGTACTGGAGGCGGGTTTCTTGAGGTTTTGAATTTAAGCGTTTCTTTGGCTGGTGTCGATACTGCTGGATTTAGGTAATAGTATTATATATTACATAGCCTATGTAAATACGTGAACGTGATTGGTTGAAACTGCGTCACATGACTACCGCTGCGAGGATCGTAAATCGTATATATCCTCGAGAACGATGATATTGACCGATTAATTTTCGCGTAATTATCGTGTCCCCTGTCATTAAACATATACATTCTCGAGTTCGATGATATTGACTGTGTAATTTTCGTGTGGCAACACTCGCGTTTGCCGATAAATAAACAAAAGTCATCTACTGGATTTGAACTCGGGTGGAATTGTCACTCCATCGCAAGACAACATTTCCACCGTTGCGCCATGCAGCTTGCTTGAAGAAATTATTCATCTAAACTATTTAAACTATGCATACATAGCGCCCTCATTTGTTATTAGTCCTCCCTAAATGTGATGAAACACCGTTTGTGATTGGTCAATACTCACGGTAGTAACCTAGTAACTAGTACGCGCTGAACATCCGGTGATTCGGCTAGCTCCTCGAAGAGAAGACGATGAATTGTTTATTCGGCCTACCTGATTATAATATTATTATTAATAGGCTTATTGATGGAAATTCTTCGTTAATTTAAACGACCTAGGCCTAAGTGAATATTTTCTTGCCAAGGAATCATTAATTAGTAATTATCTGTATATTATTCTTCGCAAGGTAAGGTGTCTAGGCAGGAGGCTTGTTTACATACAATACAAATACTAGGCCTAGGCCTATAGAATAGGAGGCCTAGCCTAGCTTCACCCAACCCAGCAGACTTGTTCTTGGCTATATAATATAACAGATATCGCCTTTTATATCGGTAAAATATAAGATTTAACATCCCCTCGAGATGATATTATGTTCTCGGGGAATTATATATCCCTCAGCTGCCGCTTCGGGATATATATATTCCCTCGAACATAATATCATTCCCTCGGGGATGTCAAATCTTATATTTCACCTCTAGGCCTAAGCAGGCAATATCTGTATAATATTTAATATTAAAATATGAAATAAAATATACATTGATTTATCGGCAGGCAAACTTAATTATTATAGAAATATAAAGATTCGATAGTACATGATTTGGCTTATATTTATTGGTTTGATCATACATACAGCTGTAACTCAACTCGCCATAGGCCATGACGTTGACAACGACAATTAAAGTTTAAAGCGCACATGGCGTTCCATACAAATGACGATATTAAACTGGCGGCCGCTTTGGTTGGCGGACGCTTCGACCATACTGCAAAAGGATAAATCTTAAAATTACAATAATTAAAACTTTAATACGATAAAAATGATTACATACTTTTAATAAACGACTAGGATCCCAATCTTTAAAGTCATAGTTAATTGAACTACTAAAATGCTGGCTTGGTTCTTTTGTACCCAAGTTAAAGTACCAGCGCGCACATTTGTCAGAGGCGTTAAGCATAGTTAATTCACCATTATTACAAAGGTCAATTAACCCTTTAATCATGTTACCTACTTTACCATTAAAATCCCCAAGGATAATGATTTTGGCATCTTCATTATTATCTTTAATTATAAAAAGTTCCGAAAGCAGACCCTTCACATGGGAAGTAACAAACTGCAACATGGTATATAAAGTCTGTGTTACCTCCAAATTGTACCTTTGTCCAACACCTTTCTAAGTCATCTGATTGTGAATTTAAACGATCATTTTCCAAAATTTTAATATTTTTATTTATAAGCAATCCAATTCCCCCATGTGATTTTTTGGCACCTTTTTGTCTGTTTTTTCCAATCCAATTGTAATTTGTAATATGACTTCATCATTATTTAGAAAAGTTTCAACCATTCCAAGGATATCAAATTTTTGTTGTTGGATTATATAACTTATTTCCTTTTTCTTACTTTTATATCCTCTAATATAATGAAAGGCAATTTTGATGTTTGAATTCAATTTTGAAGATTTTTTTTCCCCTCTTCTAACTCTTTTTCGTTTTATGGGTGAACTATTGCGTTCATTATTTACATAACTATCATCATAATATTGTTTCTCATTATTTACAGAGGTAACATAATTATGGGGTTGCACCATATTTGCATTATCAGTACAAGAGAAACAATCAGTACATTCATCAAACAATAAATCAAAATTAAAAGAATGGTTAATAACATAAGAATTAGTTAGTTTATATTTGTACATATTATCATTATTTACACTTAAGTTAGTATTAGTATCTTTACCGCTCAGATGGCTTCCCATGGTGGGTACGGCATCATCTTCTTTGCCAAACTCCTAATGTTGTCTACATACGTTATGATTCTCCTTGTGGCCTTGTTGCTTGCAGGATCTGCATCTGATTGGCTGTCCATGCTTACAGTTCTTCATTACGTGATTCGTTTCTCCGCAAAAGTAACATCTTGTTGTTTTCTTTGTTTGTGATTGGTGTAAACGGGGATGAAATTCCTTCTTACCTTGATGAGTTTTCCTGATTTTAATTATTTGGTGAACGTCATTGATGTTATTGAGTACTTAGATGTAGTTTACTTATGTTTAAAATAGATGTTTCGCATTTATTGTTTGACAGTTTAAAAGATAAGTCAATGTCAGACACCACACAATCCATTTCCTTTGCCATTTCTTTTATGTTAACATTCAATCGATCAACTCTCTTCTGGAATATTTCTTCATCAGCACGTGGATTTGTTTCAGGAGCTTTGTTTCAGGAGCCTTCACTTTGACGTCTTCTATTAACTTATGGAACTCGTCTATAGCCTGTAGTAGATGAGCATCATCAGATGAACAATCATTAGTTCCGCCATGTACAACGATTGCCTCAAATTTAGGATACGGTACCGTATCTTTAGCCACTGCGAATAACAATACAGTATCTATATATTAATGCTACTAAATTGTTCGCGTTTTTGACACTGTGATAATAACTCATACTATAGAGGTTATTATCCAGTAACCTTTAGTTACTCCTCTTACAGTTACACATATCATATGGTACCATGTGGCCTAGAAAAAAAGCCCCAGACAAAGTTAACGGTAATTTTGTCTCAATTTTTGAAAAAGGCTAACTTATCAAACTACTTGGAATATTGTTGGCCAATCAGAATCAGGGTGGGTTTTTTAAATAGTTAAGATAATATGTTTTAAGTTTAGTTTTAGTTTTGGTATGAAGGTGAACAGACACAGGTCAGCAAGAGAGCAAAATATACTTTAACTTTACTGCATTTTTTATGTTCATCTTTGTCTGATAACTTTATATATTAAACCGCTCGGACGTTTCTCCTATCTCCGCTCGGACTCATGCGAGGCCCGTAACAGGCACACTGATGTTTATTGGTGGGCCACTCAAGATAGGCTATGTCACTTTCCTGAATTTTAAGGATAAACACACAAAAAAGGCAAAAACTAGCAGTCACTTGACGTCTCAGCGACCATGTTACACTGTATATACTTCGCAACCTCCTTTGTCGTGTACCGCCAGCGATTTTTTTCTCCGTACAAGAGTTCCTCCATCGGCTTGTTTCGGACTCATTCGGCTCTCGGTATAAGCCCTCGGTCTGAGCAACGATGGCCCCATTAAAATTTGTAAACAAACTCAATGATGCGTGACGGCATTTAATTGACTGCTCCATGCTCCAACACGCGCCAAATACGAACTTCAATGTATAACTGTATTACAACATATTAAGATTTAGTAGTCAATACCTGAATTGAAGGTTTTTTTTTATAAATACGGTAAGAATATCAATGTACAGTAATATGACTAGCGTAGCAGATATTGTAGGCCTAGGCTAGTAGTATTAATATAGGCCCAACTGAATATCAATTATTATGAAGTTTGTAATTGTAGTTTTTGCGTCAGGGAGTTGAGTAATTAGATGTTTTGCCCTACTCTGACGTAATTTGTACTTTATACTAAGTACATTTGAGAATACTTGGGTGGGACTCGAACCCACGACCTCCAGATCACTAGCCTGGCGTTCATACCTTTACCACCGAGCTTGCGCTGATGGCTAGTGGTTAGATTCGAGCTCAAGTAAGCAGCGGGTACTGCACCAACAGGATTGTAATTGTAGTTTTTGCGTCAGGGAGTTGAGTAATTAGATGTTTTGCCCTACTCTGACGTAATTTGTACTTTATACTAAGTACATTTGAGAATACTTAATAATATAAAAATAAACAATAATACTAATAAAATTGCCTCATGGTGTGACATAGCTAAATAGCACATGTAATTTTTGCAAATTTCATTAGATTGTAAACTTCAGGTCGTGGGTTCGAGTAGTCCCACCCGAGAACTACTATCTAATGAAATTTGCAAAAATGACATGTGCTATTTAGCTATGTCACACCATGAGGCAATTTTATTAGTATTATTATTTATTTTAACACCTATACTTATTCTATCTATAATAATATAAAAAATATGGAAACAGGTCATCATCTTCCTGATAACGTCAAGGTACACTCTTTACTTACAGCACATAATATTCAACTTCAACAATGCTAAAGTTAATAATAATTATTATTAATTACAATTGTTCTCACCAAATGAAGCCAAGTTTCTTATTGTCCAACACTGCAGTACTTTTTTTAGATTTGTTGTGATTTCTACTGTCATATTCATGATATCATATTAATAGTGTAATTATAGTTGTGGTATCAACTTTAATTTTTATGAAGTATTAAATAATACCAAAATTAATTATGCATAGGCCCTACTGTAAAAAGTATTAAATATAGACATAATTTTTTTGATCGCTTTTGACAGAAACTCTTTCCAAATACAGACATACACGTCTGTAGTTATGAAAGCCATGAAAACAATTTTAATGAGCTTTTTTTACAACAACTGTGAGACTTTGTGAATTTGTAAAATGTAAATCACGGTAAAACACAGTGGCCATTAATATCAATGCTTAGTACGTTCGAGTTCGAATCCGCGACATGTGTAATTGTTGTGTATCACCGCTTAAAGCTAAAAATCAAAATTAGACCACAGTGTAATTACAAAACTAGCAAAAAAGATATACGAAACCTCACACAAAAAAAATTGCAAAATATAAAAAAAAACATGAAATAAAAAAATGTAAATTAACAACAAAAAAACCCACACACACACAAATAAAACGAATCCAAATGGATGCCTTATGTGAAAGATAGCCGAACTACTTCCTTAATTAATTTTTAATTCCTTAATTATTATTAAGGCAGAAACACCGTGTGGGTTACTGGTAGACCACAATTTAATTACAAAGTAGCAAGTAGGTAAAAAATCTTTCATACAAAAACAATTGCAAAATATCAAAATCAGTGAAATAAAAATAAAATGTAAATGAATGTGTTTTTTATTCGATTTTTGTCCACTTTTTATTTCATCTCTATGTATCAAATAATTAATACACCACGAAAAACACCCAAAATAATATATTTTGGCATTTTATACTTTCGTTATGTGTTTGCACGCATCATCTAATTCACACCGCACAATTTTTCCTTATCGTCTTTCATTTTCGTAAAGTCTGAACAGTCAAAAGTAAAGTCTAAAGTTCCACATCCACTGTACTATTGCTTTATTTTTTAGCCTACATATATTTTAAAGTGAAAGGATAGTGTATAAAAAATCAATGGCCGTAAATACAGTAGTTCCGAATGTTATTCGTGATACAATTTGTTTTTATTTTAATAATTTGTCAAAGTACTTGTATCAGAGTGCGCTGTTATTATACTTGCCCATGCATAGTATATAACCGCATATTTAAGGTAGAAAAAGACCATGCGGAGCACGGGTTTCTGCTGGTATATACTTTATTTGTCTTAATGCCTTGTGTGATTAGGCTAATTCACTACAACCATGTGTACGCCGCGAGTTTGGTGCAATGGTTATGTAGCCAGCCTTTCAACTAACAATAGTGTCAGTTTTTAAAATCTACTCGCGTATCAAAAAACCTGTAGGCCTACATTAAATCAAATTATGTTTCAATATTACAAATCACAAATTATAACTCTTGCATTCGGGCATTTATTATCTTCAAACTTGATGTTCTGTACTAAATTAAGCATTTTATCTTCAAATTCTCTAAGTTCTTGTACTGGAGGCGGGTTTCTTGAGGTTTTGAATTTAAGCGTTTCTTTGGCTGGTGTCGATACTGCTGGATTTAGGTAATAGTATTATATATTACATAGCCTATGTAAATACGTGAACGTGATTGGTTGAAACTGCGTCACATGACTACCGCTGCGAGGATCGTAAATCGTATATATCCTCGAGAACGATGATATTGACCGATTAATTTTCGCGTAATTATCGTGTCCCCTGTCATTAAACATATACATTCTCGAGTTCGATGATATTGACTGTGTAATTTTCGTGTGGCAACACTCGCGTTTGCCGATAAATAAACAAAAGTCATCTACTGGATTTGAACTCGGGTGGAATTGTCACTCCATCGCAAGACAACATTTCCACCGTTGCGCCATGCAGCTTGCTTGAAGAAATTATTCATCTAAACTATTTAAACTATGCATACATAGCGCCCTCATTTGTTATTAGTCCTCCCTAAATGTGATGAAACACCGTTTGTGATTGGTCAATACTCACGGTAGTAACCTAGTAACTAGTACGCGCTGAACATCCGGTGATTCGGCTAGCTCCTCGAAGAGAAGACGATGAATTGTTTATTCGGCCTACCTGATTATAATATTATTATTAATAGGCTTATTGATGGAAATTCTTCGTTAATTTAAACGACCTAGGCCTAAGTGAATATTTTCTTGCCAAGGAATCATTAATTAGTAATTATCTGTATATTATTCTTCGCAAGGTAAGGTGTCTAGGCAGGAGGCTTGTTTACATACAATACAAATACTAGGCCTAGGCCTATAGAATAGGAGGCCTAGCCTAGCTTCACCCAACCCAGCAGACTTGTTCTTGGCTATATAATATAACAGATATCGCCTTTTATATCGGTAAAATATAAGATTTAACATCCCCTCGAGATGATATTATGTTCTCGGGGAATTATATATCCCTCAGCTGCCGCTTCGGGATATATATATTCCCTCGAACATAATATCATTCCCTCGGGGATGTCAAATCTTATATTTCACCTCTAGGCCTAAGCAGGCAATATCTGTATAATATTTAATATTAAAATATGAAATAAAATATACATTGATTTATCGGCAGGCAAACTTAATTATTATAGAAATATAAAGATTCGATAGTACATGATTTGGCTTATATTTATTGGTTTGATCATACATACAGCTGTAACTCAACTCGCCATAGGCCATGACGTTGACAACGACAATTAAAGTTTAAAGCGCACATGGCGTTCCATACAAATGACGATATTAAACTGGCGGCCGCTTTGGTTGGCGGACGCTTCGACCATACTGCAAAAGGATAAATCTTAAAATTACAATAATTAAAACTTTAATACGATAAAAATGATTACATACTTTTAATAAACGACTAGGATCCCAATCTTTAAAGTCATAGTTAATTGAACTACTAAAATGCTGGCTTGGTTCTTTTGTACCCAAGTTAAAGTACCAGCGCGCACATTTGTCAGAGGCGTTAAGCATAGTTAATTCACCATTATTACAAAGGTCAATTAACCCTTTAATCATGTTACCTACTTTACCATTAAAATCCCCAAGGATAATGATTTTGGCATCTTCATTATTATCTTTAATTATAAAAAGTTCCGAAAGCAGACCCTTCACATGGGAAGTAACAAACTGCAACATGGTATATAAAGTCTGTGTTACCTCCAAATTGTACCTTTGTCCAACACCTTTCTAAGTCATCTGATTGTGAATTTAAACGATCATTTTCCAAAATTTTAATATTTTTATTTATAAGCAATCCAATTCCCCCATGTGATTTTTTGGCACCTTTTTGTCTGTTTTTTCCAATCCAATTGTAATTTGTAATATGACTTCATCATTATTTAGAAAAGTTTCAACCATTCCAAGGATATCAAATTTTTGTTGTTGGATTATATAACTTATTTCCTTTTTCTTACTTTTATATCCTCTAATATAATGAAAGGCAATTTTGATGTTTGAATTCAATTTTGAAGATTTTTTTTCCCCTCTTCTAACTCTTTTTCGTTTTATGGGTGAACTATTGCGTTCATTATTTACATAACTATCATCATAATATTGTTTCTCATTATTTACAGAGGTAACATAATTATGGGGTTGCACCATATTTGCATTATCAGTACAAGAGAAACAATCAGTACATTCATCAAACAATAAATCAAAATTAAAAGAATGGTTAATAACATAAGAATTAGTTAGTTTATATTTGTACATATTATCATTATTTACACTTAAGTTAGTATTAGTATCTTTACCGCTCAGATGGCTTCCCATGGTGGGTACGGCATCATCTTCTTTGCCAAACTCCTAATGTTGTCTACATACGTTATGATTCTCCTTGTGGCCTTGTTGCTTGCAGGATCTGCATCTGATTGGCTGTCCATGCTTACAGTTCTTCATTACGTGATTCGTTTCTCCGCAAAAGTAACATCTTGTTGTTTTCTTTGTTTGTGATTGGTGTAAACGGGGATGAAATTCCTTCTTACCTTGATGAGTTTTCCTGATTTTAATTATTTGGTGAACGTCATTGATGTTATTGAGTACTTAGATGTAGTTTACTTATGTTTAAAATAGATGTTTCGCATTTATTGTTTGACAGTTTAAAAGATAAGTCAATGTCAGACACCACACAATCCATTTCCTTTGCCATTTCTTTTATGTTAACATTCAATCGATCAACTCTCTTCTGGAATATTTCTTCATCAGCACGTGGATTTGTTTCAGGAGCTTTGTTTCAGGAGCCTTCACT
This sequence comes from Antedon bifida, assembly GCF_963402885.1. Classification (NCBI taxonomy): domain Eukaryota; kingdom Metazoa; phylum Echinodermata; class Crinoidea; order Comatulida; family Antedonidae; genus Antedon; species Antedon bifida. The sequence continues at coordinate 8,673,733 of NC_136233.1, read as the reverse complement.
TTGACGTCTTCTATTAACTTATGGAACTCGTCTATAGCCTGTAGTAGATGAGCATCATCAGATGAACAATCATTAGTTCCGCCATGTACAACGATTGCCTCAAATTTAGGATACGGTACCGTATCTTTAGCCACTGCGAATAACAATACAGTATCTATATATTAATGCTACTAAATTGTTCGCGTTTTTGACACTGTGATAATAACTCATACTATAGAGGTTATTATCCAGTAACCTTTAGTTACTCCTCTTACAGTTACACATATCATATGGTACCATGTGGCCTAGAAAAAAAGCCCCAGACAAAGTTAACGGTAATTTTGTCTCAATTTTTGAAAAAGGCTAACTTATCAAACTACTTGGAATATTGTTGGCCAATCAGAATCAGGGTGGGTTTTTTAAATAGTTAAGATAATATGTTTTAAGTTTAGTTTTAGTTTTGGTATGAAGGTGAACAGACACAGGTCAGCAAGAGAGCAAAATATACTTTAACTTTACTGCATTTTTTATGTTCATCTTTGTCTGATAACTTTATATATTAAACCGCTCGGACGTTTCTCCTATCTCCGCTCGGACTCATGCGAGGCCCGTAACAGGCACACTGATGTTTATTGGTGGGCCACTCAAGATAGGCTATGTCACTTTCCTGAATTTTAAGGATAAACACACAAAAAAGGCAAAAACTAGCAGTCACTTGACGTCTCAGCGACCATGTTACACTGTATATACTTCGCAACCTCCTTTGTCGTGTACCGCCAGCGATTTTTTTCTCCGTACAAGAGTTCCTCCATCGGCTTGTTTCGGACTCATTCGGCTCTCGGTATAAGCCCTCGGTCTGAGCAACGATGGCCCCATTAAAATTTGTAAACAAACTCAATGATGCGTGACGGCATTTAATTGACTGCTCCATGCTCCAACACGCGCCAAATACGAACTTCAATGTATAACTGTATTACAACATATTAAGATTTAGTAGTCAATACCTGAATTGAAGGTTTTTTTTTATAAATACGGTAAGAATATCAATGTACAGTAATATGACTAGCGTAGCAGATATTGTAGGCCTAGGCTAGTAGTATTAATATAGGCCCAACTGAATATCAATTATTATGAAGTTTGTAATTGTAGTTTTTGCGTCAGGGAGTTGAGTAATTAGATGTTTTGCCCTACTCTGACGTAATTTGTACTTTATACTAAGTACATTTGAGAATACTTGGGTGGGACTCGAACCCACGACCTCCAGATCACTAGCCTGGCGTTCATACCTTTACCACCGAGCTTGCGCTGATGGCTAGTGGTTAGATTCGAGCTCAAGTAAGCAGCGGGTACTGCACCAACAGGATTGTAATTGTAGTTTTTGCGTCAGGGAGTTGAGTAATTAGATGTTTTGCCCTACTCTGACGTAATTTGTACTTTATACTAAGTACATTTGAGAATACTTAATAATATAAAAATAAACAATAATACTAATAAAATTGCCTCATGGTGTGACATAGCTAAATAGCACATGTAATTTTTGCAAATTTCATTAGATTGTAAACTTCAGGTCGTGGGTTCGAGTAGTCCCACCCGAGAACTACTATCTAATGAAATTTGCAAAAATGACATGTGCTATTTAGCTATGTCACACCATGAGGCAATTTTATTAGTATTATTATTTATTTTAACACCTATACTTATTCTATCTATAATAATATAAAAAATATGGAAACAGGTCATCATCTTCCTGATAACGTCAAGGTACACTCTTTACTTACAGCACATAATATTCAACTTCAACAATGCTAAAGTTAATAATAATTATTATTAATTACAATTGTTCTCACCAAATGAAGCCAAGTTTCTTATTGTCCAACACTGCAGTACTTTTTTTAGATTTGTTGTGATTTCTACTGTCATATTCATGATATCATATTAATAGTGTAATTATAGTTGTGGTATCAACTTTAATTTTTATGAAGTATTAAATAATACCAAAATTAATTATGCATAGGCCCTACTGTAAAAAGTATTAAATATAGACATAATTTTTTTGATCGCTTTTGACAGAAACTCTTTCCAAATACAGACATACACGTCTGTAGTTATGAAAGCCATGAAAACAATTTTAATGAGCTTTTTTTACAACAACTGTGAGACTTTGTGAATTTGTAAAATGTAAATCACGGTAAAACACAGTGGCCATTAATATCAATGCTTAGTACGTTCGAGTTCGAATCCGCGACATGTGTAATTGTTGTGTATCACCGCTTAAAGCTAAAAATCAAAATTAGACCACAGTGTAATTACAAAACTAGCAAAAAAGATATACGAAACCTCACACAAAAAAAATTGCAAAATATAAAAAAAAACATGAAATAAAAAAATGTAAATTAACAACAAAAAAACCCACACACACACAAATAAAACGAATCCAAATGGATGCCTTATGTGAAAGATAGCCGAACTACTTCCTTAATTAATTTTTAATTCCTTAATTATTATTAAGGCAGAAACACCGTGTGGGTTACTGGTAGACCACAATTTAATTACAAAGTAGCAAGTAGGTAAAAAATCTTTCATACAAAAACAATTGCAAAATATCAAAATCAGTGAAATAAAAATAAAATGTAAATGAATGTGTTTTTTATTCGATTTTTGTCCACTTTTTATTTCATCTCTATGTATCAAATAATTAATACACCACGAAAAACACCCAAAATAATATATTTTGGCATTTTATACTTTCGTTATGTGTTTGCACGCATCATCTAATTCACACCGCACAATTTTTCCTTATCGTCTTTCATTTTCGTAAAGTCTGAACAGTCAAAAGTAAAGTCTAAAGTTCCACATCCACTGTACTATTGCTTTATTTTTTAGCCTACATATATTTTAAAGTGAAAGGATAGTGTATAAAAAATCAATGGCCGTAAATACAGTAGTTCCGAATGTTATTCGTGATACAATTTGTTTTTATTTTAATAATTTGTCAAAGTACTTGTATCAGAGTGCGCTGTTATTATACTTGCCCATGCATAGTATATAACCGCATATTTAAGGTAGAAAAAGACCATGCGGAGCACGGGTTTCTGCTGGTATATACTTTATTTGTCTTAATGCCTTGTGTGATTAGGCTAATTCACTACAACCATGTGTACGCCGCGAGTTTGGTGCAATGGTTATGTAGCCAGCCTTTCAACTAACAATAGTGTCAGTTTTTAAAATCTACTCGCGTATCAAAAAACCTGTAGGCCTACATTAAATCAAATTATGTTTCAATATTACAAATCACAAATTATAACTCTTGCAATGAAAACGAAGTGCAATTTCAGTTTACTTGTTACTTTAAGACTGCTCGCCGGCTTTTGAAAATTGTTATCATTTAAAATTAACAGGGTCTGCAAATAATTTTAAAAAGTGGTCCAGAATTAGGATCCTGGTCCGGATTGCCTCCAAAATTAAATCGAGTGGTCCTTTCAATTTTGTAAAGATCTTGCCATAACGTTTTGAGGAGTAATCCTGTTAACAAACAAACAAACAGAAAGACACAAGCTATCGACTACATAACCTCCTTGGTGGAGGTAATGAAACAATGATACACTTACTAACTAAGCACGAGAAGAGAGTCTATGAAAACATTTGCTGATAATACAGTAGGCCTATTGAGATGCTAGAGACGGTAATCTGTAAAGTCTTGTTCAATAAATAATTACTTCGTTCTTGTTGTTAACCAGGCCGGTATCTATATATAAATTTACGTAAGGGCAAACTTCGGTAAATCGCGCGTTATTTCTAGAATGTTTACTCGATGGTATATAAAGTTGGTTAGAATCTCGGTACTGATTGTAACCACCTGATGTAACCCTTTTTACTAATTAAATTTAGTTAGATAATTATTTATTGACAATTAAAACGCATTTGCCCCAAATAGGGGTGTTTTTCTGTCTAATGGATGTCCTCATGAAAAATACCTGCACACAATAATACGAGGATACTTCGCATTTTCCTATCTCCTCCTACGATAATTGTTTTAATAGCCGAAAACCGGTTGAACAGCTCGAGTACAGTATCATAATGTTGAAGACAGGCCGATTTGAATGGAACATTTCAATCTCTCAGACTCCCAGTTTGTAGGTAAATTTATGAGCCCTTGGTTTAACACAAGTAGGTAAATTTATGGGCCCTTGGAGAATAAAACTTATATAAAGTATTGCAATACTTTGACAATATTGTAAATACTGTACGTATTAACCATTTTTGGTCGCCATTTGAATCAAAATGGTCTTACTGTGAATGTGGTTACTGTTAGATATATATAAACAAAATATACAAAAAACATTTATTACTGTGACTGTGGGTAGATTACTGACAGTTGCTTCTCAACGTTTTTGTATTAATTAATAATTATAAAAAATATAAACGTTGTAGTGGTGTATCGTTACATGTACTTTACTATTTCAATCGACTATAACAGGACAGTTTTAAAAAAGTATTATAAATCGTAAATTTACTGTGTTTAGTGGTATATTATTGATATAATAGGCCTATAAAACATTTAAAACAATATTTCGTTACTGAGTGGATAGAGAATATATTTAAAAATTGTTCTTCCCATCCTCTTCCCCATCCCTCAACTCTAATGTTATATACAATAATTCACTGTCAAATAATCAAACATTAATTTTGGCTGTCAACCTATAGGCCGGTATTTACTATGAATTCAATTTGACTGTCAATCTAGGCCGATATTATAATAATCTATATAATATTGTTATAGGCCGTCAGATTTAAATCATTGAATTATGATCATTACAGTCCATAGTAAAGTTGTTGTTTATAATAGGATACAATTTGTTCCAATCTGTTGATTCGCGTCAACCAATCAAAGGGCGATAATCCAAAATTATTCAACCGTGAGCCTTCATAGACTCTCTTTTCCCATACGTTTTTTGAGTCCAGCAGCTGGGATCTATAAATTATAGTCGAGTTTACAAAGTCGCAAAACTGTCGGCCTTAGATACTATAACTGCTGCTTGCTTTAGCTTATGAATGAGTAGTCCTCATGGGACGTAGCTGGCTAGAGCAGCAGCGTGATAATATACAATACAGTAGTCTTAGACATCATTTTTATTTAAATTATTTTATAAGCACATCATCTTTTCCAGATTCATTATTTTTTATTTTTCAATTTCAATTCCACAATTATGACATATCAAAGTATGAACTCTTGTTGTATTTTACTTCAAATACGTGGATACATTTTTTCTAAATTTCAATCAAATATCATTTCAGTTATAGTTTATATATTTTTTAATACACTAATAATGCATAAAAATATCTTACTTAGTGGAACCGTATTGGATATAACCCACCTTGCTGGTATTATTATTTTTTTTTTTTTTTTTTTATTATTATTTGCTTTCAGTGATTTGAATTAAATAAATTTAAATTATGATACTTTTTTATATTTTTGTAATATATATTTTTAACTACTATCTACTCACAGTACACTACTATAATAGTTTATGATTATATTTTTGTTCTTTACAGTAGGCTTAGATTTTACATTATCGAAAAAGAGTATTATCTAATATCACACCATATCACTATTTACAAGAGATTGATTCTCCATCTATGTTAATGTTGACTTGTAAGTCAGATAGCTTACTTAACTTCTGCCATCATTTAAGACATAATCAGAATTTATACATACACTAATACAATTGCCGCACAGCGGATATTAATTGCACATAATGCAGTACTGTTAAACATAAAAATTCCAATATAAAACTTCAATGTCACCACATACATCATAATTTGTTTTAATTTACCACAAACTATTTGTTCCGATATTCAAATCTCTACACTAAGTGGGAAAAACTCCTATTTTAGTTTGATTTTCCGGTTTTGTATTATTTGTTGTATATATAGTATATATGGAATATTTATTCTGAAATAAAGTGATCAAATCAAATCAAATCAAATCAAATAAACTATTATAAATGAGACTAGACATGATAACATCTCCACTATTACTGTAGCTGGGTTTCTAGTAAGCTGGCATCTCTCGTTGGCGTATATGTTTCTAAACAGCATCCTCAGTCATCAAATCATCGTCAATGAACCCAGGTAAAGACGGAATGGTTCCCTGAAGTTCTTCAGATGCTATTTGATCGTTTTCAGGTTCTGTTGCAGCAATGATTATGGAATCAACTGGAGTGGTTCTCTGAAGTTCTTCAGATGCCATGTGAGGTTTTTCAGCTTCCCCAGACGATTCTACCTCTCCATCATCCACAAATTCTTCAACATCATTGTAAACCTTTCCAATACCAACAACTCTGACTTGTTTCTTTGGTAATCTTTCAGTAGGAGAAAATGCTACCTTTAGCTCATTCTGAGACACACATCCATCCATTGAGTGACTTAAATTATCACCATCTATCACATAAGACACTAAACTTATGGCATCATCATCAACATCGGTATTAGCTAGGAATTGATTTCTTGGAGAACTCATTGGTCTTTTAAATTTGTCAGTTGGAGACTTTTTTTCTCCGTCTTCGTTCTCTGTTTTAGGTGGTTGTGGCGAAACTTGATTTCTCTTTAGTTTAGTGACATTTTTCTTTTGTGTATTATCGACTGTATTCTTCATATGACCAGTTCCTTCTATTGGAACACATACAATATTGGACTGAAAAGCGGTTTCAGCATTTTGAGTCTCTTCAATAGTGCTGCCATCAAATGTTTCCAGCTGAACTTGGCTTTCGCTTTAACAAGACAAAAATAGTATTAATTATTATAGACGGACATAGTTTAATACAGAAATGTAATTATCCTATATATATCAATTCAAAATAACTAGTAGACTATGACTTATAACTTGTATTATCACATCAACTACTACTACAGTCTTTATATATGTATAACCATACTAAAAGGTTTTTCCATTAAGTTTAATACTTACTTATCCATAGGTAGTACATTAATATGATCTTCATCACTTTCAGCAAAGTCTATTTTACTAGATAAATTGTATGAACATCGTGTTAACAAAAGTAAAACTTAATTAACTATAAACCTAAAGTCTACTCTAACATTTCTGCTTATTATATTTGTATTTTAATCGCATACATAAAATCACATGGATAATATATATTTTGATAACGCTATAATATTGTTAAGAACACTACATATAAAGCAACTTACCTGTTCTTTCTCTTATACCAATAAGCAATACCTGCAAGGCTACCGAATATAATTGCACCAACAGTCAGGCTTATTAAACTTATCACCCACCTGTATGTAAATGTTGATACATTTTAATAATACATTCCGCTTACAGAATAATTAAGGATGTTGGCATTTTTAACGCAGTATGGACACTGAAGCCGTAAACGTAGAAGAAAAGCAACATACACAAATCTAATATGCTTACGCTGATTTCAAGTAGTATTACTTACGCTTATTAATTAAGGATGTTGGCAATCTTGAATACGTCGCATCAGTAGGAATATTGCGCACAATATAGGAACTTGTGTTTTTCACGCAGTACGGACACTGCAGCCATAAACGTAGACGAAAAGCAATATACACGAATATGCTTACGCTGATTTTAAGTAGTACTTACGCTTCCATATCACAATTTGGTTTTCCAGGTGGACAGGCACAGCGGAAACCACCTGGTTCATTTGTGCATATATACGGGCTAGCACACGGTTCATCAAGTTGGCACTCATCTCGATCACTTTCACAGTATTCTCCTTGCCAGCCGAATTCACATGAGCAATTGTATCCATCAAATCCATTTTTACGTTTAGGATCTTCACACTTTGTGTCATTAAACACCCCTGTTAACAATACATTACTTCTAATAAACGATACTAACAAACGTTAAAAGCTTTTAAAAATAAATTTCTCTCACATGATAGGACAACTGGTTAAGATCAATGTCGTCAAACAGTCGTAATCATTCTATAGAGTTCCCCCTGTTATATTGTTCTTCTCCGCGGTAAAAATCCTAAAGCATCGCATAATTGACATTCAAAATGGTATACAATAGATCAGAATTATAAAATACATTTTGGAGACTCAGTACCAGAATCAAACAATACAAAATTTAAGTTGGTTTTAAATCGTTTGTCAGAAAGAAGGCAGACACCAGCCAGTCTATGTGTAAGCCCATGTCAATGACATGACACACAATAGGTTCTCTTTCTCCTTTCAAATCATAGACTGCTTGGTTCCTACTACAGACGCAATGCAAGAACGTAGATGCAGCGCAAGCGAGTTGACTAATGACAAGCGACAGTTTGAATATTTCATCACAAATCCTTTACGTTGCATTACGTCCTTGTGTTGCATCTCTAGTGGAAACCAAGCTTTAGAGCTCACTTGTACAATGTTCCGGGATTTTCCACAAAAACATTTCTATGATTTACCTTGACATATTCCATGTACAGAACAGGGGTTTCGCATAACAGCAATATCTATCTCAAGTACTTTTGAATACAAGCCGTCCTTGTCAAGTGCAAACACTGACAGCGAATCAGATCCGTAGAAATCTGGATTTGGCTTATACGTAACCTCTGTCCACACCCAGGTCATCAAACTCTAATAAAATAAGAAAAATGCATTGAATAAATAATAATAAATATATATGGCAACAAAGGATGTAGTATTCAACATGTTTTATCACTAGAACTGGAAAATATGCCCAAATACAGAATGTAAAGTGGCAGGGAGATGTAAACTATGTGTCTTTAAAAAAAAATAAATAAACCATTAATACAGAATCCATTCAAATATATAACATATTTTTTACCTCTGCATGAGGGTACTGTATTTGACACAAGTCTTCATTCGCTGGTGGTACACCTCTTCCTGGTGGCTTTATATGGAATTGTCCTTGTGGTGGCGTTTGGAACATGAGGTTCAACAGGTCATCTGAATCAACATCATACGCGCCAACATAGCCAATCAAATCACTGTAAGCAATGTTAGTGTCCGTGTTTTCTTCCATCGTTACCTGTATATAAGCAGACAATGACAGATCTGAATACATTGAGTAGAATTGAGCAGTCTGAACAGGATGTTAGTGGTACTGTCTCTAATACCCTTTTCACATCTGCAAAATGTAACAACTTGTAACCAGGTTTGCATAGTGTGAAGACAATTTCTGGAAAAAAACACACCAGCAAGAGGTCTGTGTTTTTGTTCCAAGATGTTCCGAGTTCTCACTCCGCGCGTGTGTATTGCCCTGGTATTAACTGACCAATCATATTAATCAAATAGCACGCTACTCTTCTTTACTCCCGAGATTTCACGTATGTGTATGCGTGTGTGAAAACGTGTAATAAGTCAGGAGATCAAACCTGGTTACAACAGGTTGTTACAATTTATGCAGATGTGAAAAGGGTATTAGATACTTTATTATGCATAGTTCATACAACAAAAAGGTGTACACGCAACCAATGGCATAAACTAAATGGCATAAATTCAACGCATGTGAGTTGACCAATCACAAGAAATATTTTTTTATGATTCATAGCTCGATGATTGGTCAAATTAGTTGTGCTTACGTCTTTGCGTTGCTTCCTAGTGGGAACTAAGCTTTAGAAGGCACAACTCCTTTTGAAGAGACATACAACCAACCATTGATTGTGATTGGTCAGATTACTTGTTTTCTAACAATTCTTACCTGATAGAATCTTTGATTGACAGCAGGTGTGTTGGCTGTTTTCTTTGTACAGAAGTACACAATTGGTGGATCATGCTCAGATGATATGTCAATCTCAAAACTCTTGGTCGAAGATAGTGGTTCTATAAATGGACTCTCTGGAGTTTCAACAGCTGAACATTGTCAAAATAAAAAGAAAACCATATTTAAGTGAAAAAACCTACAAAGTAAAAACTTATGTAGGACAACAGACACAACAAAACAAAAATAACTCATTGAAGGACATTTTATGAACAGCATTGGAGTGGATTTAATAATTATATATTTTTAATTTGGATGAAAATTTCTTGATGCTGATCTGTTATGTATACTAGGCAATTTATTCTAGTATTTGTTGCATTGAAAGGATTACATTACTAATACAGTAGTTTATGTAAAACTATAGACAGTAAAAATGAGAAAAGTGAAAAAGCTACCACACATGACATATATAACAAAAAATTACTAATATAATTACAAAGTATAATACACACCTTTGATAAATATAACTGCTTGTCCATAACAATCCAAACAAGGTTTAAATTTGAAGAAACCGTCTGAACTTAACTCCACAATTTCACCAAGTTCTGTTACTGGATACTTAGAATCTAGTTCCAAAACAACTGGATCATCATCAGAATCTGAGACGTGTATTTGGTACTCTAGAATTCCTGAAATTAAACATAACTCATTCGTAAATTTACTTTACCCCCAGTTGAGATTGAGAAAAAGGAACGCAAACACAGTTTTGAACTTAAGAAAACAAATGCTTGCTACAATTAAATCACTGGGGACTTTTGTGGAATGGTTACAAATTGATTGGGAGATTCCTTGTGTTTTTGTGTAAAACCCATGTATGCTTGAAACGCTAGATGGCAAGTCAAACACAATGCAGCAAAATACAAATAATAACAACAACTTTATTTTCCGAATTTCCTCAGTTTCCAGTTAAGCTTGAGGACAAATATATATAAAATAAATAAATAAATAAATAAATAAATAGATACAACACTTAATTCACCAGATTAGTGTTTTCCACAAGGTTGTTTTAGCTTACTTAAAAAAACTATTCACAAATGTTAATGAAATGGAAGAAAAAGAAGCTGAATATTTCTTGACAAATAAACGCAAGTATTAACAAGTTTCTTACCCGCATCTTCGTGTATTTTTAAGACGTCTTGCATTATAATTACTGGTGGATCGTTCACAGCGTTCTTGTCGACAACAGCGACAGTGAAAAGTGTTTCTTTACTAAAATAACTTTGTGGGTTGTATGAATTGGTATCACGTCTTCTTCTGGTACCTGTTTCGGTTTTTGTAAGACTTGTTTTACAAACCTTTAGTATTCATAAATAGATAATTCAAATAAATTTTAGAAACTGTGAAAGATTCTGAAAATTACAATATTTTTTATTGATGGTTTGGAAATAAGAGGTAATCTTAATCATCTACGAAACGATAATAACTGAAATTAACTTCATATAAAATACAAGTGAAATGGAGGTTTAAAGCTCTGTCTACACTATCAAACTATATGATATGATACTTACCATAACTGAAATTTCTCCCTTTTCTTCATCAAACTGCGACAATTCATCTGGACATGTTAGACCAGCGTCCTTCCATTGACCATCATCTAAGAAAAATAATAAATACAACTCTAGATCAGACATGGAACAAACTCATCCTAACAAAATAATTAGAGTTGGTTGATGGAGCTGGCATCAAACAAATTGAAACTGCCATTAATTGAATTTAAAGAACCATCAAATGTTTAAAAATGGAAACATGATTCAGAAAGGTGGTGAATTGTCGAGTTCAAATGTTACCTTTGTTCCAATAGATGAGGCTTGGATATTGATCTGTCCAATCTGAAGTTTTGTTGAATTGGACAATAATTTGTAATGGTCCGTTCATTTCTGTCTGGCCAAGTGGCGACATGTAAAAACTTGGTTCATATACAGCTTTCACTCTGTAAAGAAATCAACATTATTAAATTGTTTATTGCGTCCTGCCAGTTTTTTATTACTTATTTAGGACCAACGTATTGGAATAATCTAGATTCAACTACCAGAAATCATTTATATACTGTAAATTCATTTAGAAAGCATATAAAAACCTTTTATTTATCTTGTATGTATAATTTATTTAATTGTATGCGTTGTATGTGTTTATTATATACGGTACTGTCCTTATTTTGTTTGAATTATTATTATTATTTTAGGGGTCATTGTGAGACAAGTTTTACTTCTAATTTTGATCCCTAAGATGGTCTTATATTAATTGTTGATTATTGTTTATTGAAATATTGTTTGTTATATATTGTGACCATCTTAAATAAATGTTTATTGAAACTTGAAACTTGAAACATGATCAGAATGTTAGTGTACTGTAAGTTTCATTAAGCGTGGTTCCAACTAGGATGCAATGCAAGGACGTAGCTGCAACGAAAGCGAAAGTTTGAATGTTCCATCACTTGTAATTGGTCAAATCACTTATGTTGCGTCACCTCCTTGTTTAACGTCTCTAGTGGGAACCAAGAATTAATTGGGCTAAGTTAAGAGTCTATCCTCTAGTCCTAGCTACTTCCACCTACCCTAGCCTTTGAGGAGAGTAGGCCTACAGTAGAGGTAGGCATGATATATTTTGTGCATGTTTTACCTGCTTCTGAGATGGCGTTCAACTCTGTCCATCGTGTAAAATGGGTTTACGATATACGGCACATATTCTGCAGTTGCCTCGGATGTATACTCTTTGTTAATGTCATCATTTGATAAAATTCCAAAGGACATAGAGTAACCAGGGTTAACACCTTTAAAACAATAAAAGAAAACATATTTTCTAACCTATTATAAAATTGATTTGAAAACAAAGGCCAAAGGGAGATAAAACAATAAATTCGTATTTAATTATTACTAAACAACTGTATGTGTCTTCCCGAGTGTTTACTGTACCGTTTTAGACCCTCCAACACATTGTAACAATAAACATTGATATTTAATAATACTAGAAAATTGCATAGTATTGTTATATTTGAAATGTTGGGTGATACAAGTGATATTAGCAACCAGAAGGAGGAATACTTTATTAAAACTGTCCCATATCTATTGTACTGTAGGTGAGACATTTGTCTAATTATTATTAGATCCTCAGATTTGCCAACCAAATAAATGACATTACCACTAGCTTTGCATTGTTTTGTAGTTGAAAAAAGAAGAGACTTTACCTCCAATTGATGATATATCTATGCTGAATGAATCCACTGGTGGGTCAGAGTTCAGGTCAGAGTTCATTGTAGAGACGTCTTTCCCCCAAGAAAATGATATTCCGTTTCCATCATCAGAGGATATGATTATATCATCGGGCTCTAAAATAAAATTTGTTTAATTTACAAGTATTGTACAAAATGTAACTAGAAATGACAAAATCGAATGCTACTTTTTTTCACCCAGTCAGTTACTGTAGCCGTTGTTTTTGAGCCATTTTTTTCTTCTTTCTTTCTTTAATTATTTATTCAATTTTCTGCCATATACAATACAAAGAAATCAAAACAAATATAAAAGGCAAGTCAAAAAAAAAAAAAAAGTGCTAAACACCTGTGCTAGTTGGTCAACCCAGAACATAGCACAGAAATAAACTAAAAACAAATTACGTTCTACAATTAAAGCATCAAAAACACAAATCTGGTCTAGTTGTTACTGTAATAAAGTATTGCACAAATTACCTAATATATTTGTTGTATTTACTGTCTTGTTTACACACGTATGAGCTTCATTGCAAATTGAAAGAGTTGTAAACACGCATCTGGAAGTGAATTAAAAGTTTTGCACTTACGTCTTAAGAATCATAAGTATGGCGAATTAACCAATGAAATGTAATTATGTAAATGTTTCCAAAATTGATACAAGCTTGTTTATTTCAAATCTATAATTAAACATTCCAAGAAAAACAATTTTGTCAAAGCAAAATAGATTCATAACGGCCCAATTAATTAGTTCTCATTGGGCTAATTTGTGTCATGTGTTCGCAAATTGACCATCTCATCCACACTTGATTTTGTTCTTAATAATGACCATCAGTGACCTCAAGGTCCAAATTGTAACACTTTTGCAATAAACAAACATACAGTCAACTCTCTTAATATCGAACGCTCTGAAAACCAGAAACTCTCACAATCCAGACTTTTATTATATTACTATCAAAACACATTCTGAATAGCAGACTTTCCAGAAAACCAGACATATTAGGCCAGTTGACTTGGGAGAGTTGACTGTACTACTTTACTAACTTTCCCGGTTCCAGCAATAACTTGTTATTTCCAGGCATTGTTCCATTCTCGTCTGGTGTTCTAAAATCACTGACATTACTATATTCCACATCATTGATATACACTTTGCCATCGTAAATCTCTACTGTACCGCCACCATCGTTAGATACGGTAATGCAAGGGATTATGTCATCAGCCTTGTCAGGGGAGCTGCCAACGCAGTAGCCTTTAGGAGACAGAGAAGAAACCAAATTTCATGTTGGCCTATGTTTGTGGTCATTACAATAAAGAATAATTTTTTCGTGAGAACTATATATTTCCACAGTTTAATTTTTCAGGTCGTTTCTTTGGAAAATTGTAGGGGTGCACTCCGCAACACATTTAGGGGTGCACCCAGTGCTGTAGACAGAGCTTTTGATGAGTAATCGCATTTCCACACCTCAAAGGACAAGGTCTGATCTTTTTATTTTATAGACAATGATCTATTGAAGATAGAAATATACTATCACTTGGTGCTACAATAAACGTAGGGTGTACATACGGTATTCAGCTACCGACGGATCTTGTGCGGTTGTCCAACTTAAACCTAGTCTTGACTGTTCAAAGCTGACGTATTTATCGTCATTTAAATCATCTACAGTTTGAACATAAAATACAGTTTCTTCAACATCTTCAACAGTTGGATAGTCAAATACAACCAGAACACCTATTGGACACAAGACACAAATTGTAGTTAACATTTTACAAAACATTTAATATAACGGTTAGTTCTTTGAAAATGTTTTCATCCCGTTTTTATGTTAACTACATCTATATATAATTCTATACTTTAAACCATGAATATGTACATGTTCGGAGTTCTAGAAACCAGCAAAGCTACAGTACTCCTAGCAACCACTAACATCTATGTCATTGCCAGATGAAGACTTGTTGGAAAAACAAGTTGAAACGTTGCACACGTACGTATTCATGGTTTAACGTAAAGAATTACATACGGATAAGGATTAGTTGTTGAAGCAGTATTTATATTAAAAAGGGGACACTTGGGATCAAACAAATCTCCTCTTAATAGGTTAAGCATAAGGCAATATAACAACACGACACCGAGCTCCTCTTGCCAAGATAGGAACTTGTAACAGTCCTTTGATTTTATGTCTGGCTGTGACAAATATCAAAAGTACTGTACTATGTACATATTCGCCATGGGTGGAGTGGAGAGTGGAACTGATCATGTCGCAGCCACAGACAAACCCTTTGATATCCAGAGCACAGCATGCTTTTGTTAGATTGCCTTGGTTGGCCAAAGTGGTCAGAAATGTTGTCCCTCATTTGTAAAGTTTCCCCTTAATATGAATTTCCCTTATAGTGGGTGTCCCTTATGAGTGTCCCTTAATAGGGGTGTCCCAACGGCTTGTTCTAGCAAACTAACTATTGTGCACAGTGTAACATTGTCATTTTACTTGTTTTACCTTCAAATTCTTCCAGTTTCATAAGGCCACCACCATTGACAGCCTTTACAGTCACATAGTAGTACACACGATTCTCTAAAACGCCCTCTAGGTTGTCATTCCTTCCTTCTTTTACATTACCAAGGTAAACAAAAGGTTGCACATCTGTGTCACCTGGACTAGTACCAATAGCCCAATAGTACCCCTTTAAAATGAGACATAAATGAAAACATAAAAGAGTATTGGAAGAGATACAAACTGTACAATAAACGTAAACTGGTACTGGTGTAGAGACATCTGGTAGCCACTGACATCAAGTTGGCATTTGAGTTTGTAAAATAAAAGCAAATAATCAAACATCTCATTTTTGTAAAACATTTAATGAAATACTTCTTCTTCTTTATTGTATCAAACAAAACAATTTCAATACAAAAGGTAGGCAAGGTATAGCCGAAGCTAATCAAGCTTGGTACCTTTTATCTTAACTAACTTAAGCTACGAAATTAACAAATAAGTAACAGAACTTAAAAGAAAATAAAATAAATAAACCCAGTTCAGAGTATCTTTTGTTTCATTTATCACAGCAAAAAATAAATGACATCATACCACTACTAGACTCTCTTGATCAAGAAATTCCCATGATGCTTTGATCGTGGAGTTTGAAGACTGAGCAGCGATTGGTTGATTCTCATCAAGACTGATGTCATAGTAACTCATGTAATCAAACTCTGGTGGCGATGTGTCAACGGAGATTCCATCAGATGAAGAATTTGTTGTTACTCCATTTGCTAATATTTCCTCAACTAGGAAATAAAATATTGTGTTATATTGATACAAAATACTAGAAAATAATATAACAATGCTGTCGGTATCTCGATGGAGATACAAATAAAATAAGCAACAAGCTAAAACAAAATAAAGTAAAACAGCCAGAAAGATGTACAACACACTTGTTCTTTTTGAACGTCATGTAACAACCATCTGTGTTTTGTTTCGATTAGTTTGAAACCATTTTACATACCTCTTAGGTAATAAGTTGCCGGGAGGTACTCATCTGTCCCGTTTGTATCACTATACCATCTCATCTCATCAAGTTTCAAATTGTCAATAGAGAATTGTACAAGTTGTGTGTCACTGGCTTTGCACAAGGGATCACAGAAGTATCTGTCACATTCACTGTAGCAGGGGTAGCACGGGAGGAAGACCTACAAAAACGTTGACACATTTAACTCTAAAATCAACCAATTTTCTTGTTTTTTTTGTTGGCGGGCCTGCAAGCCATATCCTGGATCCACCCCTAATCATTAATATACAAGGGCCCTGTTATTTGAAATACCAATGTAACAACTATTTTTAACCTCGATATCCTTTTGAACATCAGTGGTGTCCTTCTCTGTTCCGATTCCAGCAAGGAATTTGACTGCTGGGGCAAGTCCACCGATAAAAGAGCTTCCATATCGACAGAGATCTTCACTAGGAGGAGGTAGTCTTAAAGAGAAAAAAATGTTAAGCCCACAAATTCTGTCTTCAATAGATCACTGGCTATAAAAATGAAAAATCAGCGCATTATGACGGCATTGTTTATGAAATGCGCTATATAAATAAATTAACATATATAGCCACAAAGATCTTCACTAGGAGGAAGTAGTCTTCAATTAAAGAAAAACAAATGTTTAAGCCGAGGCAAGATCAGGCAGCTAATGTCATAGACAGAAGAAACAGTCCTGTAGTTGGCAACACTGACATGACAGGACCCTTAGGTAAGAAGAATTTTGTTGAAAAGTCCACAGCACATTGAGACGACATTGTTTGTGAAATGCGCTCTATAAATACATTAACATATATAGCTACAAAGATCTTCACTAGGAGGAGGTAGTCTTAAATGAAAACAAATAGCAATTGCAGTCTTGTGAAAAAAATGATTTGAAAAAAGTTTATCATCGATTGAACTTTGACACTTGTACTGTCACTACCTACCAGGAATACTCTTACAAATGCTTACCTAATATTGGCAAAATAAGCTGAGGTTTTAGGAATGCTGAATGGGTCTGTGAATTTCGGCACGTTGTTGTCATCGTTCCACAGTTGTAAAGTAAGTTTTGTATTGTTGGACAGACGAGGTGCGCCAGAAAGATCTCCTAAAAGATTGCCATCCACACTCAGTTGTATTGTGTATCCGATCTATTGAAATAGAATCATTATTATTTGTATACTTAAGTCCTCCCTAAATTAAAACAAAATATCACTCTTTTATACTGTTGATGAAATAAGCAAAAGCATAAAGGATTTAATTGAGCCTTGAAGTCTAGTGAACCAAACACTGTTTGTATATTATATGAGATCTATGCGACATCCAGTGTCAACTGGTACCATGATTCTCTGTCTACAAAGTGCCATTTATAGTTTAACTGTTCCATTTTTACTCAAGAGGTGTTTATTAAAGGAATATTCGCATGATGTGACTACAGAAATCGTTTCTCCCACCTTTGCTGGATCAGGATCGTATTCTTCTTTAAAAGTAAACTCATAATGATGCCAATCACTCGATGGGTCAAAGGTTAAATCAAATATGCTGTATAAGTAGTCAACCTCATCCTGGTGGAATCGGCACCATAACGTTGCGGATGGTATTTCTTTATCTGAATAATGAACAATAATCAACTTTTACAGAAAATACTGAATTAAATATTAGTTATGCTGTTTTAAACGTTATAAATTCAACATAAATTCAAGAAATACAGAAAGTTACCTGCGTACAACTGTAAGCCACAGGCTTGCTGGACAGCTGTCTGTTTCTTAGACTCCTCACCAAATTCAACGTCTTCTCCATCTTCAATTATCTCCCATGGAACCGTGGTGGTTGGTGGCAGTGTTGTAGTTATTCGCTGAGTTGTAGTAGCTCCGACCGCGGAGCAATCACAATCGCATCCGGTCTTAAATATAACAAATAATTTGAACAATATATAAAAGAAACTGTTCAATATAGAATTATATAGAATATATATTAGAATTAACAATAACTTCACTTTACAACACTAATAGTATTAGTACTAGTGTGACTTATATCAAGCCACTATCACATTGAAGCTGTACAATTAAATACGAAGATTACATTGGTAGAAACACCAACAATTTCCCAAAGAATCAGCTCCTTCAAAAATTGAACTAATATTAGCTAATGATTTGTCATGCAGTTGCTTTTTTGTTGTTTTTGTTTAGGGGTTGGTATTTGACAAGTTCTTTTACTTCTTTTTCTGATCCCTGAAACAGTGCTTATTTAATGTTACCATTTTTAAATAACTTAAAAGTTATTGTAATTAATGTATGCTGTTTTTATTTCATGAACTGTTTCTAAATAAATGTTGTTGATATTCATTAGTAAAAATGAACTAAATAGAATAGTAAGATGGTCAAGAGAAAGACCACAATCCACATGGATCACAAAGTTAAAAAATATATATAACAGATAAGACAAAACTTCCTTGCCTATGACAGAGGGAAATGGGAAAAAATACAAGACAAGATGAGATGTAACTGATGAGTGTTGGATGTACTTACACCATTGTTTTCCTCATAACAACATAAACAAGGTTCTAGTTCTTCAGTAGGAACCATTAAGTCACCAACAAAACCATCAGGTCCATCCCAGAACACCACACTCGTTATTACTGGTATGTCTTGGGTAGCAGCTTTCAAGTCCATCTAATAATGATAATAACATTTATTCATCAAGTTAAAAGGCTTACTCGCCTCATGGTTCTTGTGGTAGAACGAGTCTTCTTGGATAAGGACTATAAACCGTAGGTCCAGTGTACACATCTAGCTCATGTGCACTTTAAAGAACCTAGTAGTACATCTTTTGAGATGAGTAGGGCGGTGTACTAGTACATCACAGCCACCGATCATAACTGGGCCCTCTGTGAGACTAGGCTTTGACTAAAGAGGCCGTCCAGTACAAATAAAATATTTTAATATTTAAAAAAAAACTACATAGTATTATGGATGAGCCGAAACAGAATAACTGCTCTTGCTTTATCATTTACACCAATAAAATACAAAAAAAAAAGTATAACAATTATTTTAAAAACAGGTTTTTAACCACACTAAAATAATAATAATACAAAATGGAATAAACTTGCTGTACAATGAAAATGTATTGGTATTGTCCTAACCTTAAATGTTCCACCTTCACCAATTTCAACACGTCTTGATACTGCACCTGCTAACACATACGGTTCTTGAATGTCGGGCTCCATGGTGAGAACAATGTTGTTTGGGTCAGTCACCGTTATCTACATTAAAATATTTCAAATAAATTTCATTATAAAAAAATACAAAATACAATAGAGCATGCAAGTTATGAGATAATAGAGAGAGAGTCTTCGATTTGCGAAGACCGAGAACCGATTGATGAGTTGTTGGTCGCCGTCTGGACCTAGAACCATCAAACCTGCGCCAAGGTAGAGTGCGAGGACACACATCCTAATATTATCGCATGCGCACAATGTATTAACATGACATAGTTTGGTCATCATTCTATGTAAATTGAAAGCTTTTTTCTCCATGGTAATTTGCAGAGCACGGACCTTTTTTTGTTATAAAGGTCTAACAATAACAATAGGAAAGAAAATATATAATAGGAAAGAAAATATACAAAAAATAGAAAAAAACAACATGATATACACTATATTAAATGTAGGCCAGGGTGTAAATGGTGAAACGTAGGTGTACTACGGCAAATTTATAAAGGAATAATGTTATCATTTTTGTAATAAATTAATAATCCTAAGCTTATGAAACCTGTTCATGGTCGTAATGTATTTTCCAATCTTTTCCATCCATATTCCAAATACCCTTGCTATTCACACTTTGCCAAGATTCATCATCAAACGTTGCATGTTGGTCAGGACATGGTTCGATGTTTGGATTCGGTAGGAAAATAAACGAGCCTAGAGATTGAAATAAAAATTTGGATTGAAGTAAAATGAAAAACTGAAAGGCTGGAGAATAAAAAAAATAAATATTTTTAAAAAGTGAAAATATAATTCTTCTTTATATAAGGCCAATTTACACAGACAAGCAGTAACAGTAAGCGAAAAACCGCGTAGCTTGTCTCATGCAGGATCTGTATCTATCCTGAGTGGAAACTGCCAGTCCGCTACTCGTTGTGTGTAAATGGTCTTAAGGAATAACATAGATTCTATATTTTTTCTGTGTAAATTAGCCTTTACAGTTATAAAGCTTTTAGAAAAGATTAAAGATTGTTCAAAACTTACCCGACATGTGATCAACGTAACTAATGTGTGGCATATCCTTCCTGAAATCTAGTCCATCAACCACTAAACCTGCCGTCGGCGTTGAGTCGTCAAAGAATATTGGAGACGATGTCGCGGTGATATATGAGCTTGCTTTGTTTGTTGCAGTTAGTTTGACAAAATATGGCGTTAATGACTAAAAAAAAAACCACTTGTGTAATAGACAAAATGAGTTAAATGTTAACATTAGAATGATACCATTTCTACTGCATAACTAACTAGAAAGAAAACAAAAAAAAAGTATTAAAACAAAGCAGAAAAAGAATAACAATTAAAGAAAATAAAAACGATAAAAGCATAAGGAAACAGAGAAAGAGGAAGCAAAAGAAAAAAGACAAAAAAAAAGTAAAAGACAAAAACAGAGATTGAAAAAGTAAAGTAAAAATTAGAAGTTTACACCTGGGTATATACGAAATGTGGCACATCAAAACAAAATTAAAATTAATATTTAAAATATAAAGATATAAATAAAAAGAACATAAGCAATAAGCAAATTCTATTTATCCTTGGTATTTTTAGTTAAAACTGTGGGAGTAGTTATATAAAAAGGATCTACTGTTTTTCATTTCTGTTATCATACCTTAAGACTTAGTCCATAGAAGCTATAAGTTGAAATGTGCGCTTCTAGTTTGACCTTTTCTACGACTGTTGTTAGTACTTCATCGTCACCAGCTTTACACGATGGCGCCACCAGTAGTTCAATCTCGTAATAACCAATCTGGCTTTCCGGATCATTGAACTCGCTCCAGTGAATAGTTAACGATGTCGAGTCAGCAGTAAACCAAGCAGGCTAGACAAACCAAAGTATCACATAATAAAGCCAGTGGTGTAATGCTATGAGCACTCACTGGGTGTCCCAAAGCTTAAGGGGCACCAGAGCATGAACATCCCAAATTAACTTCTTAGCTGAACTAGAGGAACTTTTCCCCTCCATTACGACACTGCATAAACCAGTAGTATTGTATCTACCTTTTCTATAGACTGTCCAACAGAATACACAACAGTGGTGTTGGGTCAAATATCTACATGTATAGACTCTACATTTACTTCCAAATATGGAAAATGGAATAGTCCAGATGCCATAGTGGTTCATATACGTCTCTCATACATGACAATGTCATCATATTCCAAGACGCACATGATCACAGAAAGAGAGAAGAGGGACTGAATGCTATACAGGTACATTCTATAAAGGTAGAAATCTCACGAAATAGACTTAAGAATCTAAGAATGATTATATGAGATACTTACAAAATCTACAGGAACATGAGGGTTGTTTTCAAGCCAAATTCGTCCTTCAATTGGTTTTGTCATATCAACTTTAAACGATCGGCTTGTTTTGTTGCATTGTCCCGCTTCGTCGTTTCCTTAGAAGAAAAGAAATTTAAAGCATACACTGATTACAGATTATGATAATAATAATAATATCGAACATTTATAAAGCACTCTTTACCAGAGTCTGAGAGCACAACATGAAAAGAATAACTATTGAAATAGGTGAGTTTTCAGGAGAGATTTGAATTGAAAAGGGGATGGAGTGTAACGGATAGAACAAGGAAGTTGCTTCAAGATCTCTTTTGATTTCATTGCAAAAGAGTAATCCTTTCTATATCATTATATCATTTCTGTATACTATTTTCATAGTTTAGTTGAGGTTCACTTAATTGTTAAATAAATAAATAATAAAAAGATTTGTTAAACACACATATATCCAGTGGAAATGAAATACGAAATTGGAACCAAGCTCAAAGAAACTTACCAAATACAACAATATAATAGTTGTGATTGTGCTGCAGACTCAGGTATGTTTCCTCTGCATATGTATCCTTGCCTGTATTAGTGACAGTGGCAACATCAAACAATGACTCTACCTCTTTACATGGCTCAGATACACATTCACTTTTTGCCATCTGTGATGAAAAAATAACAGATAAACTGTGGTAATAACAGTAGTTTCGAAATCAATATATTTGGTAACTTTCATTGCAAGTTCATTGCAAAATGTTGTTGTGTATCACATGGTTTTATAGTAATATTTGCAATCTATTCAGGGCTGTAACAGACAGCATCTATCTCTTTTTTCGCTTTCTTTCGTAAGGATCAAGTCAGTTGAGGAAATAACTGGAATTTAAACCACTTGATTTGTACAAACCTTGTTAACTTGACACTTCATAAACAATTTAACTTGACACTTCGTAAACAATTTAACTTCACACTTCGTAAACAATTTAACTTGACACTTCGTAAACAATTTAACTTGACACTTCGTAAACAATTTAACTTGACACTTCGTAAACAATTTAACTTCACACTTCGTAAACAATTTAACTTGACACTTCGTAAACAATTTAACTTGACACTTCGTAAACAATTTAACTTCACACTTCATAAACAATTTAACTTCATCAATTTCTTGACTTAACACTTCATAAAAAATTTAACTTCACACCTCATAAACAATTTAACTTCAAAAATCATAAACAATTTAACTTCAAAAATCATAAACAATTGAACTTCAACTTACACAAATCAACTTCACACTTCGTAAAAAATTTAACTTCAACTTACACAAATCAACATTACACTTCGTAAACAATTTAACTTCACACTTCGTAAACAATTTAACTTCACACTTCGTAAACAATTTAACTTCACACTTCGTAAACAATTTAACTTCACACTTCGTAAACAATTTAACTTCACACTTCGTAAACAATTTAACTTCATAAACAATTGGGACAGAACGCTTAAAATAATAAATATACTTAGTTAAGTTAATTTCTAGTGTTATAATGTGTTTACAAACCTGTTGTAAGATGTCACATTCAATATTACTAGCCTCTGAGTTACTTGAGATGCCGTAAATGTAGAAGAACATTGGTTGGTCTGATATGAAGTTAGACCAAGAAAATGATGTCCCTGTGTCTTGGTTGATGAACAGCTTTGTTTCGATTTCTCCACCTTTACAGAAATGAAAGCGTTACATACAATATATAGGGTGTGAGAAGAAACATGTATAATAATGTATAGTATAGTATAGCGTTTTCGCAATGCTCTACGAGTCTATACGTAGCCATGAGAAAACGAAGCATTTATGATCAATTGGATTTGCTGGCACCGGACCGGAACCATGTCGGAACAGGTGTGAAAGACCCTTCAGCCTTGAAGTAGCAGTTTGTTGTAAGCCCTGGGTACTGCCTGTGCAGACACTCTTTGTATTAAATTACTTCAATTTTAAAACAGAAATTAACTCATGAGAAGCCTCAAGAGTAAATGTGCTACTTCTGCGTATACTAGGAATGTAAGGATAACATGGCAGCAAAATAAAAAGACTAAAAAATATGTCATACAAGAGAGCCAAAGAGCTGACACCATAATTGAACTAACAACAGGATGCCGAGCTCCGGAGATCAAAAGGTCTATCTGTGGCTGCAACACGATCAGTTCAATGACAATTAACAGACAACAGTACTGTTGATATATTTGTCACAGATTAAAAGACTGTTACGAATTCTTGTATTGGCAAGGCATGCTCAGTGTTCTGATGATTGCTTCGGTCTCACAAAGCATACTGAAAATTCTATCTACAAAAGAATGTCTAGGTCTACTTACCTTCAACTCCTAAGCCTTTGCCAACTTGTATACCATTCGATGTTACTTCAGCATAAGCTAACTGCCCTCCGTAAGCTCGGACTGTTGCGTAATAAGTAGCCTTTTCATCTAAGAGTAAGTCGGCAAATTTCCACACAGTGTTCAACTCTACGTTTGTAAATGGCACGATGTTGTCACGTGTCTTAGGATACCGACGATCATTTCCAATAGCAACGCTGTAGTATTCAATCAACAACTTGTCATTGGCTGCATATGTATACCCTATGTTAATAAAACAAAAATTATTTAAAAAAAATATAAGATTTATAGTCTGTATATATATATTTTCATATTCTGTATTTATTTTGTGTTTAAGATAAAAATTACCAAGTTGCTTACAGTGCTTACTAAGAAACTAACCTGATTAGACATACAAATAAATCTCCACAAATTAAATGTGAAAACAGTCAGGTCAACCATACACACTTTTATTAATGTACTCTCTGTTCTTTTATATTTTGTTTGCAAAAAGGAATAGATTTAATTATATTTATCTGATTATTACCTCCGCCAAGGAGGTTATATTTTCACCCCTGTATGTTTGTGTGTTTGTGTGTGTGTCTGTGAACAGCCTGGAGGCCACAGTTTTTATCCGATTCTTACCAAATTTGGCCACAATGATCTATGCCCCAAAAGCTCAGACGAGTTTCGAATTTGAGGGGGAAAGGTCATAGGTCAAGGTCACAACTCCAAAATACTATTTTACTGCCTAGAGACCACAGGTTTGATCCGATTCTCACCAAACTTAGCCACAATGATCAATGACTAATCATATAATTTTGGTTAAATTTTGAAGGGTCAAGGTTAAAGATCAAGGTCCACAAAAAAAAAAAAAATAAAAAAAAAAAAAAAAAAAAAAACTCTCAGCGGGACTTGAACCAGGGACCTTAACTGTGAGAAGCTGGATACATAACCATTACAACAAACTCTCATCCACAACTTTGTAGTGTGCAGTTAGCCTATTTACACTTTAGAACTAATAAAAAAAATGTAAAAAAAAAACATTTTCGGGGGGAATTTTATGTAGGGGAATTTTACAGTAGGCGGAGGTTTGTACTCTCGGAGTACCCTCTAGTTATTATTATTATTGTTGATTTTACTCAACTCACCATCTTGAATAACAACTTTCTGTTCCTGGTCGTCAACACCAAACCCGTCCCAATTGGCTGAGAGTGTCGTAATCGACGCTTGTTCATTCAGGTCGAATCCTATAATGCTTCCATCATACACGTGTCCAGGCAGTATGGGTTGTAATCTCAGTGTCAAGCCGTCTGTTCTGAGGACCTGAGTATGACCCAACAGGTTTGTTGCACGGACAATGCTGTAAAACGTCTGTCCGTCCGCCATTACAACAGCTTCATTTACTGCCATAGTTTTTGCTGAAAATATAAATATGGGTTGTGATTAAAATATTATCACGTGTCTGGTCTAATGTGTACACACAGGTCACCACACGTAACGAGTTGCACAAGGGCATTCATGTCGGCTTTCAAACAACTGAGCGGCGCTGAAAAGATAAAGCGCGCAAATGCTTTTGTTGAAACTAGTCATGGTTATCATACCGCATGTGTGACGTGATTCAAGTTACTTATAATTGAAACTGAGATTTTGATATTTTGCGCAACTGTGTATTACTTTGAATTGTGTTCATGTCAGTCAGTTAAGTTGTTGACCTTTGACATTCTTAATTACAATCAGCTGCTATCTTCAATGTTGTTTTTAAAGTATAGTAAAACAATACAATATACAAAGAAGTGATAGAAATAACAAGGATGACTCACTTTTAACATCGATAAAATCCTGTATCACCATCCCATCAATTCGTTTAATAGCCCATTCATAGTTTACAATTGGACAAGGGTCTCCGCTAAAGTCCCATGATGCTCGGATTTCATTGGCATCGGTTTGGTAATCACTATAGTAAAGAAAAATAATTACAAATATTATCAAATATATTTTGTACATCATGAAATTATGACTTAATATTCAATTTAACTTCTTACACGTCAAATGCGGTTGAGTTTCCATCATTTACTATCGGGCTTCGGAGTGGTTGACGACCGCTAGAAATTCTGCTTATGAAGACGCCGTTTGAAAAGCCGACGGTTGACAAACCAGCTGCATTGTTTCCATTGACCATAACAAAAACCTTGGTAACAAGAAAGAAAAAAATACAACATTAGTATGCACAGCAAGAATATAAAAAGATGAGATGGATTGGAAGACCTTCAATGTAATAAGAATTACCTGACGAATTTCACTTAAGTCTAATCCAATAGCTTTGTAGTACGTCTCATCTGTAGAAATCGACTTAAATTCCATGATATCTGACTTTCCAACCTCAGATCCAATGGCAATGTCGTAACTGGGAAATAAAAATTAGAATGTATATGTTTTATACTGTATATTTAATGTTCCATATATACAAGCATCAATACTAGTTTAAATTTACCTTGTTATATAGGATTCCAATTCAGTAAACGGTTGCCATGCAACTACAACAGTTGTCAGTGAGGTCTGGCAAATAGCATCTTGAGCCTGGCAGTCTTTAAAATATATTTGCATACAGTATGATTACATTGCAAATTATTATACAGTCAAAGAATGTTTACATGAATTTGAAGTACATGATTAGCTAACACAAATAAGATTTTAAGACAACTTGTACCTGCACCATTTTCTTCATCAGCACAAATGTTCTCTGGAGAACCAGCTAGCAAATCCTGATGTTCGTTAGATCCTATGCGTGCCACGTCAGAGACTTCTATAACATGGCCTGGGATTGGTGGAGACTTATCAACCAAGATCTCATCAGAGAAGGCTGTAGTAGATAAGCCAACTTTATTGAAGGCTTGTATCGTTACAAAGAATGTCTGCTCTGGTTTAAGAGGTCCAATTCCAAATTCTGCAAAATAAAAGACATTATACATAATAGTCTAAAGATGCACTACTGTACAAACATGAGCAAACACAACATATTTATTTTATTTAACCTTATTTATAGAGTGTGACACTAAACAGCGTATGCTGACAATCAAGGGGTCCTCATGATGATAAGTGTCTGTGTGTGACAGTGGCTGTGTGTATACTCGTACACCGGGGTAACCCCTACTCGACTGGATGTACTAGGTTCTTTAAAGCGCACATGAGCCAGATGTTGGACCTATTTAATGTTGTGAACTTTGATGTTTGAAAGCTTGTGCCAATTTTATATGTAAATCTCTCGCAATTCAGTTTATTTTATATATACTGCAAAGAGAAATATTGAATACAAGCAGGATGAATGAATGAACTATGCTTTAAAGCCCTCTAGGTGCACATGAGCCAGATATATATACTGGACCTACGGTTTATAGTACTTATCAATAGTTCTGGCTCTAATTCAAATGTGGGTACTGTAAATAATAATAATAATAATGGTAGTCTTATATAGCGCCTAATACCATGTTTCTAAGCGCTTTACACACACAAATGATCCACAAAATATCCCAAGATAAATGCATTATACCTTCTACAATAAGAGCATCTCCATATGCAGGAACATCGTCTTTGAAGAACACATCGTTTCCACCAAGCTGCGTACCGATTGCAAAAGTGTATCTTTCAATTCCAGATTCAATGTCAACAAAACCTGCCCATGAGCATTCCAATTTCTTCTCACTAATATACTCCGGGCAAAATACCTAAAAATAAATAAAGAGAACTTTTAAAGTAACCTGAAAGAAAACTATTTTGACAAATATGTTTATGTAGGATAAATTGATATATGGTATTTAAAAATTATTTTACTTTAAAAGTTTAAAAGCTTATAATGCACTGTTGATTCATTATCTAAACCTATAAGTTTGGCGGTCTACAGGTATGAGCACCATTATAGTGATCTCGAGGTCATAGGTTTGAGTCTTTAGAATTACTTTAACATTTTTCAGGACAAAAAATCTGACTTACTGTTGATTATAAAATCAAATTATTTAAAGAGATATCAAAATATACATTTTTAATATAGCATAAAATGACTCACCTGGCCATCTCCTGGGGGAGTTATATCTACGACAACGCTACTTGAATACTGTTCAGTTCGTAATGTTGCAGTGTTTGTGACGAAGATATTCAGAATGTTTGAAGATCCTACAAATAATAATAAATAGAAATGTACATTGTATTCAATCAAATATTCTTCTAAACTGTACGGCAGTAACTTGCTAAGTGTGGTAACTTGTTAACTTATAAAATAATTGTAATATTACCTTTTCCAGTAGGCATTTGGAAAACGCTAGCAGTCGAAGTAACGTTAGCAATCTCAGTGCGTTGACAAATATCATCTCCTAGCGGGAAAGTTCCGAAGGAATACTCGACACTTAATAATTCACTTTCAGATTCCTCCATATGCCAAGTAGCTAAAAGTTCATCATTCGTTTTGGAATAGATGGTAAATTCAGGATCCAAAGTCTAAAAGGTAGAGAAGCTTTGCAAAATTGTGCACATAAAACTTCAGTTAAATACTTAGATTACACAAGCAAATAGTGGTGTTAGTAGTCAATGAGTGGTGCTTAACTGGATAAACCAAACCATAGCCTGTGCTCTCCAGAGGGAGGGCTTAGATACGAAAAATAAAAAGTTCCTAGAACACCCCTGGAACATAAACAGATCTATGTTCTTAACCACATTGGTACTTTATACTATAGTCATTCATAAGATAAAGCTATCAAGCATGAAAGTTTACCAAACTTTGAGGAAAATATATAATTTCTACATGGTACTATATACTTTCATATAGTTACATGAAGCCTGGTAAAACAGAAATAAATTTTGACAAGAAACAATAAATGTTTGAGCAGTAATACCTCAGTATCGTTTTCACCAGGAAGTCCAAAGGTAAGAGAATGGATTTTCGCAGGAGTTTGATCAACTATAACACCATCGGAAGATGTCTCTAGGACGTTGCCAGCACCAGTAATGGCTCGAACCGTTGCGTAATAAGTAACACCATAGTCTAGTGTGAGGGTAGTGTAACCATGTCCTGAACCTAGGAGACCTAGGCCAAAAACAAACACATCATGATCACTTCTTTCCTACTAATGAGTAGTAGGACTAAAACAGTGTCAGAAATAGTTTTAACTAGAGGGTACTCCGAGAGTACAAACCTCCGCCTACTGTAAAATTCCCCTACATAAAATTCCCCCCGAAAATGTTTTTTTTTACATTTTTTTTATTAGTTCTAAAGTGTAAATAGGCTAACTGCACAATACAAAGTTGTGGATGAGAGTTTGGTGTAATGGTTATGTATCCAGCCTACAGGGGTGAAAACATAACCTCCTTGGCAGAGGTAATAATCTATGTGCAAATTACCTGTTCCTGCCTTGTTTGGGTCTTCATAGAGGACAAGTCCAAAATCAGAAAATGGTTGAACATTATCCAAACGAGGTTCTGTACCAACTGCCCATTCAAATGACGTAAGGCCATCAAGTTGACTCTGAAGAAAAGAAAGTAAAAAGGAGATACAATTGCTGTCTGAACAGTTCAAACAATATTTCCATGTCTACATGGTTCATACAATATTTCTATGTCTACACGGTTCAAATAATATTTCAATGTCTACATGGTTCATACAATATTTCAATGTCTACATGGTTCATACAATATTTCTATGTCTACACGGTTCATACAATATTTCAATGTCTACATGGTTCATACAATATTTCCATGTCTACATGGTTCATACAATATTTCAATGTCTACATGGTTCATACAATATTTCAATGTCTACATGGTTCATACAATATTTCAATGTCTACATGGTTCAAACAATATTTCAATGTCTACACGGTTCAAATAATATTTCAATGTCTACATGGTTCATACAATATTTCTATGTCTACATGGTTCAAACAATATTTCAATGTCTACACGGTTCAAATAATATTTCAATGTCTACATGGTTCATACAATATTTCAATGTCTACATGGTTCATACAATATTTCAATGTCTACATGGTTCAAACAATATTTCAATGTCTACACGGTTCATACAATATTTCCATGTCTACATGGTTCAAACAATATTTCAATGTCTACATGGTTCATACAATATTTCAATGTCTACATGGTTCATACAATATTTCAATGTCTACATGGTTCAAACAATATTTCAATGTCTACACGGTTCAAACAATATTTCCATGTCTACATGGTTCATACAATATTTCTATGTCTACACGGTTCATACAATATTTCCATGTCTACATGGTTCATACAATATTTCTATGTCTACATGGTTCATACAATATTTCTATGTCTACACGGTTCATACAATATTTCCATGTCTACATGGTTCATACAATATTTCTATGTCTACACGGTTCATACAATATTTCTATGTCTACATGGTTCAAACAATATTTCAATGTCTACATGGTTCAAACAATATTTCCATGTCTACATGGTTCAAACAATATTTCTATGTCTACATGGTTCATACAATATTTCTATGACTACACGGTTCAAACAATATTTCAATGTCTACATGGTTCAAACAATATTTCTATGTCTACATGGTTCATACAATATTTCTATGTCTACACGGTTCAAACAATATTTCTATGTCTACACGGTTCAAACAATATTTCTATGTCTACACGGTTCAAACAATATTTCTATGTCTACACGGTTCAAACAATATTTCTATGTCTACACGGTTCAAACAATATTTCAATGTCTACACGGTTCAAACAATATTTCTATGTCTACACGGTTCAAACAATATTTCTATGTCTATACGGTTTATACACTGGTTATATATACAATCATGAATAATTTGTTAGGCCTACTTCAAATCCATGGAACATTACGAACAGTTCTGTCTTCTGCATCTGTGAGTCAATGTCATGAGCTTTGATTAATACACCATCAACAATTTTAGTTTCTGTTCCATCCCAAACCATTCCTGTAATATTGATTATAACATCATTACTGGTAATATATAAAATGCAATATATAGCATGCATTTATTCATTCATTCATCAGTCCAAAATTACTTCCATTTATTGTAATTTGCATATAAAACATACTTAGGAATTATGTTTGCTCCGAGTCTTAGATATTACAAAAACAGTTACAACGTGTCACTCTCGCACGGTATACTGACAAGCATTCAAGCATGTGATAGATAAAGTACGCCTACAGTATTCAGTACATTATTAAAACAAATTAAACTAATTTTTGTATCATCTGAGAGTTACTTGATAATTCTTCGCAAGTGTTCTCAATGTACTGAGTAACTTCAATTAAGTAAGAGTAGGGAAAAACACCTGACCAATTAACATTGCTCTCTGAGGCAATACTACTTTGACGTTCAACTAACCACAATAAAAGTTTTGGGAATAAATTCAACCTAATATTTGGTCATAAATACATTTTGTAAATATACAGAACCTTGTCAATTTTCTAAAATAAAATGAATTGATAAAGTATAATGCTTACCAATTTTGTCAGCTTTAACAACTCGTATAGGTGACGAAATAGCTGGCTCGCTGAAAGATCTCGCCCCGTTCTCTGCCTTGACGGTAAGGTAATAAACTGGCTGGCAGGAATCCAGGAATTCAAAATCTGAACATGTGCTTGAATCGGTGAGTGTAAGATTTAGCCCACTGATGTAAGCAGATTCATCTGGTCCCATACTTGTAAAATCCTGTACATCATTTGAACCTACAAAATAGTACATGACATTTTTCTAACAATTTGCAGTTATTAGAGAATTTGGTTTGACTACTTAAGAGATAAGTTCGTCCAGTTAAGCCTTTTAGACCGTTACAAACATTTGTAATTATTAGAGAATTTGGTTTAACTACAAAAGAGGGAATTAATTTGTCCAGTTAAGCCTTTTAGACCATTATTTGCAGTTATTAGAGAATTTGGTTTAACTACAAAAGAGGCAATTAGTTTGTCCAGTTAAGCCTTTTAGACCATTATTTGCAGTTATTAGAGAATTTGGTTTAACTACAAAAGAGGGAATTAGTTTGTCCAGTTAAGCCTTTTAGACCATTATTTGCAGTTATTAGAGAATTTGGTTTAACTACAAAAGAGGAAATTAGTTTGTCCAGTTAAGCCTTTTAGACCATTATTTGCAGTTATTAGAGAATTTGGTTTAACTACAAAAGAGGGAATTAGTTTGTCCAGTTAAGCTTTTTAGACCATTATTTGCAGTTATTAGAGAATTTGGTTTAACTACAAAAGAGGCAATTAGTTTGTCCAGTTAAGCCTTTTAGACCATTACATTAATTTGCAGTTATTAGAGAATTTGGTTTAACTACGAAAGAGAGAATTAGTTTGTCCAGTTAAGCCTTTTAGACCATTACAATAATTTGCAGTTATTAGAGAAATTGGCTTAACTACAAAGCAGTGAATTATTTTTTCCAGTTAAGCCTTTTAGACCATTACAATAATTTGCAGTTATTAGAGAAATTGGCTTAACTACAAAGCAGTGAATTATTTTTTCCAGTTAAGCCTTTTAGACCATTACAATAATTTGCAGTTATTAGTGAATTTGGGTTAACTACGAAAGAGAGAATTAGATTGTCCAGTTAAGCATTTAGACCATTACAATAATTTGCAGTTATTAGTGAATTTGGGTTAACTAGAGAGGTTTCGCAACGCTACGAATACGATAACGAAAACGAATACGTCACGCACATGTATTCGTTTTCGTAAGCCTGCAAAAATCGAGGGCGCCGTCGATCCAAAAAAAAAAAAATGTGACTGCGGTAAATTCGAAGCGCAGCAGGTACGTGTTGCTTGGCTGCCTAGGCCTAGCGTAACATCAAAGCGAGTGAGCACTTTAAAAACTGCTATTTATCAAAA
This sequence comes from Antedon bifida, assembly GCF_963402885.1. Lineage (NCBI taxonomy): Eukaryota > Metazoa > Echinodermata > Crinoidea > Comatulida > Antedonidae > Antedon > Antedon bifida. Next base: position 8,640,499 of record NC_136233.1, on the reverse strand, counting down.
TCGACTTGTTATTTTAGAAAATTACTTTTAGTAAATTACTTTCAATAAATCTATAATTATATTATAATCATGAATCATTTCTGATTCAAATGCAAAATGTGGAAAATAATCAAAAACTATACTCGTTTTGTAGTTACGAATATGACTGGTGATATTCGTCAACACAAATACGCTTTACGAATATGAAATGGGGATCAGCTCAAAAGTTTCATAAATGTATGACGTATCCGTTTTCGTTATCGTATTCGTAGCGTTGCGAAACCTCCCTACTACGAAAGAGAGAATTAGTTTGTCCAGTTAAGCCTTTTAGACTGTTACAATAATTTGCAGTTATTAGAGAATTTGCTTTGACTACTGAAGTACGTCTAGTTAAGTTTTTAGACTGATGTTGTAAAGGTACTAAAGAGAGAACTACTGTACATTGTTAGACTGTTCATATGAGTTCTGGTAATCCCCAAAACAAAAGCCCCTATTTCAAAAATCAGAATAGTTAATCTATTCTGGTTACCTGGTTGAGTTCCTATCGCAGCCCAATACGATATAATACCACTCTCAGCGTCTACTGCTTCCCAGGTAGCTCTGATTCCTTCTGGATCACTTTGCCAAACATATCCAAATAAAAACTCTTCAGATTGTCCAGGATCCATGACACCAACCTTGATGCTGGACAGCTGAAATGTAATTGGATGAAAAACTTACACAACTAACAACTAACAAACTGACAACTAACAGACATTTTAGTCACCTAAAGTATTGAACCTTATTGTCAACATTGTTACATAACCCTGTATATGAATATTCATAGATATTCTTAAGGAATTTTAACTAAATGTAACAAAAAGCTTACCAAAGGTAGAGACGGATCTATGATGACACCATTGGTCTCATGTGGTGATGTCAAACCTGCGTTATTTACTCCTGAAATGCGGGTGTTGTACAGACCGCCCTCTTTCAATGACAGATCGTATTCTGTATGAGCGTCTTGGGTTTCAGGCACTTCTATAAATGCTGGGTGAGCATGAGGACCTGAAATAAAGTAAAATGTTACTTAAACGTCTAAAATAAGCACATATACATATTTTATAAAAACAATATGATCACGACGATTAAATTCATTTGAGGGGGTTACTCCAGTGTACCTTTACATCTTCTATCATTGTCGCACATGGAGACAGATGAATAAACTCTGTTTGGCTACAGCTGCAAGACACAAAGTGAACCTTTTGGAGGGAAGGAAATATGTCGTCCACACCTGTGGGCAATTCAGGCAAGTTAAGCTGCACGAAACAGGTTATTCCCGCCATATTTCAATTATATCACCATCCATAGCACTATTTGTTCAAAGTTAATTGGACATCTTGAAATCATTTCAACATCTCACTTACTTGGAAATATTTGGTGTGTGGTTCCTCCGTAGGTTTCAGAAACTGAGAATTTGTAGTGATTCATGTCAGACTCTGGGTCGTGGAATTTCCAGTTTGCTGATATCAATGTGTCATTCGACTGAGCAAAATAAACATATTATTACAATAAACAAAATCGTGCAAATAGTAAGAGTATTAAGCTTTATCTCTGGGAGTTTCAAAGTACTGCACCATGTTACAACTACTTCTTATTTCTCAACATGACTTGCATTAGTCTGCAGGGTACAGTAGTACTGGCAGAGAAACCTTGTCAACATTTAAAGTTTTATGGTGACAATTATCGGCCTATACTAAATGTTTATTAAACATGCAGACATTCGCATGCGAGTTTGTTCAAACATAATAATTTGATTCACAGCATCTACATAAAAACTATAAATCATAACTAACCTGAAATTCTATGTCTTCTCCTGGTGTACTTCCATCCCCAATAAATGTCATGATCGGTGGTGTAAGGTCAACTCTGAAACCATCTGACCTTTGCGTTACCGAGAGGCCAGCTTGGTTGACGACGTCTAGTTCGATGAACACGTCATCGCCATCTTTCAGGTGGAAGTGATGCCATTCAAAAAACGTAGCGTTCGGTCCAACAGATTCAGATTCATGGATGATTTCAAATTCTGCGAACTCCTCACTAAATTAAAAGTAATTAAAATGGTTACGGAGAAAAAATAATAACAAATAAAATAAAATGCTAATATATTCAAAGCATAGTCAACTTTTCCAATATCGGACAACCTTGGGCTAGTCTGGGTATCTAGTCTGGTATTCTGAAAACAGAGTTTGGGACCTTTTGGACCACACGAAAAGTCTGATTTTGTGACAATTTTGGTTTTCAGAGAGTCTGGTATTGGGAGAGTTGACTGTTCTGTATATACAAATGATTATTGTATAAGTGTACCTCAGAGTATGTCTGCCATATATAGTAACGATGACATCATCAATACCAGATTCAGGATCTGTGAAGTTATACCATTGGCCAGAGACTGTAGCAGGAGCAGACAAATACTGAAGGTCTTGATTGTCAGGTAAGAGACCATCAAGAAGGTGTCCCTCCACAGGTGGGGTCACATCAATCAAAACTGGTGACAGAAGAAATTATATTTAATTAGTATATATGGTCATGCCTTCCAGAAAATACCAACAATTTACAGACCACAAGATTAGCTTAACATTTTCTTTTTCTTAAATTCACTTAAAGATTGAAAATTATTGACAATGCAACTGTTTTATTCTATGTTCTCTGTTCACAATACTGTAAAAAATGTGATTAACTTATATAATACACAACAGTACCTCCATCAGATGAAACAGTTGTGTTGAGGTGCTTGTGTCCACCATTAAACGCTGCTAGAACCCCATAATACTTCACACCATATTGAAGATTCAGGCCAGAGAAACAGTACTTGTAGTCATGGCTTTTGAGAGAGATAAAGTCGACAACATCTGTTGATCCAGGAGATGATCCTAATCCCAACGAATAACCAGCAATCCCAGATTCTTCATCAGCAAAATCTAACCAGTTGGCACAGTACTGAACAAATAAATGCAATTTTCTTTAAATAAAACTCAGCCCTAACATCTAAATTGTGTTTTCTGTTCGCCCCAACCGAGATTCGAACCCGGACTTTCTGTTTGATATGCAGATGTTCTAACCATTAGACCATGAATCTATATCAAATTTATATATCACCGACAACAATCAGTAGATTGTCCCAAATCGCTTAAAATAAAAATTGAGACAGAAGAGAAACAATAAAAATCGCATGCATACCTTTGTCACATCATACTCATAATCACTGTCCACACCCAGGTCAAAGCCATCCATGAACTGACCTTGAACAGGAGAACTGAAGTCAACAATCAATGGTGAGTTAGCGTGGTCCACTAAACGAAGATCAACTGAAATCAGAAAGAAAAACAAATGAATAAAAATAAGAAATAATTGCACAGTTTTATACTCTTCAAACGAGGGAGATGTAAAATATTTATTCCACTTCTCCCTGCTTCAAACACAACCTTGAAATGATACTTAGTATTGGGAAACAATTTGTATATAAAGAACCTAAAAGCAGTCTTATAATAGTAATGGTTAATGAATATTACTTAGTTTGTATACAATTAAATTAGTAATTAAAAACAAATATATAAACAAATTACCGTTGTTTATGGCTCTTATCTGCATCCAGGCTGGCACACCGTCAATAAGTTTGCATGGAACTACAGAAGTGTTGTGGTCAAAGTATCTCTCCCATTCTTTGAGGTAAACATCATATTTACCCTCTCCTATCCCAATATCAACAGCATATATCTCTGAATTAGGGTCACTAAAAACAAAATAAATGTAAATATAATAATTATGGTCACTAATAACAAAATATAATAAAATCTCAGAATTAAGGTCACTAAAACATCTCAGAATTAAGGTCACTAAAAACAAAACAAATATCTTAGAATTTGGGTCACTTAAAATAAAACAAATATCTCAGAATTATGGTCACTAAAACAAAACAAATATCTCAAAATTAAGGTAATTTAAAACAAAACAAATATCTCTGAATTAGGGTCACTAAAAACAAAACAAATATCTCTGAATTAAGGTCACTAAAAACAAAACAAATATCTCTGAATTAGGGTCACTAAAAACAAAAAACAAATATATCTGAATTAGGGTCACTAAAAACAAAACAAATATATCTGAATTAGGGTCACTAAAAACAAAACAAATATCTCTGAATTAGGGTCACTAAAAACAAAACAAATATCTCTGAATTAAGGTCACTAAAAACAAAACAAATATCTCTGAATTAGGGTCACTAAAAACAAAACAAATATCTCTGAATTAGGGTCACTAAAAACAAAACAAATATCTCTGAATTAGGGTCACTAAAAACAAAACAAATATCTCTGAATTAAGGTCACTAAAAACAAAACAAATATCTCTGAATTAGGGTCACTAAAAACAAAACAAATATATCTGAATTATGGTCACTACAAACAAAACAAATATCTCTAAATTAAGGTCACTAAAAACAAAACAAATATCTCTGAATTAAGGTCACTAAAAACAAAACAAATATCTTAGAATTAGGATCATTAAAAACAAAAATAAATTGACATTTTTAATTGGGGTCAATAAAAACTAAATAAATTTAAATTTTAGAACTATGGTAAAACAAAATAAATTAAAAATTTTACCAATAGCGTCAGTAAAAAAAATATATGTAAATATCAGAAATAAAGGTAACTAAAAACAAAATAAATAAAAATTTCAGATTTTGGGTCACTAAAAATAAAATCATTTTAAATTTGAAAGTTAAGGTAAAACGCAAAATAAATTTTAATTGTAGAAATGAAGTCACAAAAATAAAACTAGATTTGAAACTCGTCACTTTGACAAGTTAGTTATCCGCACGACAAACGCCACGCGCACGTCATACGTTAGAATTTTGAACTGAAGAATATCATATACTGTTAGTGCTGAATTCTGTCAATTTTGTGTCATAGTATATACAGTGCAAACGGTATAATCTGTATACATGTTACATACAGTGTAGAATAGGTGAAATTACGGGACCCCCGTTTATTCTTATTTTTAACATGGCGACGGTATCAAAATGAAACACTAAGATAGCAATTTCGGAAATACATTATCTCAGCAACAACATGTTAACGTGTAGAAGAAATTTGAATACGTAAAATGTAGATGCGCGCTCTTTTAAATGTGATGAACTATGACGCAAAAGATGAAAATACAACTTTTTTTATTCAACTGGCCATATAATGACGTCACAACGTCGGATTGGAAAAATGTTTACATGAATTCGTATCTACAATCCAATAGCTTCCAGAAAACGGTTTAATCATGATTATAGCTTTTTATTCTGACGAGCTATAACCGATTGAAAGTTACTTCAAAGAAGAAAATAAGTGACCCAAGTTATTTAAATTTTTTCAACATGATGACGTCATAAAATTAAAATATTTTAACTCATACAAAAGATAGTTCATTTACCTACAAAATATCAAAATCGGGGTGAAAATGGAAAACGGATAAGTGAAGATGCGCTCATTTAAATGTGATACGCTATGACGAAAGATACAAAAATCCTATATTTTATATTCGCGTGGCCACACGATGACGTCACAATGTCCGGTTAGCCATATTAATGCATGATCCAATATCTACAACTCATCAACTTCTAGAATACGTAATAAAAATAACTTTTACCTTTTAGTTTAGAAACTACGACTGTTTAAAAAAAGGTATAATTTTGACAAATTTTTGAACTTTTTTATCAAAAACGCACGTAAGTTATCCAATTCAACGTGCCCGTATGACGTAATTTTAAGTAAAAAATGTTGAAAAGTTGGTAAAATTACTAGAAAAGGCTGAAAAAACATAAATCACGAGAAAAAAAATTGTTTTTAACGCTACGTGCGCACCGCGCGCGTAAAAATATGCGCGCGCGTGGGAATTTTTTACATGCTTAAAATGACATGAAACGCGTAGAAAATTGATTAGAAATTGATTTTTCGCATTTTAAAATTTTAAACGTGCGTGCGCGCGTAACTTTGTGTGAAACATGCCATTTTTTTTTTACAGTCAGTTAGCGCAAGATATAAATTAAACTCTTATTAAGTTTCAATTTAAAATGTTATATGGTTTTCGATTTATGTTAAATACGCGAAATTCGTTAAAACGTGCGTAAGTCATGTTGCGCAACTCTGACGTCATTCGCAATAGGAGGTGCACAATTTCACGTAAATGCCTACATGTTGACAAAGTTATCAAATGTTATGTTAACACGTTTTTGAGATACGCGAGACACAAAATTGAAACAAAGAAAGAATAACTAGACATGAAACTCGTCACTTTGATGAGTTAGTTATCCGCTTGACAAACGCCACGTGCACGTCATATGTTGGAATGTTGCACATAGAAAAAGATTATGGCATTATGACCTGAACTGAAGAATAGGATATGTTGTTAGTGCTTAATTCTGTCTATTTTGTGTCATAGTATATACATTTTAAAGTACACAGTACAATCTGTATACACGTAATTTAAATTTTTAGGCATGATGATGTCATAAAAATTAAATATTTTTAACTCATGCATAAGATAGTTGATTGACCTAGACAATATTAAAATCTCGGAGAAAAAGGAATACAGATAAGCGTGATGCGCTCCATTTAATGTGATGAGCAATATCAAAAGAGACAAAAATCATATATTTTACATTCGTGTGGCCATACGATGAGGTCACAATGTCCGGTTAGCCATATTGAATAATGATCCGATATCTACAACTCATCACCTTCCAGAATATGTAAGTAAAAAAAAGTTTACCTCGTAGTTTAGAATCTATGATTGTTTAAAAAAAGGCATAATTTTGACGAATTTTTGAATTTTTTCATTAAAAACACGCACAAATTGTACAATTCGACGTGCTCGTATGACGTAATTTTAAGTCTAAATTGTTTTAAAATTTGATAGAATTACTATAAAAGACTGGAAAAACATAATTCACGCAAAAAAAGATATTTTTAGCGCTCCATGCGTACCACGCGCGTAAAATTGTTCGCGCGCGTGGGAATTTTTGACATGCTCAAAATGTCATGATCAGCGTAGAAAATTGATTAGAAATTAATTTTGCGCATTTTAAATTTTAAATGCACGTGCGCGCGTAACTTCATGTAAAACATGCCATTTTTAGTGCACAAAAAGTTAGCGCAAGATATAAATTAAACTTTTGCTAAGTTTAAACTTAAATTGTTATATGGTTTTCAATCTATGTTAAATACGGGAAATTCATAAAATCACGCGCAAGTCACGTTACGCATTTCTGATGTCATTCACAATAGTAGGTGCACAACTTCATGTGAATGCCCATATGTTGACAAAGTTATGAAATGTTATGTTTACACATTTTTGATATAAGCGAGACACAAAAATAGAGGAGAAATACGCGTGCGCGCGTAACGTCTTGTAAAACATGGCATTTTTAATCCACAAAAAGTTTGCCCTTGATATGACTTAAATTTTCAAAGTGTCAAAACAAAATTACGCTTGGTTTTTAATCTATGATCAATCATAAAAAATCATAAAATCGCGCGTAAGTCACGTTGCGCAACTCTGACGTCATTCAAAAATAGGAGGTGCACAACTTCACGTAAATGCCCATATGTTGACAAAGTTATGAAATGTTATGTTTACAAGTTTTTGAGATACGTGAGACACAAAAATGGGGGAGAAAGAAATAAGAAAAAAAAAAAGTAACAGGACGATTACAAGGAGTTATCCGCTACTAAGCGGATAACTAATAAAGAAAAAAAAAAGATGATTTCATACAGTTACAAGGAGTTATCCGCTGAATGCGGATAACTAATAAATGTAAATATTATAATAGGGTCACAAAAAACAAATAAATTTAAATATAAGAATTAGAATCACAAAAAAAATGTACAGAATAAGGGGTCAATAAAAACAAAATAAGCAAAGGTTTTGTTAATATTAAAAAAAGAAATTTTAAAGATATATTGCCCCTCAAAAACATAAAAAATGAAGATAAATAAAAAATACTTTGAATTAAATAAAAAATGTTTTCACTAAAGACAAAATAAACAGTTAATTTCAACCAAAAACCTACTGACTTATTTTTTGCGTAACTTACAGTTTTTTTCAAATATAACACTACGTTAATAACTATTGTATGATATAAAAATGGCATATTTAACAAAAAACATTTAAAAAAAAATTTTTCAGGGGGAAATATATTTCTTAATAATTAATTTAAATATAAATTCTCTTAAAACAATGTTAATGATTTTATTTTTAAAACCTTTTTCATGCAGTTACATAATACACACCTTACATTATAAGACACCGATACTTCTTCCAACACCTCATTGTATTCAATGTCAAATATATCATTAACAAACGGAAACGTGTTGTCAATAACAAGAGGAATTGAATGGCAAACGGTCAAAGAGAGTGGACCGCCAAATTCAACTTTATTTAGTCCTCTTACTGTGATGTAATAATCATAATCTGAAATACAAATAATTAAGAAATACTAAAAAATTAATACAGTATTATTTATAGTTATTTCTTATCTATAAAAATATGAAATATTTCTCTAATAATAAATCTAATATTTTTCTACAAATTAGTATACTTTAGATATGAGAAAAAAGTTTTAATTGTTAATTTCCTCCTGTGCTTTTAATTATGTAAGATATAATTACAGGCAGTAAAAATAAATACAATATCTCTTAAATATCTATTAAACTTTATTTGGAAAATGTATGTAATAATTATTAGTAAATTCAATTTAACTTTATTGTCAAATTACAGCTATTATTTATTATATTTATTGTTAAATTTGCTTTCCTTCAGGCAACAATAACATTTACTGTATATCAAAAATAAATTTAAGATAATGATAATAATGATGACGATGACGATGACGATGACGATGACGATGACGATAACAATAACAATAACAATAATAATATTAATAATAATATAATAATAACAACAATAATAATATGGATTTATATAGCACACATACCACTCAAGAGTGCTCAGGGCGTGTTACCAAAAATGAAATTCCATTTTCAATATCATACAAATGTATGTAAAAAGTTATATAAATATATATACAGTATACAAGCTTCAATTCCTATAAAAATACAGATATGTACCAGGTAGCATGAGGCCATTGACCAGTCCAATATGCGTCCATTCTGATTCATCAAACAGGTGAGCATGAGGGTCATGATGATGATGTATGATGTCATCACAGGGGTAATGACCAATTGACCACGTGTACCCAAATATTCCTGTTTCATCGTCATGGATTCCATCCCAATTTGCTGAAATGGCAGTTAGACTTATTTAATAAATATTTCATAGATACCAAAGTTTTTAGGGATACTGAAATTACAGTACTATTTGAAAATATCATTTCATGACAACATATAAGGCAGCCGGGTATGAATTTTGCTCATTTCCAAAGATTTCTAATACTGACTTGTTTTATTAAGGCATACAAAGCACAAAAACAATACAAAATTCCTAACTATAACAATTAAGCCTTTGGGAGTACAGTTGCTTTTTAGTTTCCACATTAGTAGTAAAAACATCAGGTTCTTTTAACAATAATTTATGATTTTAGTAAAACATTGAATTTGGGGGACTTACATGCAATATACCTATTAGCTCTAGTCCATCTTTCATCTACAAGTGGTATATGGCCATTGAACACGGTCATTGAGCCTTTACCATCAATGATCGTCCTATAAGAGGCAAAAACACACATGTATTAATATCTTATCTGTAATGGTTTGTCACTGTGATTATACAGTAGGAATGCACTGTACAGCATAGTTAACAAGAGATCAAAGGGTTTATCTGTGGCTGTGACACAATCAGTCCAACACCCCTTAACAAACACCGCGCACCACAGAGAGTATGTAAATATGTAGTACAGTACTGTTGGTATTTGTCGCAGCCAGATGTAACATCAAAGGACTGTTACGAGTTCCTATCTTGGCAAGGCGAGCTCAACGTCCTGTTGTTAAACTGCTTACATGCTAAACAGCATTGTGATAGCTACCACTAACTACTCAAATTTATGCAAGAACAGTGTATACTTTTGTGACCCTTTTTTCGAGTTGATTTCATTTGGCACTTACATATAAACAATGTTAGAAATAAATAAGCATATAAAAGAGTTTACAAATTTTGTAGTGTTTAGTGCCACTTAAAAACATTACCGATTGTTTGATAGGAAGGTTTCCTCCACACATCTGCCTTCCCATTCTTCTGGCGTCAGCAGAATACAAGTTCCATGTGACATCACATCAAGCTGTTTATTTTGAATGAGACCTGGTTCTGGTGTGGTAAAGTCAGTCAGAATTGGAAGAGAAGTCAAGATGTTCTTGTAGCCTAATGAGTTGACTGCCTCTATGTTGAAGTAATGCAGGTTGTTGTGCTTCATGTCTAGCCCATTATGGGTATAGTCGGTGGCTAGGCCTAGCCCTAGGCGCTCATAGTGATAGAAATCGCCATACTATAATAATAAAAAAGAACATAAATAAGTCAGTATGCATATTATTCTTAGTATCGTTTCATTAAGCATAATTACACTATAATACACTCACAATTTTGAAATGTCAATCAAATGTTTTTAAATAATACAGGAGGTTTAAATTAAACACATACAATATGTTCCTACATGTATACTCTTTCAGGGAAGGCTTCTCACAATTATTTAAAAAAATACTACTGCCACCTTTGATTAAAAACAATGGAAATTGATAGAAGGCACAAAAAGAGAAAGTCAAATGGGCGAGCGGTTAAGGCAGGGGTGTTGTGTATTATACCTAAAGAGCCAACAATATCGGCATGGGTTTAAGGGGTGTCACGAAACCTACAGTAAGACCACGAAAGCTAAGACCCCCTAAGACCTAAGATCACGAAAGCTAAGACCCAAGACCAAAGATTACAAATATTTATCTTTCGCACCTGCCTTGTATTTTAACTCCCAACATTTATTCTGAATACCACACCTTAGAATTGGCACTTTCATGAAAAAGAATCACATAAAAAGTAACAAATACATTTTTAATAAATGAAACCTACTGTGTTTAAAATTATGTATGGATAAACAAGTATTGTTTTTAAGCTGTAGTATATCTTAGAATTTGTAATCTTAGGTCTTGGGTCTTAGCTTCCGTGATCTTAGGTCTTAGGGGGTCTTAGCTTTCGTGGTCTTATGTTTCGTGACACCCTGGGTTTAAGGTTGCCTCGCTCCTAGTTCTGGTGGTGGAAAAAGTATTTTTGGATAAGGATTATAAACTGTAGAGTCCAGTGTACACAGTTACAATCCGTGTGCACTTTAAAGAACCCATTTCATCATTCGAGACAAGTAGGGAGTTACCCTGGTGAACTGCTTTATAAAATAGTACATATATATAATATAAATCAGGCCTTGTCTTTTGAAAATCATAGGTGCTACAAATCGCACTCCTCAATACATTCAGGGGTGCTGTAGGTGTGCTGTTTGTATTTTCGTGTGTAGAAGTTTACCAAATTAAGGCGTGTTGTAAATCTCAAGGGCAGTTTAGGAGTGTGTTAGGTGAGTGAACACTCTCACTCGCCTTAAAGGCCAGGTGCGGGCAAAAAATTTCTATTGATCATACATTCCAATAATAATCTATCTATAGTTTCCTCTATGTTTCATAATTTTTGGGATTTTATTTGTGTTACACGAGCTTGTTGAAAATAAGCACTTTCATATCAGTGGGGGGATAGTTCAAATTACACAGTAAAATCTCTATTAGATGGTTCTCGAATACATAATAATTTCAGCGTTAAAAAACTGGCGATTTCATATGGAACGCCGTTTACGCAACATTTTGATGATATGAATTTTATGACGCGATGTGAATGAAATGCATCGATATGAATTGAATGGCGCGATATATGAATGAAATGTTTTGAATTGAATGCTTTCATTTCATTCAAAACATTTCATTCAAAACATATTTTATTCAAAAAATTCAATTCAAAGCATTTAATTCAAAACATTTCATTCATATATCGCGCCATTCAATTCATATTGATGCATTTCATTCACATATCGCGTCATAAAATTCATATCATCGAAATGTTGCGTAAACGGCGTTCCATAATTTCAAATGTACGTACCGCAGGACAATAATACATGTCGTTTACAGGAACGAATAAATAGACACTGTGATTTATGTACTCAACTAAAATTAGCACCCTGGGAATTACTTCCGAAACAGAAACTTGTCACAAAATGAGACCAATTGTTTAAGTCAAATTTAAACAAACTTAATTTTGTGTTTTGTATGTAACATTAGGGTTGAGGGATGGGGAAGAGGATGGGTGCAAAGAGAAAAAATTTTTAAATATATTCTTTATCCATTTAGTAACGAAATATTTTACAAATAATATACCACTAAACACAGTAAAACATTGCGATGTAATACTTTGTTGAAACTATCACCGTCCTAGTCGATTGTACATGTAACGATACATCACTATGACGTGTATATGTTTATATAATGTAAAACAATTTGTGAAAACCACCTCTATTCGGGGCAAACCATAAATTCGATTTAATCGTCAATAAATATTAAATTATCTAACTCAACTTAATTAGTAAGCCTAACGGTTTTCAATTGTTTCTTAGAGCCAATTCATACTAAAGTTGGTTCCTACCCTACCCACCAAAGTTGTTCTGCGTTTAGGGCATGTGATGCACCGTAGGAGGCCTATCCTCTACTGTCTTTACAACGCTACTCATGCCAGTGAGGGAAGGGTGATGATGTGGGTGGTTTAACTGCAATAATAAAGATTTGTACATAATATACGGCAACTGAAAACGCTAGCTCATTATCCGTTAAAAAAAATCTATATCCAACCTCTGCAGCACAGATTGAAAAAAAATGGATCAAATTTCTGTTATGAGTATACAGTACTTGCCTTTACGACGCCTGAGGGAATAGACACTTGTGGAACAGATATTGGAATGTTCCATTCATCGCAAATCAATACATTTGTATAATCGTATATTAAATCTATCAAAATAGTATTTTTTTAAGAAAATCGGCCTGTCTTCAACATTATAATGCTGTACTCTAGCTGTTCAACCAGTTTTCAGCTATTAAAAACAATTATCATAGGAGGAGATAGGAAAATGCGAAGCCTCCTCGCATTTTTGTGGCGGGTATTTTTCAAGATGGACATCCATTAGACAGTGTCAACAATCGGAAAACACCCCTATTTGGGGCAAATCGTTGAACCTAAATTCGTTTTAATCGTCAATAACTAATTATCTAACTTAATTTAATTAGTAAACAGGGTTACATCAGGTGGTTAAAATCAGTACCGAAAGTACGAACCAACTTATATACCATCGAGTAAAAATTCTAAAAGTAAGGCGCGATTTACCGAATTTTGCCCTTACGTAAATTTATATATAGATAGAGAGGCATTTTAAAAAGCTATGAAAAATAAATGGTGTGGTAAAAAATGTTATCAGATGACTAAATATAGGTAATATAACTTGAATATTACATTTCTGATATTTTTATTCAACTTCAGATTTTTATTTTCATGCTGTAGCAAAAATTATCCACCGTATATCCACCATCTTTTTTCACCGTCTAGCGAGTCACCAGACATGTTATTACATTAGGTTAACTACCTAACTACTAAAAAAAAGTCTTCCTGGTTTTTGTATTGTTGTATTTTTGTTTTGTATTTGACCATATTAAAGCTCAGGTACAGGCATGAATTTTAAATATAAAATTTGGTTAATTGTACATAAATCAAATATTTAACAGAAATCAAGACGAAAAAAACATGAATTTCCCTTAATATGGCCAAATACAAAATTTGGCAAAATTCTTCCATAAAAACCAGGAAGACTTTTTTTTAGTAGTTAGGTAGTTAACCTAATGTAATAACATGTCTGGTGACTCCCTAGAAGGTGAAAAAAGATGGTGGATATACGGTGGATAATTTTTGCTATAGCATGAAAATAAAAAGCTGAAGTTGAATAAAAATACCAGAAATGTAATATTCAAGTTATATTACCTATATTTAGTTATCTGATAAAATTTTTTACCACACCGTTTATTTTTCATAGCTTTTTAAAATGCCTCTCTATTTACAAAATTTGTGTACAAAAGAATAGAGATTTTACTGTGTAATTTGAACTATCCCCCCACTGATAAGAAAGTGCTTATTTTCAACAAGCTTGTGTAACACAAATAAAATCCCAAAAATTATGAAAACATAGGGGAAACTATAGATCGATAATTATTGGAATGTATGATCAATAGAAATTTTTTGCCCGCACCTGGCCTTTAAGGGAAATTCATGTTTTTTCGTCTCGATTTCTGTTACAAATATTTGATTTATGTATAATTAACCAAATATCATATTTAAAATGCATGCCTGTACCTGAGCTTTAAAAGACAAGGCCTGATAAACATATAATAGTGTCAGGAGGATTACTACCTATTACCTATCTGATACGATTGTGATTGATTTACTAGAAATATTAACTTACCTGATGCAGCACCACTCCATCACCTTCCAATTCTTCCAATAGTTCACATTTTCCATCTCTCATATCGTAATTAAAACTTCTGCATTTTGTGGTTGGCATTTTGAGACACTCTGCCGCACATGCATCTGGGTACTGCTTTGTGACGGAATCAACTGGAGGTGAAACCAGGCGACCAAGTTGGGGGATCGAGAAATACTCCAAATTTGGAAACTGGTTGGCTAAATTAAAATAATTAATTGAAAAAATAATCATTAATGTTATATACAATATTGTCTAACATAATCAACCTTTGGGTAACATAGGCTAAAATACATATTGTTTACCCATATTTTTATATATATATATAATATATTTTCATAATTCTTTTTGTTAAACTTCAATTTTAAATGTTTTATTTGAAAACTTTTCTCATATTGTATCGTATCATAGGTGTGTCTTATTTATTTTATTTTTGTAATTATTAGGTTCAAGCGCACTGTAAAATTTCAAAACCTATATCAAGACCATTAGAATCAAGATTAGTATAAAGTAAAACAAAACATGTTATTAATAATGATTAATAATAATAGTAATAGTTATGTATTTACCAGCATCAGCTTCAATCCATGTAACGTCAGGTTCATTCCAACCCACCAGTTGCTCTCCCCATTCTCCAGGACCAAATCCAACGGCCTCTTTCAAACTTGTAGTTTCCGAATCGTCAAACACCAACGTAGAACATCGAAGAATATCTGGACGACTTGTAGATAAAAACCCAGGGGTCAGTCGACCGGCAGGGAGAGTGACGTCATACGTATGAATGCTACAAGATGTTGTTGATACTAAACCTTCGTTATTTGTGACTTTAACGGTAAAATATAATGGTACTCCATCCGTCATGTCCTGTAATTAAATAATATAATACAAATGCATATACAGTACTCTTTGAATGTGAAATAATAAAAAACAGCAAGCGTCTATTGATGCATATGTTGATGGAAAAATTGGTAACTGCAAAATGTATCAAGTTGTAACCAGGTTTGCATAGTGTGAATACAATTTTATACACTGATGAGAAGCCTGTTTTTATTCCAAGTTCTTACTGCGCGCGTTCATGTATTGCCCTGGTATTAAACTGATCAATCAATAGCGTGCAACTATGCTTTCCTTCCGAGATTTCTCAAGGTTTGCATATGCATGTATGAAAAAACAAGTAATAAATCGGGAGATCAAACCTGGTTACAAGTTTTAACGATTTATGCAGATGTGAAAAGGTAGTAGTGTTGTTCTTATAGTCATCCAGTCAATAGTCACTCTTCTCTGATCATTTTAACTGAAAATCATCAAACTAAAAATTATCTTAAAAAATAATCTTACTATATTTGCAGTTGTTACAGTGCTTCCAAGCTCCATATCTGACACGACATCATTTCCTCCCGGTACCGTTCCAATATCCAACGTGTAAACCAGTTCACTCCGACTGTCGTGTGCAAGGAACACCAGTTCAAATGCAGGATCAGTGTGGTCACGACCAATAACTTGCTTCACAACACAGCCTGTAGATTCTGCAGCTTCAGTTGCTATTGCTGCACTTTCAGGTTTTTTGACAAAAAACTTTTAAAGCAATAAGAAAATTGATTTTATAAAGCAGTATTAAAACCATCAAAAGAATAATAATTAAGCAACGTTACTCATTATTTAACAGATACATTTAGATAATTAAGCCAAAAAAAAAAATAATAATTAATTAATTTTGAAAAATTTCTTTATTTAGGGTGGGTTCATACACTTTTTCAATAGTTTATTTTTCAATAAGGCCATAAAAATAATTACACTAAGGTATCAAAATTCTAATGCAAAACAAAAATTATACAAATTAATATTTAAAGCAACTTAATTATTAAGATTACAGTTGGAAGTATTTTATTTTTGTGTTTTAATTGATAAGTAAAAGTAGGTATTAGTAGTAGTAGGTATTAGTAGTACTGTAATAGTAGGTATTAGTAGTAGTAGGTACTAGTAGTAGGTAGCAGTAGTAAGCAGCAGCAGCAAGCAGCAGCAGCAGTAGTAGGTATTCTGTACATTTCTAAGACTTGTACCTTATCAAAACTTGGCTCAATTCCAGTAGTATCAAAAAAATTGTTATAATAAAGATTTTGATTTTTGTATGGAGTGTAAAACTCCCAGCCATTATTCCTCCAAATTGTTACTCGCAACTTCCATATCCCTACTTGAATTATAGTATGTAGCTCCTGCACTGCAGGTGCAAGCTCAACATCGACAGTAACACTGGAGTGATAAAAAACATGTATTAGTACTTAAATTGTTAAAAATGTGTTCTCTCAGTACAGTTTTTTTTGCTATTTGTGCAATTGCTACAATTTTGTAATTATGTATTGAAGTATTGTACAATGTTTTGTTTCTTTAGTATTTACGAATTGTATTTCTTGTCTGTGTTACCTGATTTACAAAATTAACTTGTATAGCAAAACTAGTTGAAAAATGCAGAGTGTTTAATATAGTACATGACAAATTACAAATCAATTGTATTTAAATATATCTTATGTTATTGTTTACTACCTTAGAGTTGGTATCTTGAATAATCTCATATTAACTCTGGTTTGCAAATAAACTGACACTATTTCTCCATTTGCTTCTAGTCCAGCATACATTAATATTCCAACTGTTAACCTGCCAACAACTCTTGACTCACCCCTAACGTAAAGTTCAGCCTATGATATACAGCAAAAACAACAAAAAAAACAAAAATTGAATTAGATTAATTAACACAGGACCAATTAATCTAAAATGTAATGCAACATTCAAAACATGATGACCTAAAAGTCTCCAAACCGCAACTATTATTAAAATGACACACGCATAAATTATTTTTTTTTTTTTTTTTTTTTTTTTTTTACATTCAAAATATTACAATATATATAAAATCAATAATAATTAACCATTTTAAATTGCTGACACATATCTCAAGCATGTCATTATAAAGTCATAAACATGTCTATTTGTTTTTATTATCAATAATACAACATTGAAATAGTATGACATAACCAAACGTCCTCCAGCTTTCAGTATAATATCCAGCAGCGCTGACTGTGGAAATTTCATACAATTATGACACTGTACAATTTTTTTAGATATTTTATAACAGTTTTAAAAAAAGGTTACACACTCTTCCCTGTTTAAACATACTTACATTGGCAGTCAGGTTTCTGGCAAATGCATTAAAACATCCACCTGGTTCAACATGTCCATATAATGCAAACCCTTAAAAACAACGCAGCAATTGAATAAGAGGACATTTTTGATTTGTGACTACTGACCACCTAACTAAGTTAGGTCAATAAATATGTTGGTCGTCACCTGGTCCTTCTGTAGAAACCAAAGGTGTGTCGAGGTGGGGAGCTTAGAAACAATACCCTTGTATGCACACAATGTATTAACATGATGTAGTTTGGCCATCGGTCATGGCAAATTTGAAAAGTCTCTAATAGGTAGGTTACTAAATTTTTTTTTTTGTATTTTATTTTATTCTGAATTATTACGCATGTAATTAAGTTAACGAATGTTATTACAAAATTGTTTATCATTATTTAAAATGTGGCACAATAACAAATGGTTTAAAGTGAGAAAATAGTTATAAATAACAATAGATGTTAACTTACTAAATTGCACTGGAATAATAAAGCCTAAAATAAAAGGCCAAAGGAACAGGTCAAAATCAACTGGTCTTATTTCTACTGTCTTACAAGTGTGAAAACGATAATCCTTAGCAAGTAAAATCTTCTCCACTTTTTCACTTATTCTACCATCAATTTTATCGATCAGCTTTAAAAAAGAAAATAAAGCTTTGTCAGGATAGTTACATAATAATAATAATCATAATAATAAAAATAATAATAATTTATTTGAACATACACTTTTGTAACAGTGGCACATTTTGATATGAAGGTGCGTTCTACAATCAAAATTTACCAAAACCACATTACAATGCTAAATTTAGAATTTACATCAATAATAATAAAAATGTAATAATAATGAAAACCAAACAGTACCCTGATATTTACAAATCCACCCCTTCCCCACCCTATTCTTGTGCGGAATAGAATAAGGCTTAATATTAATTATTATTGTATTGGAAAATCGTATTGTACCATCTTTCATTCAGCAAACAACAAAAATGTGAATGTATACGTTAAATTCTAAATTATTTGCTTAAGCGAATAATGTAATTGCATTTTAAGCCTTCTCTATGGTTGTTAAGCTTCGTAGGCACTGCATTAGTGCCACATTGAGCAATGAAAAAACAATGTTATGTAATGCTAACCTCATCCTTGTATTTGTTGGCAAACTCCTTTAAAATATATTGTAACTTAGTTGAATCAATATTATGTAAGTCAACTGTTGCCTCAAAATCTTGGATGGTCATAGCCATAATTTTTACAAGGAAAGCTGTTACACCATTTTCTATGAAAAAATTATTACTTGGGTTATAAATACACCTTAAACCTCAGAGAGATTAATGAAATATGTTTTTCTATCAAGGCTTTTCCACTTTGGATGGATGTCGACCTTGACTGATTTGTCTCATGCCCAATGCTGGTATACTAGGCTAAAATCCTTAGTTACATAAAGCTATAGTTAAATGACTAAATTGAGTGTGTTGTGAATTTTTTTTTACAAATATGTGTACCTGTTAAACCTTGTCCAACAGCTCTAAGACTACCATTAATGCTGAGGGGAAGAGCACTGAGGTCTGGAACAATTTCAAGAAGAAGTTCTAAAAACAAAATGCATAGTCTATTACATCGAGAAGTTACTGCTCATATTGGAAGACTGCATACAGGTCTCTTTTTACAATTAAATACCGGTACTAGAAGTGGTCTATACTCTATTTAATTAATTCTTTTAACTTTACCTTTCACCGCTGGGCAATCATTAATAGAATTTGCAATTTTCTTCAGCTTAAAAGCTGCCTTGGTTCTTCTGCTAGTTCTTTCATCTGGACATAAATAGGAAAATAACAGACTTTTATAATTATTAATTTTCATGCTCTCTTAATATTTGGTTTATATAAATGGGTGGCATTCTCATTTAAATTCCAAAATATTTGCAGTAATTAGTAAAAATAATGAGAATCTTTAAAAAACCCACATTGTTTTCCTACTTCTTCATCAACCATTGCAACAGACGTTGTAGACAAATCCAGTGTCCATTGAACATTCAGAAGACCATTAATAAACTCCACTCCGTTATCAAGTTGACCCTGCCAGAACTCTACCACTTTATCTTTTATATATACGATGGCGCCATCTTTGGGAAGTTCTGTTGTACTAAATAAACGCTGCATGACAGACCGTGCAAAATATTTGTTAATATTAACTGCAATGTAAAAAAACATAAAATCAGAATTTTATTATCATACATTTTCTAACAAAAGACAAAAAATGAAGCTACTTCACAAGACAGCACCTTTTCAGTAAATAAATTATTGCAAAGACCACCAAACTATAGTTATAATAATAATAGGGAGGTTTCGATTTGAATCCATGTCAGGTCAATAAATGTCGTCGGTCATTGTCTGGACGTAAAAACTATCAACCCTGTGTTGAGGTAAGTAGTGGGAACACACGTTCAAATATTCCTGCATGCACACAATATTGAAATTGCTAGGTATTGAATTAAATTTACTCACTGTCTTTCCATCCAAAAGCCCCATTAGGATAACGGAATGGTATCGGAATAAGCATGTCTGTTAATATGTCTTTGACTGGTTCACAATCATCACGATCAGAGACTGAACACAGCTGACACTTCATATCTATGTATAGTTCACCATCTTTTAAACCCGCTGAATATCTGTTGAAATTGATTACAGGTGAGTAGATGATGCAAATGATAAATGTGTAATTATTTACTATTAGGGAGTTTTCGCAATCTTACGAATACAATAACGAAAACGGATACGTCACACACACGTATTCGTTTTTCATAAGCCAGTAGAAATCTGTTTCGCATGGCAACGAAATATGGAGGGTGCCGTCCAAAAAATTACTGCGGTAAATTTGAGCGAAGCGCAGGTACGTGTTGCTTGGCTGCCTAGACCTAGCGTAACATCAAAGCGAGTGAGGACTTTAAAAACTGCTATTTATCAAAATTGACCTGGCATTTTAGTAAATTACTTTAGTAAATTACTTTCAATAATATTATAATTATATTATAATCATAGATCATTCCCGATTCAAATGCAAAATGTGCAAAATAGATCAAAAACTATACTCGTTTTGTAGTTACGAATATGACTGGTGATATTCGTCAACAGGAATACGCCTTACGAATATGAAATGGGGATCAGCTCAAAAGTTTCACAAATGTGTGACGTATTCGTTTTCGTTATTGTATTCGTAAGGTTGCGAAACCTCCCTATTATATAAATTTAAAGGCACAGGACAAATTCTAAACCGCCAAGTAATATACTGAATATTAATTAATTTAGAAATGATAAGATGAGGAAATCTGTGAGAATGAGAAGTTAAAACATGGAATCTTATGCTTGATATTTTATGTATATGTATATATATATATATACATATATAAAAAAGTGTCTTACCCAATAATAAGTTCCATTCCAAACTGTTTCCATCCACCTTCTACAATAACTATTTCTTTTGAAATTTCTGTTAAACATTAAAGAGTGTTATTGTGCTTACTAACTGACTTATATGGAATTAAGTATTTTATTCTGATAAAACTTGAAGGAAAGAGAGGCATAAATAGATTATATAAATAAATAGTAATAGTAAACAATTATTATACTGTAAGTTTATTTAAAGTTTGCTTACCAAAAGGATCGTGCATAACATTAGCTATGATGTAATCTCCCAGGCCAACGCTCAGTTCCTCTGTATCAGGATTGTAGCGTACAAACACTGTTAGAGGGTAAACATTTGCCTTGTATTCTATTGGAATACGACATTCGATGCCTAAGCAAAGCTCTTCAAATCTACAGTAGTCTGTTCGTCGCATAGCCACCATCAGCAATGGGCACACTGTTGATTTTAAAAATATTGCATTTTTTATTGTTTTAACTGTCATATTATCTAAAAACCAAAGGGATAACAATATTTGAAAATATCACAAAAAAACTTACTGGGATCTGGTTGACCAAATTTGGCTAATAGCTCTTTTCGACTACCCCCGGTAGGGAAGCCTCTTTCTTGTAGAAGTGTTCTCAGATAATCATTAGTTAAGTGATTTGGTAGAAAGTTCTTAAGTCCATCAATTTCAGACTTGGTTTATAAAAAAATAAAAGCACATACATATTTACAGTTGTAAGTTAACAATCGAAACATTTGATATTGTTTAGATACGCATTTCCACTTTATATATAAAACATTTATTTATTTTTTCTTGTTTACCTTAAAGTCAATCAACGTATCAATAACTTTCTGTTTAAGTTTGTTATCTTTTAACAGCTCAATTGCTTCCATAACTGAACACATTGGAATATCAGCAAAGCTGTAAGAATTGAATGCTGGACCAGCAGAGGTTGGTTCAGGTAAACCAATGACAGATGAAAAGGTTGCTGGACCTTTGATCAGAAAAAAATATATTATCAACTCAACAGTTTAAATAACTAATTAATAAATTATAAATAATTGTTAAAAATAAATAGCCTTAAATTGTCAATTTTTGAGTGAATACTTTGTATGGTAGCTGTAGCTGTTAAAACTTCCTTTTGCTCAATTGGTATCGTGTCTGTAGGTGGTGGAGATGCCCTGGCCGGAGTAGAATCAACAATGTAAGGTTGAAATGGAATAAGGTTTTCATGCACAACAATGGCGTCCTGTAAATATGGAATAAATTATTAATACAACATAAACACATGAATATAAAATAGTATAACCACTACAGCAATCATGCATTTCAAGGTTAATATATAAAATATAAAGAAATATTCAATTTCATATCTGCAAAACTTTCTTATTTCTGTAAAATTAGGGACTTATGCATCATGAATTGCTGGACAACAATTCACACTAAGCTCTGCCAACTTTTAGACTGTGCATACCCATCTTCAGTCCATAATTTTTATAGGAATGATAAATAAAATATTTGCTGTTGAAAAGTTTGTCATAAATTTGTGATTGCAAAAATGAACATTTTTACTACCATACAACATATTTTTTAGTACGATGGTTATCCACCGCTAGGAGGCATGAAGGATAAAATGTCATGACGTTCACCTCCTTCTTCCATCCTGATGGATGTTATAGCGAGGGCAGTTTATTTATTTTACATACATACATAAAAAAAGAAATAAACCCAAAAAATATAAAAACTAAACAATTAAGTTTCTGGTAAAATACAATTATACACTTTTCTCACCTTATACTTAATTATATTTGAGTTTCTTCCAAATTTAAACTTTGGACATTTCATCTTAACTTTCTCTAAAAATGGCGAAGGATCTATGTAACCAGTTTGGCCATCATGGTGTTTCTTCATAGCAACATGAATATAATTGAATGGTTGGCAATTTGACTTCGAAGCAAGTCCGATTATATCACCCTTGTAGACCTACAATAAAATAATCTAAAATGATCTTTCATATAAAACAGAAGTCCAAGTACATTCTTCTATTTATATAAACCATAAAGAGATAATTAATGAAGAAGTCAGCAGGCAGCAATCACGTCATCATAATGTTGCATTACATAAATGTTGAAATGTTAAATACTAACCTTGATTAGATTTCAGAACAAAATAGCAAAGAATGTACTGTAAAAAATGTTCAGTAAATTGTATTTTCTTTCTATTACATGTTAATATTTTATTTTACCACACATACCATAATTGGGTTGTCTGATACCCATTGCTGTGGAATTATGTTGTCAATTGTTAAAATAGTGTCAGATAATGATCCATCAGAGACTTCAATTTCAATTTTTTCTTCACTCAACAGCGTAATGAAACCAGAAAATGGAGCTACAACCTATAAAAATAATTAATAATAAGGTTAAGAAACTAGAATCATTACTAGAGTAATTGCGGTCTAGGAATGTTAAACTTTTGATCTTTTGTGGTGGTATGGTAAATACTAAATACTACAACATTTTGTATATCGTAATAAAAAGCATAGTTTTATTAATGCATAACCTCAAAAAGTATTATTAAATAATATTAATCAACAGCATGTTAAAATAAAACAAAACATTTTTAATTTTACTTGTTCATTCTTTCCAATTAGTAGGTCGATTCCATAGTCGCTGAATCTATCAGAATTTGTAGTGGGATAAAAACCATCATCTGGACAAATATCAGATCCTTCACGGAAGACTCGTGGAAACTTTGCATCAAAACGAACGCCAAATATTTCTTCGATTTCAAATCTTCCTTTGTCAATGCTGTTTAATGAAAATTAAAGAATGACAGACAAGAACAATTATGTTGGGGTGGAGATGTTAGATGTTGAGCAAAGAGGTTATATTATTCTTACATTCTTTTTCTCTTAGAGGGATGCCGTCACTTTGGCCATGTAGTGATAAATACCCAAGTTGTGCCAACAGTCACAAAAAATAAAAATTTCATGCATCGCTACAAATAATATTTTGCATTGTACAGTTTCATTATGTGTACAGCATATCATATCATTGATATTTAATATGTTACAAGCCTTACACTCTTTTTAATACGTTTACGACTGTTTCGTTTAGGTGTTCCATCCGAGATATAACATGACCCAGAGCTTCCTTGAAAGGACTTGAAATGTCTGTCACTTTTGTAAGTGTTTCATTGATCTGGTGTAATGCATCTCTTACAAGATTCAAGATCTTTTGTTGCTGAACATTCTAAATATTGGTAATAAATGTGTTATAAACACAAATAATGGGTTAACACTTTACATATCTTTTGTTTATGTGGAGTTTGGATTATTATTTTAATTAAAATAATTTTTAGAACAAAATCTGTTCTTTTAGCATAGTAAGCTAATTTTAAATGTCTATTATTATTATTTAGAAATGAAACATACCTCACTTGCCCAATCTTCTAATTCTGTTTTAAGCTTTTCATCAATGCTTCTAATTAATGCTTTCTTTTCTTCTACAACTTTACCAATATTGTTGTACCATTCTGGCTGAAGACCTGTGAACACAAATAAATAGTAGATTTAAACAAATGAGTTAAGGTGATCCGCACAAATGCTGCATAGGCCTGGTTTCCATAACTAATCGCTATGCTATTAAATATATGATGCCTGATTTATATAATAACCACAACATCGGCAACAGTATTTTGTAACAAAACGTTTTTAATTAAAAAGAGGAATATATCTGTAATTTTTACTTAATTTGTATTGTAATTAATCTATTTTTGATGTTCTGAGAAATAAAGTTACCGAAATATAGAACTTCCTACCTTTCAAACTAGTGATTTTTTTTCCAATTCTTGATTTCGACTGTGTAAATTTATGCAATGCTTGTTTGGTTCTAAAATGATATGAATTTCTATAATTAATATAAAAAATATTTTATATTTCGTAATCTGATACAAAGAAAAAACAGTGGAAGATTAGTTAGAGATAATAATGACCTCTTTTGATCAAAACATAGACATTTCATCATGAATGTTGTAGTACTGTAGTAGTAGTAGTAGTAGTTACATGAACCACAATACAGTATCACATGTAGATATGTTTTTAATACATACTTGTCTGACATCTCTAATAAATCAGCTATAGCTTCTTTAGGATTGTCGTGGAACTTGTGTACAGCATCTTTCATAGCTTTCACTGTTTGGTAAATTTGCTGTACATCCCATGGAATTTCAACAAGCACATCTCCTATATAGTCCTACACATTTAAATTGTAAATAAAAATAGGACTACTGGAATAGTTTCTCTATGTAAAGAATTGTAGTATAGTCCGGGCCTGCCTATTTATTATTATTATTCAAATTGGTATTTTACCTCAAGAAATTGTATAAGGTCCACCTTAGTATCAGCAATAAGTTGATCTCCATTTTGTATTATGTAGACAGCATCTGAAATCTTATTAGGAACAACATCAAGATCTATAACTCCAAGTTCATCAATAATGTTAGCAACTGGCATTTTCTGAAACAATCAAATTAGTAAGTAATTACTTAGTTTTTGGTTTGTTATTATTTGAATTAAAATCATGGTTTGCTGCGAATAATATTTAAACAAATTAGTTCGGTAATACTAATATATTAGTGAAACAATGTACAAATAGCCATAAACCAGTCACTGGGTGTACACAGATTATTTGGTTTACTATATAAAGCAAAACCTGAAATTTAAAATACATTTAATAGTCTGACATTTCTTACCGTTATATCATCTAACAGGGTCTTGTAACAATTTATAAGCTCTAAAGCGGATTCATCAACTCCCATATTTAATGAGCTTATAACTTTATTTAGGGCATTTATTAGTTCTGGTAAAAACCATGATAGTAACTGATCCAGTCGTTTTATGGCGTTTGGTAAAACATTGACTCCGTAATCCTTAAACAGAAATATGACAAAAGTTAAAAAGATTAGAAGTTTTTAAGTTTTAAAAACGTAATGAAAATATCTTAACCAGTGCAATAGAAAAAAGTACTCATAGCTTGGCTATAGCTCAAGGCTAAAACAATGTGTTGTCCCAACCATTGTTATTTTGTTTATTACTGCAGGGAGTCTAGGCTTAAAGTTTATTTGTTTGTAACAAAAAACTTATCTAGGCTTCCTTCTACACATGCTTTTTACTATGTTTACATCTTGTGTAGAAAATTGTTGAATAAACGAAACGAAACGAAACCATCATCAATCTGTACTCAAGAAAGGCGATTGACTTGCCTCCAGTATATTTAAATTATACAAAGATTCCAAATGAAGATGAGATTCTTGATATGACGCTGCAAAATTCTTATTTGGATCAAACATCGTGATTAAAAACTTATAATATCCGGTCAAAGATATATCGTATACCCATTTGGTTGCTTGTGGATCTGGGGAGTAAATAATAACACGCAAATAATTTCAATTTACAGTTTAAGGTGAATTTAGATTTAGTATATCTCATGTTTTCAAGTGATAATAGTAATCACAGTCTATGCTAAAGAAAATGAAATATTAGCTTTTCGTAAAAAGAACATATTCTTTCCCAAAACTCAACAAATAATTTTAATCAGTATATGAAATTTAATACCTGAAACCACATTCATTGCACTGCTTACTGTCCCACCATAATTGCCACCAATATTTTCGTCACCTTCTGTATGATCTGTTAAATGATTCACTTCTGGTATTGACAAATCAAATGCATTTCTAGCAGATCGTTTACCTCTGCTATGAACATACCCTGTCCGGTTAAGTGATTTACCTGGTTGTATTTTGACAAGACTGTCGCTAAAATCGGTCCCTGTCCTACAAAATTTGATTTTACAACTGAATATTCAATATAAACAATGCAAAATAATTTTGAAAAAAATCATTTCCTTGGCAGAAATGATGCTATAAATAATTTCATAATCAATCGTTTGTATATCACCATTTCTAACGATCTCAGCATGGCACTGATACACAATAAAATAAAATTGTACAACTAAAAAATAAAAAGAAACCGGTCTAACTGATCATTTACTTACGATAATATTAGGTTATATGCCACAGGGTTCTTTTCACAAAGTTTCTTGTAGGTTCGTTTAAAGTTTGGGTTTTCTTCAATTTTCCATGCCTTAACAAGTGCATCAGCAGCCTAAACAAACAAGGGTATTGCAATCTGAAGATATTACGATGCATTTTGAAAAATTGGCACCAACTAAATTCATTATAGAGTTCTACGGTGAAACTGTCACTACATCATATGTATACTGTAACTGTTCAAATTTAGAAACAAATACACAAAACTCACATATGGTAGTCTCTGATTGAATTAAAGTTTTGAACCAATAGAAATATGGGGAGAATGCATTGAGCTCAAATCTGAGTATCATATCAATGCTGTACTGTGATGTCAGACCGTACAAGTATGGTAACATTTTAGTACTTCTTACTATTTAAAATTAAATTAAGAACTGTGGTATACAACAATGCACCAATAAAAGGTAACAGAAAGGTTATGTACTTTTTTTTTCCTTTTTTTTTTTATTTCATACGCATCCAACAGCGAGTAACTCGCCAGTTACATGATGGATAAACTATTTTATAATTTATCATGCTTATAAACTAACTAAGTCTCATTTGAGGCTTACGAGTGGAGTTGAACGAGGTCTGGATTGCGATTGGAAAGCAAGCATGTTAACCACCAAGCTACAGCTCCATTTCTTGACTTAAATTACAGTAAGTACCATAATATTTTAAAAGTTTGCGAAAGTACAGTTTGGAGCTTGATTATTAAATTGTAATACTGTCTATTGTTTTGCCATTAACAACTGAATCTCACCTCTGGTGTATGGATATTCTCAAGTGCATACAACCCCGACTCTTGGAAGTGTTTAGGTGTTTCTGTTGAATTTGTAAAACTCAAGATGTAATCGGCTGATTTTGGATGAGCTGCGTTTCCTAAAGCTCCGAGTAAGACTACAACATCTCTTTCGTAACGCTGTAACTTGACATGTGAGATTGTTGATCTTCTTCGTCGATGATGCCATGGGTCTTTAGGTAAATAATTTAATTATATAAAATAATTTATTCATATAATGCCATTGTATAATATAATGTGGTATTCATTTATTCATTCTTTACTTCAGTAAATGATAATTCATCATATATTTTGAAGGGTATGAGAATAAAATTAAATAAATAAATGATTTGTATGATGATGGGTTTGACTCTTTTTTTAATACTATTGATTGGTCCAATTCTTGTTTGTATTTGTTTTATAAGCTATGCATTAAAGTTTCTACAATATTTATGAAAAGAAGGCACACAATATTAAAAAACATGATTCAAAGGAAAGTTTATCACATTAAACCTCATTCTCTTTCAGAATTAAATATAGATTGCTTAACAATCCCCTATTTTCACTTTAAATGTGATTTTAGATCATTATCAAGAGACTAGGAGGAAAAAAAGATTAAAAATAAAATTATTGTCAAATGAAATAAAAAGAATTATTGTTGACATTATGAATGTGATTTTACAACAATGAAGCTTGCGATCACAACATACAGAGCTACATAATGTGAGTGTATATTACTAAATTTAAATTTAGAAATTTACCAAATATTCCAACTTTCTGATGTATTTTCTCAACTATTTCTTCGGCCTCATCATCTCGACCCTCTCCTTTAAGAATTTTAGCAATTGCACCAATAATGAAGGTAGCCAATTCCCGTAATCGTATTTCCTCCGGAGAGTCTAAGATTGAAATTAATTGGTTTAATCAAATTTATCCTCTGCTAAAATTCATAAAAGTCTAGCACAAATAATATTTACAATATAACATTTGAAATATAACATTTACAATATTTTGCACCGTATAAGTTTATTTTAAAAAAAAAGATTGCACAATATTTTGCACTCCTCTTTAATGTTTTTTTAACCCGATTAGATATGTTGTACTTAATGCTAAGATACAATACAATGCAAGTTGAAAGTTTATCTAAAAAAGATACACAATATAAATACTCCTATGTCACGTAGTATCATTAATAAATGTATTTGTCACGCAATTAGATTACGTTGTACTATGGGTTAAGATAAGAAAATTGTCAGATAACAAACTTAACACAAATAACTTGGTTTTAATGCAGTCATTATATAAAATATTAGCATGAAAAACAATGACGTACCTCTGTATTTTGAATTTGTAATTGCTAACTCTTCAACTGCTCGAATCATATTCTAAAAAAAAATAACAAATTATAATTAAGGAGAAAGTTGAAGGCGAATTGAGTTGTTTATTTTCTTCTACTTTATAATACCTGTGATTTTATGGTTTGAAAGAATGGTACATGTTCAAGTAAACGAATCATCAACTCTGGATTCCGATTGGGGGAGGTGAGAACGAGGTCAGTTAAAAGGTCGTGGTTGTAGTTGGCATAAATCCCAGCAATGCCATCCAATAGGAAATTTCTATTCATTTCATCCTGAGTATTACTAAAAACAAATAAACATAAGGCTCATATTATACGTGGTGACAGTATACTGTAATTATAGTTAAGTCACATTTTTAGTACATTTATCTTCTTTTTTGCAATCAATAGAATCAATTTTTTAGAAAAATTAATTAACAGGAAAAAATATTGTAATGTATTTAATCAACATGATTAAAATGAATAATGTCAAGCGTTTCCATGAGTTATACATTTGTATTGGACACACTTGAAAAATGTACTCATTGGATGTTAGATAATCATTAATAAAGTAGTGCACAGATTCACAAGTGAGTACAGAATCCAGAGGCTTCTATTAATGCCAGTTAAATATTCTTCCAAAATTCCTTATGTAGGTAGCAAAAAAATATTAATCAATATGTTTTTTATCAGATTGCAAATACCTTAGCGGTGTGTCAAAATACGGATGAGCAAGTTGTTTTATTTGTTTGTATGATAACCTCTCTAATGCCATGCAAAGTCCACCATAACACATGCTAATCTTACTTGAAACTGAGAAAAAATAACAAGATTGACAGGCTACATGAAACAAGTAATTATATCTTAATTCAAAGTTGGATAAAATCTTTGAAACTCTTCTTAAAACTACAGTAATAATGATGTGTAATAATTACGTTTTGCATTGTTGTTTTCTCTAAGACAGGTCAGATTTCCTCTGATATGTGTCATGGTTTCTTCTTCAGGTACATACTCATCATCAAAATCAAAACCCTGAAAACATAAAATACATTGTACTATAACAATTAATGTTTTTGTCATCTCAAACATCTCTTACACTAACTTCATCATTTTATATACATTCACTTTCCTCTGATCATCATTTGTGTCAAATTCTGTTATTATACTTCAAATATGAAAAAAAAGGTTCTTACTTCTTTGACTTCTATTGTATCATCTATTAAATTGTCTGGTCTTGACATATGTATCATAGAAGGAATTGCATTTAAAAACGTTACTTTACTGTTTGCATAAACACTCATATCCGGTACTAAAGAAGGTAAAAACATTTATATTTCCATAGCAATTACAATAAAAAAATGTGTATACAAATAGCAATATTGATTTATTTATTGATTTATTTATTGATTAATTGAATTTCTTAATTTGACAAGATTAAATTTTTATGAAGACATAATTTTAAATTGCATATAAACTTCTTCACAGAAATTAAATAGTATTAAAAGAATGTAAATGACACATGTTGCAAAGATGAAAGAGCGTTTGAAAATATTTGTAGGCTACCCCAAGCTGTGAAAGGAATAAGTTTACTTACATGACTTCTGTTGCTTTGTCTTTTCTAAAGGCTCAAAGACTTTGGTTCCAGCACCTTCACTATAATAAAATATGATATTATTTGGTATTATTGCAAAATAGGAGAAAACACTGTACCCGCTGCCCATGCATAACTTAACAAACAGAGGAGCCTGTATTTTTGTTTTTTTTTAGAGGATTGATCTAATCTAGAGCTAGTTTTTTATATTAAATTAATGGAGCTAAGATAAAAACTGGTCAAACAATTTGGTATAATTCACTATGAATAATACTAACGACAATTTAAAAGAAAGTTGTACCTATGGTCTCGTCCACCAAATGGTATCTCTTCACTTATTTCTATTAAATGAGGAACAGTCATGCCAGATTTAATATAGACTTCCTAACAAAAAAAGAATGATTCAGTTTAGTTAAATTGTTCATATGAAAGGAATAGAAAATTAAGAATGTGAATGCATTTGAATATTAATGAACTAGGTCTAGAAAACAAATTATATGTCTGTGTGATTTAATTATATTTTAAAATTCATTAAATATGTATGCAAAAGTTAACTATACAATAAGGCTGTACTAAAGTTGTTAACAATATCTATAAACAAAATTGACAACCCCTTGTGTAATTACCCTAATGTTATCACTGTTATATTATAGGTTATTTATTAAAACCGATATCAACATGTAACTAGTTTCCTAATCACAGGGCAAACATCTTATCAGGGCAGACAACAGGGCAAACATCTTATCAGGGCAGACAATTAACTGGATGATGATAATGTTATCTACATATTTACATACCTTATTGTGATAGAAATTGATTTTCTTTGGCCGTACGTGAGCTGTTCTTTTCTTTCTTATATGCAAATCACCTGCACTATTTTGATACACTGTATAATTTGCATGATGATCACCTGTATGGTCACGCTCTGTCGAGTTAAATGACCAGGTGGATGAACCATCTGGAACATTCTGTTTTGAAAATATAATGAACTAGATTTGAACTCGTCACTTTGACGAGTTCGGGTTATCCGCGCAAATGCAACATAAGCATATTTAAAAATATAAAAAAAAAATAAAATAAAATATAAAATGTAAACGCCAAAAATGATTATGCCATCCTATGACATGAAGTGAATGTTTACAGTGACGAAGTGTCTATTTTGTGTCATACAGTACACATTATTTTTACCAAATACACTGTATATATTATATACCGGTGCAGTGTAGACGAAGAAATTGTGAGACACATCTTTTATTTTAATTTTTAACATGATGATATCATCAAAATGAAACATGAAGGTAATAATTTTAGAGCATAATCTACCCTAAATATTTGACCGTTTATAATTGTTTTTGTTCTAAAATTAGTAAAATTGTATAACTTTGTAATAGGTCTTAAGATATATATTTTATATATATATATATATATATATATATATATATATATATAGATCAAATAAGTTAAAACTGCCTCAATATAGATTTATTTTTACGACATGTTTCGGGCATAGCCCATCATCAGGTGAAGAGAATTGTAACAAAGGATAACATATATTTAAAATATATTGTATTTCGTGTACTAAATGTAATATGCTTTATATTAGTGAAACTAAACGCAGGTTAGGTGATAGGTTTGTAGAACATTTAAGGTCTATTAAACTTAAGACTCCCGGATTACCTGTAGCCACCCTTAAAAAGTTAAAGAATTTTTGGCACGTAAAATCAAGATTAATTTTATTTTTGACCTCCATGGTACAGCTGTGTACCAACCTAGCCATGCCTGGCGAAAATCAAATTTCTACCTACTAGCCTAGTTGGTCTACTCCTACTGGGCCCTAGCTAGGCCTATACCAAACTCAGCTTAATTGTTTAGGCTAGGCCTAGAGCTACTACTAGGCTATAGCCCTTAGCCGACCCGGCCCGGTACTAAGGCCTAGCTATGCCTAGCCTAGGCCTAGGCGCCAAGTAATGGACAGCAGTTTGTCCTATTAGTATTGTTGTCTAGCCTAGCCAAGGTCAGAGCCATATATAGAGAGAGTTACGGCATTGCGTTCACGGATTTTAGAAAGTCACGTGGTGTGCACGCCGGCCATGTTTGTGTCCAACTATGCCTATGTAGCGTATGGAGTCGAGTCATTTGCTTAAAAAATGTATAACATTCACAAGGCTTTAAATATCGAATTAATATCAAAACAATCAATTTGTTTAAAGGTTTTTGTTAAGATAATAACGCAATCATAAAGTTACTGCGAACATGATTTTAAACAACAAAATGTAAAAACAATGCATTACTATAGAGAATCGCTGTACAAACTAAACGCGCACGCGTAGAGCGTGCATGGAGCGCACAACCAGAGCCGTTCCGAAATTGCTATTTTTGTTGTTTAAAATCATGTTCGCAGTAACTTTATAATTTTTTTATTATTTTAACAAAAACCTTTAAACAAATTGATTGTTTTGATATTAAATTCGATAATTAAAGCCTTTTGAACGTTATACATTTTCAAAACAAAAGACTCAACTCCATACGCTACATAGGAATAGTTGGACACAAACATGGCTTCTAATCCATTCGAAGTCGTAACTCTCTCTATATATGGCTCTGGCCAAGGTCTAGCCTAAGGCTTCATGAGTACGTCTCTAATAATTTTCATGTGCTTTTTTTCTGTAATTTCGTACAATTTTATACTGTAACTTCAACTTCTAAAATATATGAAGGCCTCGTCTCGCGTGTCGTCGGTGATAAATTTACACTTTTAAAACAATTATTAACAAAGTTGTTGACGTCACATCAATCACCTCGTTGATTGGACAGAATCCAAACTTTTTTAGATTCTGTTAAAATATTTTGTTTTTTGTTTGTCAATTGCCTTGTTTACGATGCCCACATTTCATTATTTGTTTTCTCAAGTGAGGTCAAATTATTTAGAAAATTAATAACAATATTCTACTTAAATACTGTCTCTACTCTGCACTAAATGTGTTACTTGTAGTAGCATACTGTACTTACAAAATGTTCATGGTGAAGTCTGGTAGCAATAACTCCAGCCAAACCTTTCTTAATGTTAACTGATTTCATATCATCGTCCTCTTCATGAATTACCCTCAAAACATCACCATTGTGATCCATGATAAAGGAAAACCTAGTCAATGTAATAACAATGATAAATAATAGTGTCTGTATAGTGTTCTCTAATTGTTCTTTAAAAGTCTAGGCCTGTGCGCCGCACATTAAACATTTTACGTAGTAGGCAAAGCACATTGTATTAGCAAATCATTTCAAACGGTAGCATTTTAGTAAAACTAAAAATATGAAAGAAAAAATGTAGGTTCTTTTGACTCACCATTTTTCAAAATCAATTTCCATCTCATCGTCAGAAACTTTAAAAGGTAACAAGAAAAAAAAACATAATAAAAAGTAATACTAATAATATAACTAGACACACCAGAGAAGAGTGTAATTTCACTCTTCCCTGGTGTGGACACACTTTTAATTGGTTTCCACTAAAGAATACAGAAGATGCATATCAAGTGCGTGATACGAAATGCGAGCACGTACATGAAACGTAAGAGCACACACACACACACAAGACGCAGCTTGTCAAACTTGGCTCTATATTCGTTGCCAACATTCTTCGTGATGAAAAAAATAAAAACTGTACTGTAGGATGAGGCCTACCTGTGTTGCTCTTGTATGACACGGAGTAGGATTTGACTTGGAGGTGTATTTCATGGCATCCATCGTCTGTTTCTCCAATCCACTGAAAACCAATCTGAGAAACAACAACAAAATTCAATTTGCTAACAAGCAAAAATATATGATATACAGTAACCATAATAATTATAATCAGATCCGATCATGATGACTCAAACTTGAACTACACTTATAACAATCCGATTTTAACAAAACAAGATTCTATTATGATTTAACATTAAAATTGTATTTGTACCTCGTAACATACGAAGATCTAAAGATGATTCGAACCTACGCCTACAAAATTTTACAAATTATACAATATACTACCTTTGCCTTTGCATCCATTCGTCCCACATTAGTTAAATGCGTAGCTGTATCCACGTCATATTGGTAGTCAAGTCCAGGTTGAAAATTAAAAACTCGGGTTGCATCCGTCAAAGTAATAATTAAGACAAAATACAAAAAACGTTGGCACCACAAGGGCCCCATTTTGATAGGCTTTGTTGTATTGTGCCTTGCTTGAAGTGTCGATTTATTTATTACAATACTTCTAGCTCCGCTGACAATCAGTTGATATGGTATGTACGATAGTCACTAAACTAATAATTCAGATTATCATCATAGCCCCTCTTTTATCTATAGCATTTATCAGAAAAGTGTATCTATGGAACGCCAACATGATGTTTAATTTCCTTTGCTTTTTCAATTGTTGTTGATTATAAGATGTTATAGCCCCATAATTTTGATTCTTTAAATCAGAAAGACTATGAAAATGGGTATCAAGTTCACATACTCCTCTCTTGTTATTATTTTGATCATAAATATGGGGTGATAATGTATACAAATATAATGTATTTAAAATCAATATTTACGATCAACATCTATTCAGCCTTTCATATCTGTATTATAATCCTTCACAGTAACCGGAAAGTTAAAAAAAAATTAATATTGGTTATTGCCTTCCAACGTTATACATCAGACAATGTCACTTTTCACCAAACCTATTGCAATTGTGTGGCGCTTTCTGTCTAATTTTAACAATCAGCTATTTGGTTATCCGCACTTGGCGGATAACCCTTTGTTATTGTCAGGATCTTTTTTTTTTTTTTTTTTTCTATGTTATTCTTCTTTCTTTCCCTGATTTTTGTTCCAAGCATATTCTATTGAATTTAATGAAATAGAATAATTCAAGTTAATAATCATAACCTCATCTATGGTTGTCGGTACTACAGTATAATTATATTCCCTACACAATGTATTTAGCACAAGTGCATTAATAAAGTAGGGTCTACCAGGTTCAATTCAGTTTTGTTGCAAACGGGTCTCTTCTGATTGAACACCAGAAGACTTACCATTTCCGACGTTTCTATAGGAAAAGAACAAGTAGAGAACTGAGGCTTGAATATCAACCCTGAGATGTTACGGTTCCAGTGTACAGCAACCATTTTAGAACTAGTCTTTTGTTATTAAACTCAACAGATTTTTTAATAAGAATATCATCATTTTCATCATAAGAAACAGCAACAGGTAGGCCTGATCCTTATAAACTGGAGTAGCATACGAAATAGTTAATTCCTGAATGTCCTGTGTCATCATGAACGAAGATCATTAATAATTATTTCCCATAGCTTACAATTGAAAAATGAGGGTAACCTAATACTGTTGTAATAACAATGGTTAATCTTTAATAATGTTTTTTATACATATTTCAAACAAATAAGGTCGTTTTGTAAAGGTGGTGTCTACCTGTGTTTTAAACTTTATAATGAAAAAAAAATAATCTAATAGAATCCTATGTTTTTTTCTTTAGAGTGTTGTTGATGTTTCTGTCATAAGATAATATAAGTTATTACTTACACTCATAAATCCAAGAATACAACAATATAAATGGCAGATTCTACAATGGAAGAAAGGTTTAATACCTTGAAAGCAAAACTAAGTACATGCTTTAACGGGAACAATTACCCTCAGTTAAGATGTATCTTGTTTGATCACCTAAATGTGTGTGACACTACAAATCCAGATGTTAAAGCCCACGATTTATTCAATAAACTCAAAGAAAAGAGTTACATCACACCTACTAGTATTAACTTACTATTAGAGATTACGGAACTCTGTGGAGTGAAGAAGGCTAAAGATCTCGTTAGAAGGTACATGAATGACAATGAGGTTCAGAATACACTGGATGGACCAAAGTTGTCATCTTATCGTAAGCAACTGTATAAAGCCATGAGACAAGTTGATCGAGGTGAATTGCGACTTATTATTGCTTCCTACGGAATAGGCCACTTTAACTACACACATATTTGGGATGTAGTGCTTCATATGGAGATTGAAAAACAGCTCGCAGATGAACCAGACAAAATACGAAAGTTTGCAGACTGCCTCGGACAAAATGAAAAAGACATTCTACTTGATAGGCCTAATGGTATGTATTTTATTCTTCTATCTATACAAATTATATAACAAAATATTTTGATTTCTCCTCGGTCTGAAAAATCCATAACAAATTTAATCGAAAAAAACTTCCCTCAAACATCTAACATTATCAACAGAAATGTACTGTAGTATTTTCTAAAATAATAATAATGATAATAAAAATTATGATGACGACGAACGACGAATATACAAACTGAAGTCTAGGAAACCTCCTACATTAAATAGTTCGCGTTCTTTATTTAAGTTTCTATTACATTATATTAAATAGATTATAATAACTATTATTAGTACACATTTAAAACAAGTCCCTTTTTGATAATATCTGTAGTATAGTATTAATATTCCATTTCTCATCATGCAATGCGTTTAATTTCATTTTCTTAGCCATAACCAGCGGTGCCTTAACATACAGTCAATTCCAGCTGTTGAAAACTACTGTGGCTGTTTGGTTTGACCAACAATGCTTAATCAAGGTGATTAAAGTTTTGTACGAAGATTTGATACCAGATAAATCAAAGCCAGAGAACGCCTCGATAATGATGGAATTGTTAGATTTGTTGTATATTTATAAAGGACTAAATGACACGAATCCCACTCTTATATATGATACCATAACTATAACAAGACAAGATGACGTTTGGGAGCGAATAAAAAGAGTACCCGAATTAGCAATGTTACGACAAACAACAGACGGAAGAGTTTTGGCATTTAGTAAATACAGACAGAAGGTAATGAGGCTTGGCAATAATATGTCACCTAGTGATACAGCAACGATAAGTAAGGTCTATGAAGAAACCATGTATACACCATATGACGAAACTGGTAGCTGGAGTTTGATTATGGATCTTGAACGTAACAAGTATCTCTCGGAAGAAAACATGATTAATTTCATTAAGATGTTAAAATTAAATAAACTCAACAATTTAATAAATGCTATAAAATGTATTGATAACAGTAAGTACTATATTATTACCTTCATTTTCAATTTCAACAGAATCTTAGTGTTTATAAGGCACCGGTGTACTTAACCATATCAATCTTTATACATTTAGTTTATTGCCAGACAAATCGATATGTCGTATTTAGAGCAACCTACATTTTATTTCTTTTTTTGTATGTCGTTTTGTTTCGTATTACGTTTTTATCGCATTGACGAATTGCTATCTTGTTTTCAGATGAGATTATTCCAAAATACCCCAGTGGGCAAAAATTGGTTGAATTAACGTTAATTCAACGTTATCTGCAAACGTTGAAATAACGTTGAAAAAGTGGTTGAAAATGAAAGTTTGCCTCAACGTAAATGTCAACGTTGAATCTACATAGAAATTATCAACGTTGAAACAACGTTAAAATAGGTAACATTGAAATAACGTTGAAAAACTGGTTGAAAATGAAAGTTTGCCTCAACGTAAATGTCAACGTTGAATCAACATAGAAATTATCAACGTTGAAACAACGTTAAAATAAGTAACGTTGAAATAACGTTGAAAAAATGGTTGAAAATGAAAGTTTGCCTCAACTTAAATGTCAACGTTGAATCAACATAGAAATTATCAACGTTGAAACAACGTTAAAATAGGTAGCGTTGAAATAACGTTGAAAAAATGGTTGAAAATGAAAGTTTGCCTCAACGTAAATGTTAACGTTGAATTAACATAGAAATTATCAACGTTGAAACAACGTTAAAATAGGTAACGTTGAAATAACGTTGAAAAAATGGTTGAAAATGAAAGTTTGCCTCAACGTAAATGTCAACGTTGAATCAACATAGAAATTATCAACGTTGAAACAACGTTAAAATAAGTAACGTTGAAATAACGTTTAAAAAATGGTTGAAAATGAAGTTTGCCTCAACAAAAATGTCAACGTTGATTCAACATAGATTATCAACGTTGAAACAACGTCAAAATGTCTACGTTGAAATTATCAATGTTGATTCAATGTTGAAATTATTACGTTGAAACAACGTAATAATTAAGTTGAAATGAAAATTTGCATCAACGTAAATTTCAACATAGATTTAACGTTGAAATTATCAACGTTGATTCAATGTTGAAATATTAAAGTTAATTCAACATTATCCGCAAACGTTGAAATAACGCTGAAAAACTGTAGAAAAAATAACGTTTAATCAACGTATACAGATCAACATTGATTTAGTGTAAACACATTTTTACCGTTGATTCAACATAGAAATTATCAACAATAATTTAACATAGCAATGGTTTAGTTAATAGAAGAACAGCTTATAGTAACACAACCAAAATAAATCAAGCTGAAATCTGGCATATTTTCAATGGTAATTGATTTGTTGAATTACTATATCCAATTTGAATCAACGGTTTTAAAGTAGTTGGTAGTAAAGTACACTGTTACGTCGCAGAATCCATCAATAGAGACATTTTATAAATACTGTATATCTTACTAATCTTTAATTTCTATAAAAACATAAAATAACATTTAATCAGGTGTTATCAAATCATCAGGCAAAATCCAAGCAACAATCAAATAATGTACATCCTCACTGACAGTTCTCAGGTACCAAAGTTAAGTATAAAAAATATACTAATAACCAGTTTGTAATATGTTTGCCAACTAACATGATTGAATAACTATAAATATTGGCTGATTACAGTAAAACACAATAAATACAACACACGTCACAGGTGCCTTGTGCTAATGTTGCAGAAGTCCAAATGAAATGGCAATAACACAATACTGTAATTGCATTGTTCCGATTAGTCAATAAACAGTTGCCTCGATTCCTGTGTTGACATTGTTCTATGCTTTCCAAAAGTGTGGCAATATCATTTTTCCAAACCTGAAACAAATTCAATCAAGTTACTGTAGTTTTAAACAAAAATAATACAGTAAAAAATTAAAGATGTATTGTCCCTTTGACTAATTCCAAAAAAATAAAAAATAAAAGATTTCGAAAAAAGGTGGGTCATTTTGAAGTATCATAATAGTTATTAACTATCACCAAAAATTTGTCGAAAAAAAAAACCATTTAACTGAAATTCAGACGTTTTCTGTTAAAAAAATAACTTTGACTTCCAGTCAAAGTTTTTTATATGGCCAATTTAAATTTAGAATATTTTGACCTTCATTTTTTTGTGTTTCAAGGGACAATACATCTTTAATTGAAAGATTTATTGTCCCCAAAAAACATGAACAATGAAGATTAATACAATCATACTTTGAATACCTTGCCATTTTGCAATTTTAACAAAGATATTCACTTGCCGTAGAAAATAAACAAAAACAATAAAGATTTCACTTAACAAAAATACAAAATAAACAGTATATTTAACCAAAAACCAATTGTTTGTTTAAATTTTTCAGGTACAAATGCATTTTTTAAAATCTAATTTTTGGTCAAAGTGAACAACTCTATAGTGACGGCATATTCAACAAAATTTAAAAAAAAAATTGTTCAGTTCAATTATATCTTTAACACATTGTTCAAAAATCATACTGTACATAAACAAAAATTCAATTCAGAACATCATTTCACACTTACACATAAAATATGCAATCAATTCAATTTATGTAAATAATATTGCAACACTGTATTAATTATTCAATATTAAAGTTAAGAACTATAAATACCAACCTTTTGTATATAAAAATATTGATCATCCATTAGATTTTTCTCGTTTGATTCACATAGATGTATGTACTTCATTATTTTGTACTCTAGCTAGGCATAGGCCTAAGGGCCTTAGCTAGGCCTACAATCTGAAATAAAGAAAGCGAGTGAGTTTAAACAAATAGCCGTCCTAGGCTAGCATGTGTTTGTATACTATTAATACTAATAATAGCATTAGCAGCTACTGTAGACAGCCTAGCAATAAGCTAACTAGGCCAACTAATAATATAATGTTATATGTATGTATACTTTTGGATAAATAAAGAAAGAATTCTGAATTGAGAACTAAGGCCTAATACATACCATTTTATAACCATAATAAGTACAGAACTGTAGTTATCCTTGGCAAGGCAAATGTTTGCCCTTGACAGGCATGATACTAAATGCTTCCACTAGGCCTAGTGAGTGAATTCAGTTCATCAGCAGTTTGGCAGCCTGCCTAGCCTACTAGCCTACCTCTAGGCCTAGGCCTAGGCCTAGTCCTATAGCCTAGCCCTAGCTATGCATGTGTGGCCTACTAGACTAGAGGCTAGCTGTTGATAAGGGTAAAATAGTCAAGCTCTAAGCTTATAAATTAGTAGATTACAAATAAAAAAGATTGTTTTCCTACCTGAAAACATACTTATTTGACAATTTCAATGATGAGCCTTTTTTTCTACACACCAGGCCTAGCCTACGTCGAAGTAACTGAAATTACTGACACCAGTTTCAAAATTTGATCAAAACGAAACTAACCAATGACAAGCTCGTATCTTATGAAATTTGATCTTGCATGAAAGGATCATTCGATTTTCAACACAACTTCTAGCTAGAACATTTTTGTATTATACAGAGACAATAATATTTGCCAATCTAAAATTCCTAAATAACCAATAATCAAGCTACATCATACATTTATTGTTTTACAATAAAGGATGATAAAAAAAACGCCAACTGAAATCTAATGTTAATTTAACGTTGAAACATCAATGGCAACGTATACTTAAACACATATTATTTAATATTAACGTTAAAAACATGTCATTTTAACCAAAGTATTAAATAGAATTTAACTTTATTTAATGTTTAATTAACATTGAAAAACAAAAATAATAATTTGAATAGTTTGAAAAAACAACATAATTTCAATTTCATTTGAAAATGACAACTGGATTTCAACGTTAAAATAACGTTGGAATAACATTGAAAAACAAACATAATAATTGTTTGAAAAAAATTACTAGTTAGAAATACAATGTTATTTCAACGTTGGATCAACATTGATAAATTAACGTAAATTACTAGTTAGAAAGACAATGTTATTTCAACGTTGGATCAACATTGATAAAATAACGTAAATTTCTAGTTAAAAATACAATGTTAGTATTTCAACGTTGGATCAACATTGATAAATTAACGTAAATTACTAGTTAGAAAGACAATGTTATTTCAACGTTGGATCAACATTGATAAATTAACGTAAATTACTAGTTAGAAAGACAATGTTATTTCAACGTTGGATCAACATTGATAAATTAACGTAAATTTCTAGTTTAAAATACAATGTTATTTTAACGTTGGATCAACATTAATAAAATTAACGTAAATTTCTAGTTAAAAATACAATGTTATTTCAACGTTGGATCAACATTGATAAATTAACGTAAATTACTAGTTAAAAATACAATGTTATTTCAACGTTGGATCAACATTGATAAATTAACGCAAATTACTAGTTAGAAAGACAATGTTATTTCAACGTTGGATCAACATTGATAAAATAACGTAAATTTCTAGTTAAAAATACAATGTTATTTCAACGTTGGATCAACATTGATAAATTAACGTAAATTACTAGTTAGAAAGACAATGTTATTTCAACGTTGGATCAACATTAATAAATTAACGTAAATTTCTAGTTAAAAATACAATGTTATTTCAACGTTGGATCAACATTGATAAATTAACGTAAATTACTAGTTAAAAATACAATGTTATTTCAACGTTGGATCAACATTGATAAATTAACGCAAATTACTAGTTAAAAATACAATGTTATTTCAACGTTGGATCAACATTGATAAATTAACGTAAATTTCTTGTTAAAAATACAATGTTATTTCAACGTTGGATAAACATTGATAAAATTAACGTAAATTTCTATATAGAAATACAATGTTATTTCAACGTTGGATCAACATTGATAAATTAACGTAAATTACTAGTTAGAAAGACAATGTTATTTCAACGTTGGATCAACATTGATAAATTAACGTAAATTACTAGTTAAAAATACAGTGTTATTTAAACGTTGGATCAACATTGATAAATTAACGTAAATTTCTTGTTAAAAATACAATGTTATTTCAACGTTGGATCAACATTGATAAGTTAACGTAAATTACTAGTTAAAAATACAATGTTATTTCAACGTTGGATCAACATTGATAAATTAACGTAAATTTCTTGTTAAAAATACAATGTTATTTCAACGTTGGATCAACATTGATAAATTAACGTAAATTTCTAGTTATAAAGACAATGTTATTTCAACGTTGGATCAACATTGATAAATTAACGTAAATTTCTAGTTATAAAGACAATGTTATTTCAACGTTGTATCAACATTGATAAATTAACGTAAATTACTAGTTAAAAATACAATGTTATTTCAACGTTGGATCAACATTGATAAATTAACGTAAATTACTAGTTAGAAAGACAATGTTATTTCAACGTTGAATCAACATTAATAAATTAACGTAAATTTCTAGTTAAAAATACAATGTTATTTCAACGTTGGATCAACATTGATAAATTAACGTAAATTACTAGTTAGAAATACAATGTTATTTTAACGTTGGATCAACATTGATCAATTAACGTAAATTTCTTGTTAAAAATACAATGTTATTTCAACGTTGGATCAACATTGATAAATTAACGTAATTTTCTAGTTAAAAATACAATGTTTATTTCAACATTGGATCAACATTGATAAATTAACGTAATTTTCTAGTTAAAAATACAATGTTATTTCAACATTGGATCAACATTGATAAATTAATGTAAATTTCTAGTTAAAAATACAATGTGATTTTAACGTTGGATCAACATTGATAAATTAACTTAAATTACTAGTTAGAAAGACAATGTTATTTCAACGTTGGATCAACATTGATAAATTAACTTAAATTACTAGTTAGAAAGACAATGTTATTTCAACGTTGGATCAACATTGATAATAAAACGTAAATGACTAGTTAGAAGGACGATGTTAT
Organism: Antedon bifida; assembly: GCF_963402885.1. Taxonomy (NCBI): domain Eukaryota; kingdom Metazoa; phylum Echinodermata; class Crinoidea; order Comatulida; family Antedonidae; genus Antedon; species Antedon bifida. The sequence continues at coordinate 8,596,521 of NC_136233.1, read as the reverse complement.
TTCAACGTTGGATCAACATTGATAATAAAACGTAAATTTCTAGTTAGAAGGACGATGTTATTTCAACGTTGGATCAACATTGATAATAAAACGTAAATTTCTAGTTAAAAATACAATGTTATTTCAACGTTGGATCAACATTGATAAATTAACGTAAATTACTAGTTAGAAAGACAATGTTATTTCAACGTTGGATCAACATTGATAAATTAACGTAAATTTCTAGTTAAAAATACAACGTTATTTCAACGTTGGATCAACATTGATAAATTAACGTAAATTACTAGTTAGAAAGACAATGTTATTTCAACGTTGGATCAACATTGATAAATTAACATAAATTACTAGTTAAAAATACAATGTTATTTCAACGTTGGATCAACATTGATAAATTAACGTAAATTACTAGTTAGAAAGACAATGTTATATCAACGTTAAATCAACATTGATAAATTAACGTAAATTACTAGTTAGAAGGACAATGTTATTTTAACGTTGGATCAACATTGATAAATTAACGTAAATTTCTAGTTAAAAATACAATGTTATTTCAACGTTGGATCAACATTTATAAATTAACGTAAAACATTTGTTAGTAAGACGATGTTATTTCAACGTTAAATCAACATTTATAAATTAACGTAAATTACTAGTTAAAAAGACAATGTTATTTCAACGTTTGATTAACATTGATAAATGAACATAAACATTTTATTGAAAAGAAAATGTTATTTCAACGTTGATTCAATGTTTATTAATAAACGTAAAAAAAATAGTTAGGGAAAAAATGTTATTTCAACGTTGATTCAACGTTTGAAATACGCTGACAACATGATTTCAACAAATCAACTATATTTCAACGTTGATTCAACGTTGAAATTATGTTCTGTGCCCACTGGGACAGAACCGACGTTAACAGCAAGCAAAGTTTCTGATCCAATAAAGGCATCGGGTATAAGTAATATGTCAGTAACAGTAAGAAAGGGAATTGGTAAGACAGTGCTTCAATATATTATATCTTATAGTACGTTTGCAAGTAAAATATTATATTTTGTAAACATCGCACGAAAGTAAAATCATTAGATTGTATATATACTGACAGTATATAATATTATACAGATATTGCCTGCTTAGAGGTTAAATATAAGATTTGACATCCCCGAGGGAATGATATTTTGTTCGAGGGAATATATATTTCCCGAAGCGCTAGCTGAAACGCGAATGTTGCGACTCGAAAATTACAGTCAATATCATCGTACTCGAGAATTTACTGGATTTTATATGGGACGCGATAATTACGCGATAATTACTCAGTCAATATCAATGTACTCGGGGATATATACGATTTACGATCCTCGCAGCGGTAGTCATGTGATGCAGTTTCAACCAATCACGTTCACGTATTTACACAGGCTATGTAATATAATATTATATTAATATATATTGGTTGTTTTTTTTTCTTCAATTTTAGGCTACAGGATCTATACTGGTATCTTCTTTATCGTATCCTATTTCATATTGTCAATGCATTTAATATTACCACAAGGTAAGTTGTATTTATAGTTTTAAGATAAGCTATTATAATGACAGGATTTGCATTAATAATATCGTCTTCTGTGTCTCATTTGGAATAGGACCATCCGGTATTGGTTCCTAAATTTTTTTAAATTATATACAAGCACAATTTGTTTTTAAAATCCACGTAACAGCAGAACAGAAATTTAAGCTCAAAGATCCGATTTTGAGACCACCGACGTGGAGAGCAGATACCATGCAAATATATGATATTTCACAGATGTTTACTGATCCAGTACTATATACCAGCACAAGAGAAGAAAGAAACAAGCTCACAACAGTTCAAGAGTTACTAAGTAATATAAAGTCCAGAGATCCGTGTAAAGTATTAATTACAGGAAATGGGGGAATTGGTAAAACAACCTTACTTACCTTACAATATATATCATATAACGGATGCTAGTCAAGTCGCCCCATCGCAAAGTCGCCCCATACAAAGTCGCCCCTTACACAGTCGCCCCATCGCAAAGTCGCCCCAAAACAAAGTCGCCCCGACACAGTCGCCCCATCGCAAAGTCGCCCCAACGCAAAGTCGCCCCAACGCAAAGTCGCCCCATTGCAAAGTCGCCCCAACACAAAGTCGCCCCATCGCAAAGTCGCCCCAAAACGTTAAAATAGTTTACAAGTGCGTAAAATGTCGCAATGATACAAAAAAAAACACGGAACGTGTAGGCATAAAATGGGAAGCCCCGCCATGTAGTCTCAGGTCACACGATGATATCAGTCGCGTCGCGTTTGAAATCGGTCGTGTTTAATTTTGCTCGCGATAAAATGATGTTACGATCTAGATTATTTTTACTTTGGTCGATGAATATTTATTATTATTATTAGGGCTATATTAATAATTGATTTTTTTTTTATTTTACAGGTTTATGATGAGAAAGATGTGTGCCTTGACAATTTGTAAACATAGTTTAAGATTATATTATAGTATTATTCGGCATAATGTCATTTAACAGTACATAATTATTTAAATGTGAAATATTTGATAGGGAACGTAGGCTACGTCTGTGTCTTTTATTTTATATGCAACAAATTACCTAAAACAATTTATTTATAAACATTCAGTTTACTATTAGTATTACAATTAACATTGATTATAAGCCTGGAAAGGCAATCCCATCATTATATCCATTATAAAATTGCATCAAATAACCACTTATGTCGTAAATGATGACGGCGTGCGTGTGTGTATTCGTCGTACGTCCGTGTACGTACCGTGTACGTATTATATTCCGTGCCTCTTCACTGTCTTGTTTAATTTAAAATTAAATAAACACCCGATATGAGGATATTTTAGGCATGATAATTAGAATGTTCTATAACCAAAAGGGTTGAAAAGAATTTCTTCAGTAAAATGATCACTGTACTGTTGAATAAAAGGCGACTCGCAATCTGAAACCAATCGGAGCTGCGCCTTCTGGTATCTGTTTTCTCACAGCTGCTACGTCTTTCTGCTGACCACCGTCGGGGATTCCCCTTTTTAAAAAAACACGCACACGATACTCTACGATGGTTTTTCCATGGTCAAAATGTAGCGTTTTAATTTTGCTAAAATACCTGCATGTATAAAACGATCATATCGGCGATGAAATCCTTTTTTTTTTTGAGTATTTTTTATTTCTTCATTTTGAAAAGTCATAATAAAATTAAATAACAATAGACACATAACTTGTCAATAAATGCAAAATGATCAATAAGTAGCCTATAACACTCATTGTCTTACAACGCTGTTATTGTTTTAACTAATCTATACGAAGGCCTACTACACATTAAACATTTATTATATTATCCTAAAAAATGAGCTGGTATCCACGCGTAGGTAGAAGAAAGATTCGTAATTGTGGCTCTGGTAACTAATTTTAAAATCATATTAAATTAAAATTTTCGAAACTATAAATCAGGGATAATCTTTTTAGAACTTTCAAACAAGGAACTATTTTTTTAATGATTTTTAAAAAGCACATCACTCCATTAAAACCTGTAAAATAAAAATTAAACCACAAATTATGTGTATAATAGAATAAACATTAATGTATACGACATTTAGCGCGACCAAAGTAACAACGCGATCAATGTCAAACGCAACCGATATGATTAAAACAGCGTATAGTACTACTACTAACTACCAAAATAAAACCGTGGGCGACTTTGCGATGGGGCGACTTTGCGTTGGGGCGACTTTGCGATGGGGCGACTTTGCGATGGGGCGACTTTGCGATGGGGCGACTGTGCCGGGGCGACTTTGCGATGGGGCGACTTTGTATTGGGCGACTTTGTATTGGGCGACTTTGTATGGGGCGACTTTGCGATGGAGCGACTTGACTGGATCCCCATATGACTGGGCAACCAATTCTGATGCTACGTTTGCTAGTAAAATATTATTTCTTGTAAACGTCAGAGACATCAAGGTAAATCAAACGATAGATGCAATCGTTTACAGAGTTAGGCTGAGGAAAGGTACGTCTCTCTAAAAATAGAACACACATACAAACCTTTATAGAAAACCACAAAAGAGATTTAGTTATTCTGATAGATGGATTAGATGAGCTACAACCTGAAGTAGATATTCAAATGTTTAAAATAGAAGACCTGGAAGACAGCACAGTTATTCTTACGTCAAGACCGGGTTTCACAGAAACTTTACATAAGCATTTTGATATACATGTAAAAGTAGAAGGATTTGATACAGAACACATAAAGCATTGCATTTAATACCAGATATTTCAAACTTATTGGAAAGCCTAACTAGGCCTAGTCTGGGCCAGGCTTTAATTGCCACATTTTATCTCGATTCTGATTTAAACCACCACTGGCGTAGTTATTACAACAACATATTTGAACTCTCATCATCCCCCTTTTTGTTACTTAAAATGTGTACTATGTGGCAATGTTATGCGCGATTTGAACGATTTGCGCAATTTAAAATTGCGCAAAGAATTCCTTGCGCAATTTGAATTGAAACATCCCTTTCAAATTGCGCAAGCAACGTATTAAATTGCGCAAGTAATCTGCAAATTGCGCAAGGTTTTTGGACAGATTGTGAAATCATGCACACATATTTTTATAGTAATTTCTAAGAATGATTAAAAATTAAAGATAATATCGCATTTCCTTATTTTAATAGTGAAAATGTTGTTATTGTTAGCATACCAACGAAGACCCGACAAAGGAAAACAAAGCGGTGGTGTTCCCCGGCGGGCGGCTATACTACTCTAGCCTACTACTGGCTATGTTTTGATATAGCAAGTCTAAATGGTGGTGGCGGTAGACTATGTTGTGTATTACTGCCTTAATTTTTGTTATTTTTACATTCATTTTGATTTATTTCAAGTTACAATGAGTGATAATATTATTTAATTGTGTATGCCATTTATGTTGTGTATTATACACATGTTATCTTCGCATTTATTATGTTTCATTTTGAGTTATTAGTTTCCAATAAATTATTATTGTTAACCAATCGTCGACGTTCACGCATTCTGTTGCGCAATTTGAAAATGTTACAAATTGTGCAGCGCAATTTGAAATTGCGCAAGGATTTTCTTGCGCAATTTCAAATTGCGCATGTTGATTGCACAATTTAATACTGCGCAAGAAAATCCTTGCGCAATTTCAAATTGCGCAAGAATTCTTTGCGCAATTTCAAATTGCGCAAGGAATTTTTTGCGCTATTTCAAATTGCGCAAATCGTTCAAATCGCGCATAACAGCAACACTATCAAATGATTCCCAGTGCACCCGATTCTGCTACTGTCCATCGGTGGTGCTATCTGTAAAACTATAGCAAGTTACACGTTGCTGTCTGCTATAAATGCTGTACTTTTAACACACGGTACACTGTCTGTAGCACAGTGTCTGTTGACAATTCACAATGTGTACAACCATAGGCAGGCCCTTCGTACTGCCATGCAAGAATGGATAGGTGTTTTCCGCCGCTTTTAGGCCTTCTTGTCAATTATTCTTATTATTATACGAATTACGTAATTAGTTTAGTAGCTCATCTACCTTTATAGCAGGGCATAATGAATATTGTAGCTAGGCTAGGCCTACTCTAGTCTAGCCAGAGCCATATATAGAGAGAGTTACGTCATTGCGTTCACGGATTTTAGAAAGTCACGTGGTGTGCACACCGGCCATGTTTGTGTCCAACTATGCCTATGTAGCGTATGGAGTTGAGTCATTTGCTTTAAAAATGTATAACATTCACAAGGCTTTAAATATCGAATTTAATATCAAAACAATCAATTTGTTTAAAGGTTTTTGTTAAGATAATAACGAAATCATAAAGTTACTGCGAACATGATTTTTAAACAACAAAATGTAAAAACAATGCATTACTATAGAGAATCGCTGTACAAACTAAACGCGCACGCGTAGAGCGTGCATGGAGCGCACAACCAGAGCCGTTCCGAAATTGCTATTTTTGTTGTTTTTAATCATGTTCGCAGTAACTTTATAATTTTTTTATTATTTTAACAAAAACCTTTAATCAAATTGATTGTTTTGATATTAAATTCGATAATTAAAGCCTTTTGAACGTTATACATTTTCAAAACAAAAGACTCAACTCCATACGCTACATAGGAATAGTTGGACACAAACATGGCTTCTAATCCATTCGAAGTCGTAACTCTCTCTATATATGGCTCTGAGTCTAGCGCCAGTCTAGCGCCCCCTATCTGGGTTGACTCATATATCATGGCCGCTGGTTGTTTATGTTATTGTGATATTTGGTTTTGACGAATAAAGATCTTATTTCTACTTGAGTCTTACGTGTCCGGTCGTCGTTATTGTGGTGTGCCTTTTGCCTTACTGGCGTAGCGGGAAATCAACCAATTATTTGGTTGGATACGAGTTTAGGGTAGGCTAAGACCAACCGATTCCAGAGCTCTTTCTTCCCTAACACAGTTAGAGACTGGAATGCTCTCCCGTTCTCTACAACTTCGACCACTATCACTAAAACCTTCTCCAAACTAATTCATGACTAGCTTTCCCCTCCTCAACCTCTACTCACATATTGAGTGATACTCCAGTTGGAGTTTATCAATTATCCAATCAAGATCAAGGAAGTTAAGTACGAGTTGGCATGGGTACGAGTCGACCAGGGGTGAATCGACCAGGGTACACCCGGCTGCCCTACTAGAGCATAGGCTACAGGCCTGCAGGAATGGGAAATCTGTCCTAGCTATAGGCATAGGCCTACATTGGGACGCCCAAAAAAGCCATCTTATGAGCATAAACAGGCCTCGTAGAGCCAGACGTGTTAGCCTATACTACATAGTACTGGTACGTCTACCATTTATTATAGTTCCATCATGGTACTATACTACGGATCACTACTATCTAGGCTAGGCCTAGTAGGCTGGAGTTCCAGTAATTTCGGTCGCGTTTTCGGCCTACTTATCAGGAGGGCATGTGAGAGGTGAGGTGGGTTAGCCCAGCTAAGCTAAACTAACCTGCAAGTAGTATTAGTAGTAGTATGGGAACGAGTTGGCACAGTGGTACGGGTTGACTCTGTAGTGAAATACCCCTCCGTAAAATGGTCCAGTCCACCGGGGGACCCGAGGTCATGTGTGTCGTCCTGAGGAGACCAGCGGTCTCTTGAGATTTGGACGATATAGGATACACACGGAATATAGACACCGCACAACGGAAGTATACTGAGTGTTTTACCGTGTTCGATATCAAGGCATACTGTAGTGTTTACTGTTGGGCAATGAACTCCCGAGAGACCAGCCCACAACGACAGGTAAACCACACTACTTTCTGCTAGTTTGATTCTATTCTCGGCCGTTTTACAACATTGGCGCTGCGAGCAAAAACGTAAGCGATTAACGCCAAGTTAATTAATTTTGGCATAGAGTTCGTTCCCACACCTGTGGGGCGACAACGGTTCAAATTTCCCGCTGCATTTTCACAATTCCGCACGGTGTAGACTCACCGTGATTAGTGAATTTAATAAAGTGCACAGATTTTTGTTCGACTCTGTAGGCGCTACTAGCACTACGTTATTGCTTTTGTAACTTAAAGGAAAGGAACACCCTGGGCTAAATGTGCCATTGTGCTTATAGATAAATATAATAAAAACATGATTACAATGGTTCAAGGTACAATAGTAAGCAATTTAGTTAAAAAATAGACTTTTAAACGACAACATATCGGAAATTGAACAGCGCCATTTTGACAGGTTAAGAGCAATTAAGTGACGTCAGATTAGGTGGACGCATTCAAGCAAATCCAAGCGTCCATCGTCTTAGTACAGTATTTCAATATGGAAGTGCGGGATATAACCATAAATAAAATCAATTAAATAGCCTAACATACTTAATATTTTCGGAATATGGCTTGGAGTTTTTATAATTCAGAAAATTTGGAACCAGAATATATAGAAAGAGAGTTAGTTTTGCATCGTGCTGATGAGGAAAAAAGAACATTCTTGAGCATAACAAGCCGTCGAAGAATGGTGTACTTGCGGCCAGTGTATCTGTACTGTATGCCTTACACTAGGCCTAGAACTCGTGTTGAACAAAAATAAAGTAGACACTGCATCGTCAACCAACAGCCTCCGTTTGGAAGGTTTGTCAGTTAATTCCCCTACCAAATCCCGTTTGAAACAGCTAGGCAATAAAAGTAACAATAGATTAACAATAGCTGAAAGATTTACGAATTGGCTTGCAGAAGAAAAGATCGATCGAAGGTTTGTTTACCAAGTCAGCGCATGCTCATACCGTGTCATCGCCGTCCTGCATGACCGCATGTCGCGTTATTAGCCAATCATATTAGCGGATTCGCTTAGCCAATAGAAGCGCTGAATGCAACCGCGAATCTTAAAATGTTCGTCGGCCGTATCTGACGTCACAAACAGGCTGCCATGAGCACAAGATGGCGATTTTCAAATGTCTTGAAAACAGCTTTAAAATCCTGTTTACTAGAAAACTACAAATCCGATTTAAACATAAATTGTTCTGAATATTAAGTTGGTAGGGTTACTTTTATAATAGTTAGGTAAAATATTAGGTTGTTCCTTTCCTTTAACTTCGTCAAGTGAAACCCATTGAGAAGTTAAACTTACATAAGAATTATAAAGTGATTATTATTTTTGTTGTAGTTTTTAGTGATATAGTAAAAAGATAAACTATAGTGGGAAGAATTATTTCAGTTGTCTTTAGTTCAAACGTTGTGGAAATTGATTCAACGAGCGACTCCTCCATTGTGTGATCTTTTGAATTCCTGAGACACCTGTGGGCGGAATCCGTACATTCCATTGATCTCATTTGCATATCGTTTTGTGTTTAGCAACTGTGATACATTTTAATTACTATTGTTTTTCAGAAGTAGACTTTATTTTAAAGCTTGTTTTATTACGATATATTTTACCACTACATTTTACGTATACTCTTTGTACATTGGGATACATTTCTGTGTGTGTGTAGAATAAGTATAATCACTGTAGTCAATATACAATTTGAATCCCTATTGATATAACACTCTGATTTACTTTAAATTATTTATAGTATATTTAATTAAAGAAATAATATGCCTCCAAAATCTAGACTTATTTCTATAAATTTCTGCGACGTTACAGACCTACTCCTGGTGCCTGGTATAGGTGCTGCACGTGCCCAGAAATTGATAGATTGGAGAGGCCGTTATGGGAATATCACCCCGGTCAATATTGGGGATATAAAGGGTTTGGGGAAAACAAAATTTTCAGATGGTTCGATTTCACCCCAAATCCTAAGCGGGGAGGTATTATAACCACAATGAACGCCGTGACATACCTAGTGGATGCACGGAACGAAACTAAGGCGGCCAGTTTAAATCCCGCTAACGGGGACTCCACGATTTCCCGTGAGCCTCGGGGAGATGAACGGGACCGATCTTACTTCTTTGCCAGCCCGGGACCGGGAAACGAATTGAGACCACCTACACTTCCGGAGGTTCCACTACGTTCCGGGGTTGGGGAAGGACGCCCTCTTTACGATGGAAATGGTTCAACATCTAACCCGTTTTTAGGTAGCCCGGAGGGAGTTGTCCCATCCAATACGCCCGGTCAATACTCCTATGTAGATTCTTGGGGGGAACCGGAATATCGGGACACCCCTCCTACACTTTCATCTCACGGTACACGGGTAACATCTACTGTTAGTCCTGGAATGACGCCAGTGTATTCCAGGGCCCAGGCTACTCCTCAGGCTGAACAGTCTAATATGAGGGGTAACACTCCCGTGGTTACTGCTAGCACCACATCAGCGTGTACCCGGCCGCACACTCCCGTCTCTAATAGGCCCCAATACTATGAAAACAGAGGGGGTCACCCACCAGCAAGGCATCTAGAGAGGTACCTCAGAGACGCCATGCTGATTGGGCTTATGAAAACAATGACCGTACGTATTACGACGGCAGCGAGAGTGAGGGTGAATATACCCAACCATCATTTCACACCGAACATGATGAATTCTTAGCGTCCTTTAGAGAGTTCTTACGTACCACCGAGCGCAGGGCCCCTAGACGACAACAACCACATTTTAGGTCAAAGGACATTCCTAAAAATCTGTCGTTTAGTGGGAGGGACAATTGGGTTTTATTTAAGCAGCGTTTCCTCAAAACTATGCTGACGAATATGGCCTCAATGATAGGGGAATGCACGATGCTTTTCAATGGTGCGTTACAGGTATTGCGGCAGATTACTTCATTAATCTAACTCATATGAACCGAGATTTATCTTTCAGGCATATTATAGGAGCTTTCGACGAGCGCTTCAAGGCTGAGGAATTACCTGAGGTCTTGCAAGTGAAGTTGGAGGCGGCCAGTCAACAGGAAGGTGAATCCATTGAGGATTGGAGCGACTGAGTACTCACCCTAACGAGGAAAGCTTTCCGGGAACTTCCTCAAGATTGGATTCATCGGAGAGCAGTCGTGAAATTCTGCGTGGGTTGTCTTGATGCCGAGGCCGGTCAGTATATCCTACACCAGAACCATAATACTTTGGTGAAAGCACTGGCAGCCTACAAAAAATACATTGGCTATAGGGAACTTTGCATTCGGGGAAGGAAGGGGCGACCAAGAGATCAGGTGAGGCCGCACGTACGATTCGCAGCCGTGCCTGACCAACGACATCACAGGTCGCCGCCCGCATATGCAATAGAATCTTCTGAAAGTGGGGAGGAGGTAGAGGTCCGACAGGTTGGTAAGTTTGGAAAGGGTTGGACTCGCCCCGCGAGCCCCGAGAAACCTGTCGTCCCTGGGCCTGTGGATAGGAAGGATCAACACGATCGCAAGATTCCTCCACGGCCGACTCCACCCCACACCGAGACCAGGATGGAAGCGGTCGAACGACAAGTGGGGCAACTGAACACGAACGTCGACCAGTTGACGACCAACGTCGGCCATTTGATGACCAGGTTCGACAGTCTATTAACGGCCTTGCATCCAACACCTACATCACCACCATCGCCGGGTAGACGGTACTCAACCTCGCCCCCGAGAGTGTGTTTTGAGTGTCGAGAGCCAGGTCATTTCAGGAAGGACTGTCCTAAGTTAGCCTGACAAGTTCGACAAATTGAGTCGGAAGGTGACCAGTCGTCAAACTAGACCAGGTTGGAAGCGCAGCCCAGCTTCCCAACCTGTCACCTCGTCCGGGCTCAGGTCTTGTGAAAGGTAACAAAAGTAAATATAATGGTAATAATAATCATGGTAAAAATAATAATAGTAATGACAATAACCGTGATACTAGTGATAACAATAATAGAAATATTAGTCACAGTAACACGGATCAGGATAATACTAATCATTCTTTCATTATTATGAGTAATTTTTCAGAGACGACGCTGCAACCAGACCTGCTTCCAGGTAGCGAAGATCCACCCGTGGACACTACTTCGACGACCAACGAACCGTTGGAACCTTAGGGTGCTGCGGGGTGGACTCAGCCAGTGGAAGCAGCGGACGAAACTGAAAGACCAATCGTTATCAACAGAGTACGATCCAACCGAGCCTTGTACACCACGGTCTACGTAAATCAGACTGAAGTAACAGCTGTTGTGGACACGGCTGCGGACCGGACGATACTCTCAGATAACGTATATTCTCGTTTGGTTCCTAAACCACCTATTGTGGCCAAGCTTAACTTTACCCTAGCGGGTAGAGGGACATCAATGCCTGGTTACAAGGTGGGACCTATTCATTTTAGGCTAGGGTCGGAATCCTACACTGAATTTTTCTATGTAGCACCGATTCACGATGAAATGTTGTTAGGTCAGGATTTTCTGGTAAAAAATGGGGCCATGGTAGACTGCGGACAACTGCTGTTAACTGTAGGTGCAAGCACAGTCTCTCTGCGGGGAAATCGGGAACCCGAACCCCCGAGAACCGCTCGTGTTCTTGTCGCAAAGCGTAGAGTGATACCACCTCACTCTGTAGCGCACGTCCAGTGTCAACTGTCACCTAACCATTTACCTTTACCAGATTTCTTTATAGATCCAGAGATCAACGCTTCTGTGGCGATTCCAGCTACCACACATCGAGGTTTGCGTATTCCGCACCTGTGTGTGGTCAACACATCGGACATGTACGTCACCCTGAAACCGGGACGGAACATTGCAACAGCCACAGAAGTAGACCAGGTGGAGGAGAGCGGAGAATCCAACGCCACAGATGTATGTCCCGCAGCCAGTCATGATGAACCTGCTTCGGCGGTACCCATTCATCTGGTGGACATGCTAGAAGCGTCCCGCGCTGATCTCTCCGACTCCGAATTCGCACAACTGTCTTCTCTTATCATTCAACATCAAGAAGTCTTCGCTTCGCATCAATTCGATATTGGTACGTTCAAAGATATTGAGCATACTATAGATACGGGCAGATCTCCAGCTATCAAGCAACGGCTCCGACCAACGCCGATTCGCTTTGCTGGTGAAGAGGAGAAGGAGATAAAAAAGATGCTCCGAGCTGGAGTGATTCAACCCTCCATCTCAGAGTGGGCATCGCCACCAGTCCTGGTACGGAAGCGTGACGGATCCGTGCGTTTCTGTATAGACTATCGAGCACTGAATAACATCACGACCAATGATGCCTATCCGTTGCCGTTAGTAAGGGACTGCATCGATACGCTATCTGGTAACATCTGGTTCTCCAAGCTTGACGCCCTATGAGGATACTGGCAGATCCCAATGAAGGAGGAGGATCAGAAGAAAACTGCGTTCATCACCAAGCACGGTTTGTATGAATTCGTCAAAATGCCATTTGGTCTCTCGAACTGCCCGGCTACGTTTTCCCGTGCCATGGGGTTAGTGCTACGAGGTTTGGTATGGGACATCGTCCTAGCATTTCTAGACGATATCGTCGTGCTGGGAAACCCCTTTGAAGACCACCTGAATAACTTAACCACTGTCCTGGGAAGATTTAGGAATGCTAACCTTAAACTAAAACCCAAAAAGTGTGGTTTTTTTCAGAGAAAGGTAGAATTTCTAGGACGTGTGGTCGGCGACAACTCTCTAACAGTTTCCGACACGGATGTAGAAGCCGTCCAGAACTGGCCTACGCCAACCAACCTGCGAGAGGTACAACAGTTTCTTGGTCTGGCTAACTACCACCGAGAATTCATCAACTCCTTCGCCAACCTGGCTGTCCCGTTGTACCGTCTGACTGAGAAGGGAGTCCAATTTGTGTGGGGAGAGGACCAGCAGATCGCTTTCGAATCTTTCAAGAACGCATTAGTTCAACCTCCTATCCTGACGTTACCAAATATCCGGGATGAATTCATACTAGATGTGGACGCATCAGACCACGCCATCGGCGGTGAACTACTGCAGATGCAAGAGGGTAAGGAACGAGTAATCGCCTACGCTAGCATCCGGCTCACCGCCGAACAACGCAACTACTGCACCACCCGTAAGGAGTTGCTGGCCATTGTGTATATGACCAGGCACTTCCGCCACTACCTGCTGGGCCAGCCTTTCCGAGTAAGAACCGACCACAGCAGTCTAACTTGGCTCCTTAATTTCAAAGGTCCCCAAGGACAACTAGCTCGATGGATGGATGAGCTCAGCCAGTATACCATGGTGGTCGAGCATCGGCGGGGTAGATTACATACCAATGCTGACGCACTTTCCCGTCTTGAGGGATGCGAGCGCGGCGCCATCACTCCGGACGACCTGCCCTGCCCTGCCCCGAGCCCCCAATGGATTAACTAATATTTGTATTTTACAGGATGGAGATATAGTCGCATCGATTCAGCCGGAGACACCGACCGCCCGATGTTGGGGGTACTCTGTCAGCGAACTCCAGGACCAGCAACGCAAGGATGCTGATCTCCAGCCTCTCCTGCGGTGGTTGGAGCGCAAAGACGACCCCTCAACTAATGAGCTGTTCCTTTTCAGCCCGAGCACGAAGTTCTTTTGGTTGAATCGAGACCGTCTTCATCTGTCCGACGACGGCATTCTGTTCCTGAAACATGAAACGTCTGGCGAGCGCCTTTTGGTACTGCCAAGGGACTTCGGCCGGACACCAAGGCATCGCCCGAACCCGTTTTTGTCTTAAGGAAAAGTTCTTTTGGTATGGTATGTCCAGGGATATCGAAAGGTATGTAGCCAACTGTGAAGTGTGTAACCGCAATAAGAAAACCGGCCGTAAAGCCCGGTACCCTTTAACAAACTTTCATGCAGGTACACCCATGGAACGGGTACATATCGATTTCCTTGGACCCTTGCCTAAAACCAACATGGGCAATGTATACATTCTCATGATGGTGGACCAATTCACTAAATGGGTTGAAGCTAGCCCACTCCCTTGTCAGACGGCGGAGGTGACGGCCCGAGCCGTGGTAGGGAATTTCTTCTCCCGGTTCGGTATGCCTCTGGAACTCCACTCTGATCAGGGGAGTAATTTTGAAAGTGAATTATTTAGTTCTTTATGTAAAGTTTTACAGATCCACAAGACCAGGACCACCAGTTACCGACCCGCCGCCAACGGCCAGGTGGAACGATACAACCGGACACTGATGGATGCTGTGAGATGTTTTGTAGGCCGGCAGCAGAAAGATTGGGATGTGTTTCTTCCACAGCTAACTGGAGCCCTTCGGGCGACGGTAAATCGCTCGACGGGTTACACTCCCAACATGCTGATGCTCGGACGAGAGATCAACCTTCCTGCCGATCTCATGTTTACAGCTAGCGACCCTCCAACTGCACGAACACCCGATAGCTACGTGACCGCTCTCACACAATCAATCCGTGAAGCACATGACATAGCACGGGCTACTCTGGGAGGAACGCAGCGACGCATGAAGAGAGACTACGACCTCCGTGTCCTCTCCCGCCCCTACAACCGTGGGGATAAGGTATATGTGCTAGATAACAGCCAACCAAAGGGTAAATGCAAGAAGCTGTGTCCCCCTTGGAAGGGACCCGGCATCATCATCCAAGTTATCTCCCCGGGACTGTTCCGGGTCAAGCTGAGGAACAAAGTGATGGTCTTGAACCACGACAAGCTCAAGCCCTGTCACGACCGGCAGCTCCCTGGGTGGATAACTAACTTTCATTTATCTCTTTCAGATCCGAGCGATGAGAACGTCGACGATACGCCTGGAACGCTATACTGTTCCTGCCAGAAACCCTGGGCTGGGTCATTCATGATTCAGTGCGACTACTACGACGTTTGGTACCATGGCGCCTGCGTGAACGTCTCACCTTTAGACGCTTTAAACATCGACCGCTACAAATGCGCTAACTGCAGAGACTGAGAAGTCCAAGCTGAAGCGATTGTAGGGTACCGTTATTTAATTATCTTGTATTTTTGTATTTCCATAGGTTGATTTTGGCGCAACAGACATCCGTTTAACACAACGGCAAGTCGATGGGCGGTGGCGTGCCCTGTCGGTCGAGGAGCAGGAGGAAACCCAGCGACGGCTCCTCGCATCTGAACCTACCCCACCACCAACGGCGGAGGTCAGCGGAGACGCGACCGGTGTAGATACCGCCCTCGATTCAACGCCGGAACCACCACCATCCAGCGCGCCGACCGAAGAGGATTCACGCCCACGACGTAAAAACCCGTGCGTGTTTCCAGGATGTGAATTCGAGGCTGTACACAACATGAGGAGGCACGTGTGGTCCCACCACCTTCCCTCATGTTTTAAATTACCATCAACTCCGCAGAAGACACAGACCAAGCTCTGCCTGCTGCGGAAGTACGCCGTCGAAATACTGAGTGTCCACTTTGGACAACCTGGTCACCCAACTGAATGCTGAAGGGGCTGTTGGTCCGCGCGTCGGCGTCATCGACCAGAAGACACTGGAAATGATGTCCGAGCTACAAGCGGCGATGGGAGGTGAACCACCTGAAGAATTTACCCTGGTGCCACTCAACCATCCAGCGGCCCTGATCCACTGGCGTTACATGGTAGCGATGGCCCAGCGGATGGATCTCACCAAGATGAGCCAGCTAGCCGCTGAAGCTGAGGCCAAGAATCCCCTCGCCCAGCCCACCGCTGCCGAAGCTGAGGCCGAGAGTGCCCTCGCCCAGCCACCAGCCACCAGACGTAAGACCGCAAAACGCAAGAAGAGGCCCAGGTCACCGACCCCCTCCGGACGGGAGAAGAAGACGGTGCGTACCACGATGAGAGCGTTCGACGCCCACTTCCACCCGGACCGCTTGCGTTCTTCTCTGAGGCTGTCTCCTCGAGCCACACTGATGGAGACCTTGCTAGCCGAACCAGCTGGAGCCCAGACGAAGCCAGTAAGACCTGTCGGGGGTGTCGCCATATTTTGCAATCCTCCCTCTTACCCTTCAGCGGAGGAGATTCATCGCCTTCGGCGAGAGGGGTATGAAGTGGGGGTCGGGGTGCACCCCAAGAAGGACGTCTCGCCAGGTCAACTCTCCCGACTGAAGGCCTTGGTGCGCTCCGGCGCTACCCGGGTGCTCGGGGAGATTGGCTTGGACCACTCGGTTCCGGTAGCTGACTGGTTTAGGCAGGAAGAGATGCTGCGTTGCCTTCTGGCGCAGGCGTTCTCACCTCGACACCATCTGGCGATTTGCCTGCACCTAAGAGGCAGCCGCAACGACCCGACGGCGGAGATGTGTTATCAAAACTACCTCAACATCCTGCAGATAGCACGGATCCCGAGATGCGTCCGCATTCTACTGCACAATTTCTCATCGACTGTGCTAATGGCCGATAGGTTTAGGAGCGTTTTCCCCCTGACCTATTTCAGCTTTACACGGTCGGTGGAGAGGTTCAACGAAGAGCAAAAGGAAGCGTGCAGGCACATTTTTCGAACGGATGACCGCCGCCTACTGCTGGAATCAGATGGGCCTCACTTCGCTCCTCCGGGACAACGAGTGGGTGCACCACATCTGCTCCATCCCACTGCAGAGGCAGTTGGAAAGATCTTGGGCCAAGATGCCGAGCAAGTTCTAGACTTGACCCGGAAGAATGGCCGAGATCTGTTTTTTATGGTGTAGAGCCGTCCATTCCGGCGGCCTACCAGAAGTTTTAAGTTATTCTATTATGTTATTTTTCTAAGGTGCTAGGAGATGCACTGGTTTCAGTTATTTTAGAGTTAACCAGAAGTTATTATTTTATTTTACAGCATGACCACCCGAGCACCGGCCCTGGCCTTATAAAATCGGGGGAAGTGTAGTGAAATACCCCTCCGTAAAATGGTCCAGTCCACCGGGGGACCCGAGGTCATGTGTGTCGTCCTGAGGAGACCAGCGGTCTCTTGAGATTTGGACGATATAGGATACACACGGAATATAGACACCGCACAACGGAAGTATACTGAGTGTTTTACCGTGTTCGATATCAAGGCATACTGTAGTGCTTTCTGTTGGGCAATGAACTCCCGAGAGACCAGCCCACAACGACAGGTAAGCCACACTACTTTCTGCTAGTTTGATTCTATTCTTGGCCGTTTTACAACAACTCTTTTTCTAGGGTGCTGGTCAACCCGTACCCATGCCAACTCGTACCCAATTTGGCTAACCCGTACCCAAATAATTGGTCAAATCGTACCAACTTTGGCTAACCTGTACCCAAACTTTTAATAGCATTAAACATGGGTACTGGTCAGCCCATGAAGAGTACGAGCCAGCCCTTAATGAGTGCGAGTGAGCCAACATTTTAGGTACGAGTAAACCAAAATTTGGTTACGAGTTGGAATTGGTACAGGTTGACCTGTATTCTTCTAGCTAATCTTACTAGGCCTCGAGTAGGGCTACGCTAAATTCCGGCTACAATAATGGTCTATTCTGTTTATAGCTTTATTGATACTGGGTTCAAATCTGGGTTGGGACGGCTTTTTCTCATTCCTTATAATAATAAAATAATATCGGCCTATGAATTTAACTTACTATTGTATTGTTTACATAATAATAGTAATTCCCATTGCATTTATTATTATTAGTATATATTTTACGGTTACCCCTTAATTATACTATAGTATAACTTCCTTGTTATATTTTACAATATTTTCTTCATAATTCAGCAATTTTTTTTTTCACAGCACAAATTATCATACTGAATCATCACGCACCAAGTCTCATGAAATCTCTACTGTATTTCTGCAAGCTAATGCAGCTACATGGTATTGCCTTGAGGCTAAAATACACTGTATACTGGCACTACCATCATTCCTGGCCCACACATAAGTACAGTCGTGTACTACTGATTCCATCCTGTGGTCAAGGCTTTATTTGCTCTTATGCTTATTTCCTCTAACATACAGAGTACGTATGGCTTCTAATTTGCTTTTATACCTGTTAATTTAAAAATCATTTATGCCTATTGGTGCATAAAGATCAAATTTAGACTGTAAATACTGGAATGATCACCCAAAATTTATTTCACAGCTAGAAAAAAGCATACAGAGTTTTTGTTTTGTTTTATTCATAACTGTTGAATTGCATCCCAATACATTGTACCTATTGGTATTATATCTATAAATATAAAGTACTCTCTTATAAATAGATGTATCTCTCCAAACTACTCCAACTACCTATTCTAATAATAGTACTATTAGCATACTACTGTACACTTTGTAGACAAGAAATAAGTTGTATCCACCTAGAGGACTTATGGTAATACTGTACAGTTGATCGTCCTCTCACTGGCCTGGTCAACATAATCTACGCCTAGATTATTACAGTAATTAAAAAGTACATTATTACAGAGATTTTTTTTTTTTTGCAGAAATCAAAGTTATGTGTATAGAAAGCAGTACTCGTAATGAAAACAATGCAGGTTGTACTGAACGCAAACTGGCAGGATATTTTGAATATTTTTTGTTCATTTTCCACGAACTGGAGACAAAGACATATTACGACCCTTTTATTTAAATTTATTTGGATAGACCTCCATGTAAATTCCTTAAAGGCTATATGATTGTTTTATATTTTAATATGCGACTAGGACTATGAATCTAATATTTACTTGCTTTCTCATCTTTTTAACATTTTATTTATAATGCTGGTAATGAATTTACTATTGAAAAGGTCATGTTTCCACTTATATCAAATGTTGGCACCCACCTCTAACCTTGGTAGAACTGA